>NC_091993.1:109817276-110117276 GCF_044704955.1 Pristiophorus japonicus | reverse complement strand
GGTGGTTTCTGTTTGTGTGTCCATGACCACTCCATTCTACTCCCCCCACCCCCACCACATATAGATTATGTCGGAGACTCATTACATTTATATACATTCAAGTCCAGAAAAAAAAATTACATTTACATCATTACATTTATGGTCCAGTTGTGAGGCAAGTACATTCGACTGGTGAGATACATTCTTGATACGTACTGGGAATTAGTACGGGTGTCAGCACAGGTGCGTAAGGACAGACTAGTGCCAGAACTGCTGGATGGTGTCCAGTTAGTCTGGTGTCAGTGCAGTGCCCAGTGCTGGCAGTGGGAACCCGGGTTGGTTCAAGTTGCCTGCTCTCGGAGCTTTTGCTGTTGCTCCTAGCGTCGGGCAGGTTCACAGATGCCTGTGACCTCCCTGTTCTTTCCTTGCGCCCTGGGTCGCTGCTCCCTGAGGAGCTGTCGTCAAGCAGTGTGCAGGGGACTGAAGGCTTTGTGTCTTAATGCAAGGAGTATCCGCAATAAGGTGGATGAATTAACTGTGCAAATAGATGTTAACAAATATGATGTGATTGGGATTACGGAGACGTGGCTCCAGGATGATCAGGGCTGGGAACTCAACATCCAGGGGTATTCAACATTCAGGAAAGATAGAATAAAAGGAAAAGGAGGTGGGGTAGCATTGCTGACTAAGGAGCAAATTAAGGCAATAGTTCGGAAGGACATTAGCTTGGATGATGTGGAATCTATATGGGTAGAGCTGCAGAATACCAAAGGGCAAAAAAACGTTAGTGGGAGTTGTGTACAGACCTCCAAACAGTAGTAGTGATGTTGGGGAGGGCATCAAACATGAAATTAGGGGTGCGTGCAATAAAGGTGCAGCAGTTATAATGGGTGACTTTAATATGCACATAGATTGGATTAACCAAACTGGAAGCAATACGGTGGAGGAGGATTTCCTGGAGTGCATAAGGGATGATATTTTAGACCAATATGTCGAGGAACCAACTAGGAGGGAGGCCATCTTAAACTGGGTGTTGTGTAATGAGAGAGGATTAATTAGCAATCTCGTTGTGCGAGGCCCCTTGGGGAAGAGTGACCATAATATGGTGGAATTCTGCATTGGGATGGAGAATGAAACAGTTAATTCAGAGACCATGGTCCAGAACTTAAAGAAGGGTAACTTTGAAGGTATGAGGCGTGAATTAGCTAGGATAGATTGGCGAATGATACTGAAGGGGTTGACTGTGGATGGGCAATGGCAGACATTTAGAGACCGCATGGATGAACTACAACAATTGTACATTCCTGTCTGGCGTAAAAATAAAAAAGGAAAGGTGGCTCAACCGTGGCTATCAAGGGAAATCAGGGATAGCATTAAAGCCAAGGAAGTGGCATACAAATTGGCCAGAAATAGCAGCGAACCCGGGGACTGGGAGAAATTTAGAACTCAGCAGAGGAGGACAAAGGGTTTGATTAGGGCAGGGAAAATGGAGTACGAGAAGAAGCTTGCAGGGAACATTAAGACGGATTGCAAAAGTTTCGATAGATATGTAAAGAGAAAAAGGTTAGTAAAGACAAACGTAGGTCCCCTGCAGTCAGAATCAGGGGAAGTCATAACGGGGAACAAAGAAATGGCGGACCAATTGAACAAGTACTTTGGTTCGGTATTCACTGAGGAGGACACAAACAATCTTCCGGATATAAAAGGGGTCGGAGGGTCTAATAAGGAGGAGGAACTGAGGGAAATCCTTATTAGTCGGGAAATTGTGTTGGGGAAATTGATGGGATTGAAGGCCGATAAATCCCCAGGGCCTAATGGACTGCATCCCAGAGTACTTAAGGAGGTGGCCTTGGAAATAGTGGATGCATTGACAGTCATTTTCCAACATTCCATTGACTCTGGATCAGTTCCTATGGAGTGGAGGGTAGCCAATGTAATCCCACTTTTTAAAAAAGGAGGGAGAGAGAAAACAGGGAATTATAGACCGGTCAGCCTGACATCGGTAGTGGGTAAAATGATGGAATCAATTATTAAGGATGTCATAGCAGTGCATTTGGAAAGAGGTAATATGATAGGTCCAAGTCAGCATGGATTTGTGAAAGGGAAACCATGCTTGACAAATCTTCTGGAATTTTTTGAGGATGTTTCCAGTAGAGTGGACAAGGGAGAACCAGTTGATGTGGTATATTTGGACTTTCAGAAGGCTTTCGACAAGGTCCCACACAAGAGATTAATGTGCAAAGTTAAAGCACATGGGATTGGGGGTAGTGTGCTGACATGGATTGAGAACTGGTTGTCAGACAGGAAGCAAAGAGTAGGAGTAAATGGGGACTTTTCAGAATGGCAGGCAGTGACTGGTGGGGTACCGCAAGGTTCTGTGCTGGGGCCCCAGCTGTTTACACTGTACATTAATGATTTAGACGAGGGGATTAAATGTAGTATCTCCAAATTTGCGGATGACACTAAGTTGGGTGGCAGTGTGAGCTGCGAGGAGGATGCTATGAGGCTGCAGAGCGACTTGGATAGGTTAGGTGAGTGGGCAAATGCATGGCAGGTGAAGTATAATGTGGATAAATGTGAGTTTATCCACTTTGGTGGTAAAAACAGAGAGACAGACTATTATCTGAATGGTGACAGATTAGGAAAAGGGGAGGTGCAAAGAGACCTGGGTTTCATGGTACATCAGTCATTGAAGGTTGGCATGCAGGTACAGCAGGCGGTTAAGAAAGCAAATGGCATGTTGGCCTTCATAGCGAGGGGATTTGAGTACAGGGGCAGGGAGGTGTTGCTACAATTGTACAGGGCCTTGGTGAGGCCACACCTGGAGTATTGTGTACAGTTTTGGTCTCCTAACCTGAGGAAGGACATTCTTGCTATTGAGGGAGTGCAGCGAAGGTTCACCAGACTGATTCCCGGGATGGCGGGACTGACCTATCAAGAAAGACTGGATCAACTGGGCTTGTATTCACTGGAGTTCAGAAGAATGAGAGGGGACCTCATAGAAACGTTTAAAATTCTGACGGGGTTAGACAGGTTAGATGCAGGAAGAATGTTCCCAATGTTGGGGAAGTCCAGAACCAGGGGACACAGTCTAAGGATAAGGGGGAAGCCATTTAGGACTGAGATGAGGAGGAATTTCTTCACCCAGAGAGTGGTGAACCTGTGGAATTCTCTACCACAGAAAGTTGTTGAGGCCAATTCACTAAATATATTCAAAAAGGAGTTAGACGAAGTCCTTACTACTAGGGGGATCAAGGGGTATGGTGAGAAAGCAGGAATGGGGTACTGAAGTTGCATGTTCAGCCATGAACTCATTGAATGGCAGTGCAGGCTAGAAGGGCCGAATGGCCTACTCCTGCACCTATTTTCTATGTTTCTATGACTCGCTTGCCTGGGCTTTGTTTGGTTTGGGATCCTGGCTAGTTCCGGTCCCATTTGAGAGTGACCCTTCATTCCCGGCTATGGCCCTGGTGGCGATGGGGTCTGGGGGCTGTGTCTTGGCACAGTTTGCTCTTTCAGGCTCGTGGCGGTTGGTGCCATCGGGTGCATGAGAGGTGGAGCCGATCAGGAGCAGGGTATCGATACCGATGCCGTTACCTTCGTGAGATCGCTTGCTCTGCAGTTCGTGTGTATTGGCTGCTTGTGGCCACACTCCAAGGTGCATAACTCTGGTCCCAGGGATGCAGGCTGCTACACTGGGCAGCTTGCTGGACCTGTGTGCTCCCGATGGGTGTCTGCCCGCTGCATTGACTGTATGCAGTTGAAATCCTACATCGCACAACGTTTCATTAGTCATTGTAAATAACCTGTAGCTCTGATCGCGATCGTGGGCCTTTTCTTTGTTTATTGCATGTACACAATGCTGATCATCAATTACACATTTTACATCTAACTCACAGTTGCTCTGACATTGATTGAAAATGTGGAACTGTCCCTTTAAGTGTGGTGGGTTGTAGGCCTCCTTTAAGAGAGCCTTGCTATCTTTACCCCAATCCTCTTCTCCGTTTGGTGCCACGTGTTGCTCCATCAGCGCTGCACCTTGTGGTCTGGTCGCGGCCATCTTTTTCTTCAGCGCCTCACCTCGTGGTTTGGGCGCCATCTTTCCTCCATCCACGATGTCAACTGCGGTGATCCTCTTCTCCTCGGGTTCTGCCGAAGCTGGGAAGTCGCCATTGAATCCGATTTTCTTTCTCCGGAGTCCTGTCGCTGGAGTCTGGAAGGTGCATTCGGGTCGTCTCAGCTGGATCATCTCCACGCAGTCGTGCTGAGCGGTCTGTGCCTCGGGTGCCATGCTGGTCTGCTCTCTGGTGCCGGGTCCACCCTCAGGTGAGGGCTTGCTTTGCCTCTGAGCGCAGAGGACGTCGATCGCTGGAGGGATGAAGTCTTCCCAACTCCAATGGATCTTCTCCATCCACCTCCTTCCGAGTAGCGTTGGTCCATCACCTGCAACAATCCACAGAGGTAACTTGTGCACCGCGCCATCATGGAGTACCTTCACATCCGTACTACCAACGACTGGGATAAGTTCATCGGTGTAGGTGCGCAGCTTTGCCTGAATCGGGACCAACTTGGGTTGTTCAGCTTGATTGCCCCATAGCCTCCCAAAGGCTTCTTGATTCATTACTGACTGGCTCGCCCCCGTGTTCACGTCCATGAAGACTGAAACGCCATTTATCTCGACTTCCATCCTCAACAGGGAACACTCGGTGGTGCAGGTAAACATGCGATATACCTCATCGTGGGGCTGAGGTATACACAGTGAGTCATACTTCTTTTACACATTCGCTGGAGGTGGCCTTTTGCGCTGCAGCCTTTACATACATAGTCTTTAAAGCGGCACTGGTGAGCCCTGCGATTCCCTCCACAATGCCAGCATGGAGCTGCTCGATTAGCCCCCCTCAGCGGACTCGGGGGCCTGTTCTCGCTTACCTGAGAAGGTTCACGTTCTACAGTCCAGCCTCTAAAAGGCGCCACTCTGTGTGTAGTACTTGCCGGGTTTGAGTCCTGAGGATGAGTCATCTGCCTAGAGCCGCAGGTCGAAGTCTTGAATGCCTGGCTCACGGAGATGGCCTTCTGCAGTGTGACTGTGGTGTCCGCAGACAGTAGCTTATGAAGAAGGCCCTCATGGCTGATTCCGATGACAAAGATGTCCCACAGCCTTCGGTGAGGTGGTCGCCGAAATCACACGGTGCCGCCAGCCTCCTGAGGTCTGCAGCATATTTTGCGATTTCCTGGCCTTCGGGCTGTCGATGTGTATAGAACTGGTGTCTGGCTGTGAGGATGCTCTCTTTGGGCTTGAGTTGCTCTTGGATCAGCGTTACAAGCTCCTTGTATGTCTTGGTTGTTGTCTTCGCTGGTGCCAACAAGTCCCTGACGAGGCCATAGACAATGGCCCCACAACTGGTTAGCAGGATAGCTCTGCGCTTATCGGCCAGTGTGGCCGGATTGTCGCCTACCAGGTCGTTTGCTGTGAAGAAATGATCGAGCCTCTCCACAAAGGCATCCCAATCATTACCATTGGCGAACTGCTGCAACGTACCAAGGGTAGCCATTTTCGCGTGAATGTCTATAATTTCGTCGCCAATTGTTATGTCTTTAGATGCTCTGATAATGACTCCGCGAGGCAATGTGTTGCACTTGAACAGTAGTGACCTTAGTCCTTTATTGATAACTCCAGAGTGAGGATCACACCTGGTGGCCTGCCTTTTATACTAGGCCAGGCACACCTGGACTGGTAACCTGCAAGTCTCCAACTGCGGTGCCCTCTGGTGGCACACCTTATAATAGTACAAGCAGTAACCATGTAGAATACATGACAAAAACGTATTAACATTTTGGGTGCAGATTTTTCATCCACAGGGAGCAGTTGAGGCAGAGGTCATTTCACCCTTTATAGGAAAGTTTGATAAATGTAGGAAGCAGAGGAAGATACAGGACTATGGAGGGCGAACAGGGCAGTGGGGTGAGTTTTACATTGTTCTAGCACAGAGCTAGCATCAACATAATGGGCCTAATGGCCTCTTTCTGTGCAGTAAACATAGACAGTCGGAAAAATGAATACCTGGCTAGTTCAGATAGGAAGTTGACCCGAAGTTATATTGTATTTATTGGATAATTGGTCGCTCGCTCAAAGTGCTGACACAAGTTTGGTGGCTTGAATGGCCTCCTTTGTGCTGTATGATTCTATGATTCTATTCTGCCCATTGAAATGTAAGAGCATGGAGTCAGAAAATCAATAGAGTACACAAAAAGAAAATTAAAAGGCGGGAAATTTGCACGTCCCATTTCCCAAAGAAATCTTCTCAAAATGAGATCAAGTGGTACGATGAAGTGTAGAGCTCGCAAATCCCATGATTTAGGACACTAAATACACCTGCCAGAAAGCCTGTCACCTCTGCTTCCTCTGCACACAGGCGTACTTACATTGCCAGGAGATCATCCTGGCAGAAGTGAGGCCCACAGTGCCAGTTTCTTCAGTGATTGATTGCAATTAGGAAAGTAGCAACAGTAAAATAATGCTGTTTTAAAAAAATATATTGCCTCTCCAGCTGAAGTTGCTCAGATCGTTTTAGCTTTTGCAGAATGCACTCCCAGGGAGTGCTGTAAATGGTAAGGGCACCTGCCTCCTTTATACAAATAGCCCAGGGATTTGGGACAGATCAAGGCAGGGCAATCTGATGGCCAAATGAGCCTCCAGGAATTTCAGGCCCTTTAGTGTCTCCTACGGCTGTAAGGGTCAGACACAAAATATGTTTGAGCAGTCTTAGCTCATACCACAAAACAGTTCACATGGTTTGGCACACAAAGTTCCCAGTCAGCTGGCAGTATCACTCAGGAAAGCCACATGTATGGCTGGTATGCATATGCATGGAAATTCATCGCACTGAGATGGTGGTGGTGGAGCAGCAGGCTTGCTTTGCATTCAGACTTTGCTGTATCTGATCGGCCCTTGATGCTGACACTACGAGGGAAAAGCTAAACGAGAGCACAGATCAGAAAATTACCCCTTCTGTGCCGAAAGAGGAAAGTGTTTCCTCCTCCTGCACCCTGCTCAGTACAAACATACAAAAATGTTGCTCTATATTTATCGGATATAGCTTGAATCTGATACAGCCTGCAATAGCATTTTGCAACAATGGTCAATATTCTACATAATCTAGTTGTTGGGTCAGGACAAGCAAAAAAAAACAATCCATACAGACCTCCCCCTACCCAACAAAACCAACAACAACTTACATTTATATAGCGTCTTTAACCTAGTAAATCATCCCAAAGCACTTCACAGGAGCGCTGTCAAACAAAATTTGACACCGATCCACATAAGGTGATACTGGTCCAGATTTTGCGGGGTATTGCGCCAGCGAACTGGCAGCATTCTCCGTCATTACCCCTATGAAACTGACCGTAACTTCAGGATTTAGCGCATGTGCAGCAAGACGCGGAAATCCTGAAGTTGCAGTCAGTCATTCACTGCTCCGCCACAGGCTACGCTGGGGAACTCCCCAGGGCCGGCAATCAGTGAACTCACTTGATCTGACAAAAACGTAAGTTTTTCTGCACTAATATCGCTGGTATCATCCCATTAAATGTTAAGCCTTGTTAGAATAGGTGTAACTGGGGTTTTAACATCGTATTGACTGATAAACAACCGCTTTGGCCCTGAAAAACTAATTTTATATTGGTAGAATATCAAATTTCTCCATTATGATAAAAAATTACTAGATTTTAAAAATAATGAATTAAAAAAAAAGTTTGTTCATTATTTTTCAGCTTTGACCTTAACTCCATGTATATGTCCCAATCTTTAATTCGTTTTCTGTAACATTTTTTAAAAGTGCTTTTCAGTTCCTGGTTTGCTGTCTGTGAGAATTCTTCATTGTGATTGACTGCTTGGACAGCCTGGAGACATCACTGCAGCTCTACGTTCGAGATTCGCAATACACAGCACAACAATCAATTGCACATCAAGAAAGGTCAAGTTCTCGCCACAGTGATCGAGAGATTCCTTCGCGATCAACAGCAAGCGCCTTCGCTTCGCCACTGACCGCAAATTACAGGCCATTAGGAAAGCTGGGTCATAGAGGTAGGTTTTCAGGAGCGTCTTAAAGGAGGAGAGAGAGGTAGAGAGGCAGAGAGGTTTAGGGAAGGAATTCCAGAGCTTAGGGCCTAGGTAGCAGTAGGCATGGTGCAGCACAGAGAATCGGGGGTGCACAAGAGGCCAGAATTGGAGGAGGACAGAGAACTCGTAGGGTTTTAGGGCTGGAAGAGATTACAGAGATGCGGTGGGGGGGGGGGAGGTGGCGAGGCCATGAAGGGACTTGAAAACAAGGATGAGAATTTTTAAATCGAGGCATTGCGGGACCAGGTGCCAATGTAGGTCAGCGAGCACGGAGGTGAAGAGTGAACGGGACTCGGTGCGAATTAAGGTACGGGCAACAGAGTTTTGGGTGAGCTCAAGTTTATGTAGGGTGGAAGGTAGTAGGCTAGCCAGGAGAGCAAGTCTAAAGGTAACAAAGGCATAGATGAGGGTTTCAGCAGCAGATGAGCTGGGGCAGGGGTTGAGTCAGGCGATGTTATCGAGGTGGAAGTGGGCGCTCTTGGTGATGGAGTGGATATGTGGTTAGAAGCTCATCTCAGGGTCAAATCTAATACCAAGGTTGCAAATGCTTTGGTTCAGCCACAGAACATTGCCAGAGTTAGGGATGGAGTCGGTGGATAGGGAGGGACCGAAGACAATGGCTTTGATCTGCCCAATATTGGGATAGAATTTCAGCTCATCCAGTTCTGGACAAGTGGCATGACAAATCAGAGAGAGTGGAGGGATTGAGAGAGGTAGTAGTGAGGTCAGCATACATGTGGAACCTGACATGTTTTCGGGCATCACATATATGAGAAATAGGAGGGGGCCAAGGTTAGATCCTTGGGGGACTCCAGAGGTAACAGTGCATGAAATGGAAGAGAAACCAAACGATTCTCTGGCTACGGATAGATAGATAAGAATGGAGTCCTACCCAGCTGGATGTCAAAGGAGAGGCAATGGAGGAGGATTGTGTGATCAACCATGTCAAAGGTTGCAGACAGGTTGAGTATGAGGAGAGATAGTTTACCACAGTCACAAAGGACATCATTAGTGGCTTTGATAAGAGCTGTTTCAGTACTATGGCAGGGGCGGAAACATGATTGGAGGTGTAACGTATGCATCTGTGAGTATGTTCACAGGTCGATTCTAAGCATTTTAACCAAAATAGTTGTAGAGCTGTTGCATTGTGAGTGGCTTAGCCAGTCACGTGATGTTCACAAGATGCAATTAAACCTCAGTCAGTTGGATGTAGGTCATCCACATTGAGGTATGCAGTTGTGAGCCTAGTGGATGAACTGGTAGTGTGTAGTGTGATTGTTAAACCTTTGTTAATAAACCAACTAGTTCTTAATAGCAATGTGTTGCTATGAATTCTTAAGCAAAGAACCCATGAAGCAAATACATTACAGGAGGGATTCAAACATGGAGTTGCAGGAAAGATGGGCATGGATTTGGGAGGCAACAACACATTCAACGACTTTGGAGGGGAAAGGAATGTTGGAGATGGGACGGTAATTTGCAATGATAGAGGGGTCAAGGGTGGGTTTTTTGAGGAGAGGAGTGAAAACAGCAGATTTGAGGGGAGGGAGACAGTGTGTGAAGAGATGGAACTGTTAACAATATCAGCTAACATGGGGGATTTAAAAAAAAGAGAAAACTTAAGAATTGTGATTATTTCAACATTATTTTGGGTGGAACCCTCCAAAGGTTGTCACTTCTCTTTACATAAGAACATAAGAAATAGGAACAGGAGTAGGCCATACAGCCCCTCGAGCCTGCTCCGCCATTTAATACGATCATGGCTGATCTGATAATGGACTTAGCTCCACTTGCCCGCCCGCTCCCCATAACCCCTTATACCCTTATCGTTTAAGAAACTGTCTATTTTTGTCTTAAATTTATTCAATGTCCCAGCTTCCACAGCTCTCTGAGACAGTAAATTCCACAGATTAACAACCCTCTGAGAGAAGAAATTTCTCCTCATCTCAGTTTTAAATGGGCGGCCCCTTATTCTAAGATTATGCCCTCTAGTTCTAGTCTCCCCCATCAGTGGAAACATCCTCTCTACATCCACCTTGTCAAGCCCCCTCATAATCTTATACGTTTCGATAAGATCACCTCTCATTCTTCTGAATTCCAATGAGTAGAGGCCCAACCTACTCAACCTTTCCTCATAAGTCAAGCCCCTCATCCCCAGAATCAACCTTGTGAACCTTCTCTGAACTACCTCCAAAGCAAGTATATCCTTTCGTAAATATGGAAACCAAAATTGCACACAGATGCTGACTGTCGTGTTGTGTATTATCATCATTTTCTATTTTTGTTTCAAAACTCCAGCATGTGCAATTCTTCTCTTTTTATTTTATTCTGCTTTTAAAGTTATTTAACAAATCTCCCAAAAACGGCAATTATATGTAACCAGACAATTGCATCAGTGTAAGAATAAAAATGTTTAGTAATGATAAAATTGATTCATATAATCTACATTTTTAACATTTATATATATGAAAAGACAAGTTTGAAGAGACAAAATGGATACCTTCCCCAAGTTCCTGTCTCCTGGCTCGGCAGAGCTCAAGGAATAAAGGAAGCATGGCTTTGAAACTCACCAAACTAGAAAGGATGTTAATTGGAAAGCCATTAACCTAATCAAGAAATGGCACCAGCCCTCCAGACAGACACATGTATGAGGAGAAGCTGATCAGGAACGGCCCTGGAACTAAGATCCAATCCTGAGGCTTTCTGAGAAACTATGGCCTTAAGAGGTATAAAAACTCAAGCCAAAAATTGCTCTCTCACTTTCCTTAAGCACATGGCAAAAAGCAGGACCTTCCTCTACAGACAAAGGAGCAGTCCGTGTGCTTTACCAGAGGGAAGTAAAGTGTACCTTTTTTATTGTAACATCATTGTATCTGTTGTAATTAAGTAGAGTCTATAGGATACTAATAGACTGCTGTTGTGTTTGATAGGCTATTTGCATGTGTGTGTGTTTAATAAACTTATTCCGAATTGTTTTAAAAGAATTGGTCTTGCTGTCAATTTAATGCCAGAGATTTAGAAATATTACATCTGTAAGCTGAAAAACAAGTTTATTGCTTTTTGCAAATATTAAACCAGAACCACAAATTTGTTTATAACAGGGAATTGTACAAACAATAAAAATATAATTTTATGGCAAAATAATATACATACTATTTGTATATCATTCTACATAAGTAGACAGCATAGATTTTACGTTAAGGTGGATCATAGGTTGTTACATTTATGTACATGTAAAATCCAAATTGGGCAGCTAATATTGTTAGAATTGCCATTTTAACATATATAAATAATGGGTCTGT
Organism: Pristiophorus japonicus; assembly: GCF_044704955.1. Classification (NCBI taxonomy): domain Eukaryota; kingdom Metazoa; phylum Chordata; class Chondrichthyes; family Pristiophoridae; genus Pristiophorus; species Pristiophorus japonicus. Next base: position 110,105,876 of record NC_091993.1, on the reverse strand, counting down.
AATTTGCGGTCAGCAGCGAAGCAAAGGTATTCACCGCTGGCCCCGAATTTAGCAATGATCTCGCGATCTCCGTGGTGAGAAGTTCAGCTCTTCCTACGTGCAGCTAAAATCAACATAGTGTAGTGGGAATCCCATGGCGCGAGCTTCTGGGACGTCAACACACCGTCTAAGCAGCCAATCACAATGCAGAATTCTCACAGACTGCACACCAGAAAATAGAAAGCACTAATAATCATGTCTTTTAAAATTTGCAGAGAGCGAAATAAAGATTTTTTTTAACATACACTGGGTTAAGGTAGAAGCCGAAATATCATGAACAAACTTCAAAAACAATTTTTTTTTAATTAAATTTAAAATCTAATCATTTTTAAAGTAATGGAAAAACTTGACATCCCACCAATATAAAATTTATTTTTTGGGGCCGTAACGGTTGTTTGTCACTAGCTATTACTCAGATCGACGTTAAAGATCCAGTTACTGCTCATTTGAATGGGTCTAACTTTTGGGGGGTTTCTGACGGCAATATTTGTTCAGAAAAGGGGAAGTTTTTGTCAGATCGGTGATTTCACTGATTGCCGGCTCTCGGGGTGGGGGTGTTGTGCAGCCTGTGGAGGAGCAGCAAATGTCAGACCTCAACTTCAGCATTTCCACATTAGGCTATGAATGTGCTAAATCCTGAAGTTGCAGTCAGTTTCAAAGCCAACATGACGGTGAACACTACCAGTTCGCCACCATTGGGACCGCAAATTCCGGGCCATTGATTTAATATGCATCAATAATATTACAAATTTCAAGCTGAATTAGAAAACCATTGTGAAGAGGAGACCAGTTAAATAAAATGAATTCGTAACCTAAAAATCTAAACTAGAACATATATATTTAGTATTCAAGTATATTTATCCATAATAGGCCTATGTTCTCAGAAAAAAACAACACTATTATATTAACAAAGTCGGGTTTTATGATTGTATTATTACTCCATTCCAATTCAGCAGGGTGGGAACCTCAAGTTGAATAATTGTTGAATGAAAAGCAGAAGTTTGTTCACAAAAGAACTTTCAAAACGAATTCTGCAAAACAGCACTCCCTCTGGTACAAGGCGGTATGGAATACAGAATGTCAAATGAGGCCATGTAGTGTTGGCAGTAAAATAACTGGGCTGTTCCTGGGTCTGTTAGTCCATTTGTCAGTTCAAGCTGCAACTGTGAGCTGCCCCACAAAAGACATAATTATTTCTGGCTTTGTAAATATCATCAGATGCACAATCTGAGAATCTGGTTGCCACATATGTCATATATCTTGCTCAGTGCAATAGCAACTCGATTGGAAAGTGTTTGTCCCCCCCTAAACCATCCCTCACCCCACCCCCCTCTCCCCCCCACAACATACCAAACTTGACTTTAGAATTTGCAATTGTGACCGTTATTTTCTTCCATCTTATCGTACAGTCCAACATAATGTTTTGTTTGGGAGTTACTCACAATGCACTCCTGTTCCTCCCAGTTCCATCCAAAAATGGCAACCGGGGGTCCTATGTAGATCATAAGGTCCCGATTAGCTTTTTAAATGAGCCTATCCTCTGACTCCAGCGGGCCACTCCAGCCACCCAATAATAGGCCCAGTTGCCATGGCCACAGTGACAGTGACAAGCGGGTGGTAGATCATTGTCCAACTTATTCTGGGGGGGTGCGGGGGGGAGACCTACAAATTCACTGAGCTTTCTGACTGGACTGAATTGGAGAAATGCATTCCCCATGATGGATCTATAAAAACATCTCCTTATTTTAAACAATTCTGTGAGTTCAAAAGGGCACAGCAAACCAGTTTCAACTTGTAACATTTTGCAATTCCAGCTTACTGTGCATAGACTACCAAGAAGCAACTTCTGCAAAAAGCGCGACAAGTTAATTTCTGTTGTCCTTTACAAACTGTGTCCTGTACTCTAAAGTTTAGCCTGTATTGACGGCAGGTAATATTATTTGAAGGGTTGCAGCGAGGACATCAGAAGGCAACAATAAATTAAGAGCTAAATTTGAATAATTATATTACTCACATTTAGCTCTTAATGTTGCTAATGTGAAAGTGTTTCTGTTTGTGTAAAGAACGGTAAACAGTTCCTGACCTCCACATGGAAAGGATTTGAGACCCGTGTAATCATGATTAATAAAATGCTGACAGAAGAACTGTACCAAGAGTGCCACTGAATTTAATATTGCCTTTCAGAGATACAACAACAACTTGTATTTATATAACGCCTTTAACGTAGTGAAATGTCCCGAGGCGCTTCACAGGAATATTATAAGACACAAAATTTGACACCGAGCCACATAAGAAGAAATTAGGGCAGATGACCAAAAGCTTGGTCAAAGAGGTAGATTTTAAGGAGCGTCTTAAAAAAAGAAAGAAAGGTAGAGAGGCGGAGAGGTTTAGGGAGGGAATTCCAGAGCTTGGGGCCTAGGCAGCTGAAGGCACGGCCACCAATGGTTGAGCGATTATAATCAGGGATGCTCAAGAGGCCAGAATTAGGAAAGCGCAGATATCTCGGGGGGGGGGTGGGTGTTGTGGGGCTGGAGGAGATTACGGAGAAAGGGAGGGGTGAGGCCATGGAGGGATTTGAAAACAAGTGTGAGAATTTTGAAATCGAGGTGTTGCTTAACCGGTCAGCGAGCACAGGGGTGATGGGTGAGCGGGACTTGGTACGAATTAGGACACGGGCAGCCGAGTTTTGCATGACTTCAAGTTTACCTAGAGTCATCATCATAGGCAGTCCCTCTAAAAGTGAGTTCTCAGGTGACTGTACAGTCCAATGCAGAAACTACAGTCTCTGTCACAGGTGGGGCAGACAGTGGTTGCAGGAAAAGGTGGGTGGGGCGTCTGGCTTGCCGCACGCTTCTTCCGCTGTCTGCGCTTGATTTCTGCATACTCTCGGCGATCAGACTCGAGGTGCTCAGCGCCCTCCCAGATGCTCTTCCTCCATTTTGGGTGATCCTGGGCCAGGGATTCCCAGATGCCAGTGGGGATGTTGCACTTTATCAAGGAGGCTTTGAGGGTGTCCTTGGAACATTTCCTCTGTCCACTTGGGGCTCGCTTGCCATGTAAGAGTTCCGAGTAGAGCGCTTGCTTTGGGAATCTTGTATCAGGCATGCGGATAATGTGGCCCGCCCAAAGGAGCTGGTCAAGCGTGGTCAGTGCTTCGATGCTGGAGACGTTGGCTTAATCGAGAACACTGACATTAGTGCGTCTATCCTCCCAGTGGATTTGCAGGATCTTGCGGAGGCAGCATTGGTGGTACTTCTCCAGCGCTTTGACATGTCTGCTGTATATGGTCCATGTCTCTGAGCTAAATAGAAGGGTGGGTATCACTACTGCCCTGTAGACCATAAGTTTGGTGCCAGATTTGAAGTCCTGGTCTTCAAACACTCTCTTCCTCAGGCGACCGAAGGCTGTGCTGGCGCACTGGAGGCAGTGTTGGACCTCGTCATCAATGTATGCCCTTGCTAATAGTAGGTTCCCAAGTTATGGAAAATGATCCACGTTGTCCAAGGCCGCGCCATGTATTTTGATGACCAGGAGGCAGTGCTGTGTGGCGGGGTCAGACCTTTGTCTTACAGATGCTTCGTGTAAGGCCCAGGCTTTCGTATGCCTCGGTGAAGGTGTTGACGATGGCTTGGAGTGTGAGCAGACGCATGCGTTGTCCGTGTACTGTAGTTCAATGACAGAGGATGTGACGACCTTGGATCTAGCCTGGAGGTGGCGAAGGTTGAACAGGTTTCCATTGGTTCTATAGTTTAGTTCCACTCCAGCAGGGAGCTTGTTGAGAGTGAGATGGAGCATTGCAGCGAGGAAGATTGAGAAAAGCGTTGGTGCGATGACGCAGCCCTGCTTGACCCCGGTCCGAATGAGGATCGTGATACGCTCACAGTAAAGGATGAAACTGAGTACAGTGAGCAATGAGCAAGTGTGACCTTAGCTCCTTTAATAAGACTCCAGAGTGCGGGTACCTCGTGGGTGGTCTGCTTATATACAGTGCTCCCAAGGGATGCTGGGATCTCTTGGGACTCCAACAGGTAGGCCATCTGGTGGTGGTGTGATACAGGTTACCAAGTGTTAAATACATAACAAATACATAACAGATCCATCTGTGGTGGATTTGTTGGTCAGGATCATGGCTTGCATGTCATCGTGGAGCAGGCAGAGAAAAGTGACAAACCTTTGGGGGCAGCCAAAACAGAGGAGGACATTCCATAGACCCTCGTGGTTGACAGCGTCAACAGCCTTTATGAGGTCAAAGAAGGCCATGTACAAGGGTTCTTGCTGTTCCCTGCATTTCTCTTGTAGTTGACATGCGGTGAAGATCATGTCCCTTGTACCCGTTAGTGGACGGAATCCGCATTGCATCTCTGGAAGGAGCTCTTCAGCCACGGGGAGAAGACGATTGAGGAGGATTCTTGCCATGTCTTTCCCAGTGGCCGACAGTAGGGAGATTCCTCTGTAGTTACCGCAGTCGGACTTGTCCCCTTTTTTGAAGATGGTCATAATTACGGCGTCTCGGAGATCTCCTGGCATGCTCTCCTCCTTCCAGATAAGAGAGATGAGGTCATGCATTCATGCCAATAGTGCTTCTCCGCCATGTTTTAGTGCCTCGGCAGGGATTCCATCTGCTCCTGAGGCCTTGTTGTTCTTGAGCTGACGGATGGCCTTTTCTACCTCGTGCAGGGCTGGGGTTTTGCCGAGATGGTGGTGGGTAGCATGCTGTGGGATGGAATCGAGGACAATCGCGTCGAAGGCAGAGTCTCGGTTAAGGAGTTCTTCAAAGTGCTCCTTCCAGCGGGCCCTGCCTGCCTCGGTGTCCTTAATGAGTGCCTCTCCATTCTTGGCCAGCAGTGAGGTGGGGCCTTGGGCCGTAGGTGGACTTGACTGTGCTGAAGAAACCTCGCATGTCGTGGTTGTCGGTCAACTGCTGGATCTCCTGTGCTTTCTCCACCCACCAGCTATTCTTTAGGTTGCGGGTTTTTTGTTGGACCTCGGCCTTCAGCCACCTGTAGAGCTGCTTTGCTGCTCCAGAATTGGGTTGCTGCTTTAGGTTCAGAAATGCCTTGCGCTTGCGGCTTATTAGCTCCTGGATCTCCTGGTTGTTCTCGTCAAACCAGTCTTGGTGTTTCCTGGTTGAGATCCAAATTTTGGATGACTTCAAGTTTACGTAGTGTAGAACGTGGGAGGCCGGCCAGGAGTGCATTGGAACAGTCAAGTCTAGAGGTAACAAAGGCATGGATGAGGGTTTCAGCAGTGGATGAGCTGAGACAAGGCAATGTTGATAGAGCCATCAGTAAGCAATGTGCCATAGTCCTCACTGCAATCAGTCAATCAGCAATTTTAAATGTTTGCAAATAAACTATTTACATGAGAGATGACAGCTTTTGTGAACCTAAAATATGCAAGTTTCTGGTTAATTGAATAATTTCATTACTGACACCTTCCCACACACCTGAAATCCTGTAACTGGGATCATTACACGTTCCATATTGATGTTTCCCCGATCAAAGGTATTAATAATGTGGAATCCGGGGCCAAGGAACAAATCATCACACATATTTTGACAAGCCTTTAATGATATTACAGCATTTGCATTTATACTTTGACAGGAGTGTTGGTGGGGTTTACAGGTATACACACGTTCACCGACATGATCGAAAGATGGTGCCGCTTTTGATTTTTCAGTGTCAGCAGTAAATTCTTCAATTAATGTCAAAAGAGTATTGGGACCAGAGAAATGTTTTAATGAGCTGTCATCTCTCATGTGAATAGGTTATTTGCAGGCGTTCCAGACATTTTAAATTGCTGACTGACTGATTTCAGTGAGGACTTTGACACGTTGCTTGCTAATGGCTATATCTCTGAAAGTCCACATTAAATATAGTGCCACTCTCGCCCCATGCAACAGAGGATCTGTGAAGCTCATTTTACCCATTGTGATTTGTCTTGCTCCATGCTCTATTGTTTTAATTGTCTGATGACCAAAGTAATACTGAAGTACATAATTGCTGTTCAATCTCAGTTTTCATTTGATGCTTGTTGCTTTGCGCTGGTTTTCAATTTTCAATCTGTATTTTATACATTTCTTGATCAAATTCTTATTCATATAATGTATGGTACTAGATATATATATATATACCAGATAGATTCACCTTGTAACATTATTTGCCATTTAGCACTTACAGTGGAGTTAATTCAGAATGAACCCTACATTTGCTTTATTTTACCGCGAGCTTCTAAATATCACAAAAGCAAAATACTGCGAATGCTGGACATCTGAAACAAAAATAAAAAATGCTGGAAATACTCAGCGTCAGCTTTTTCTGGCTTAGTTCAGGCACTGAATGTGAAATTTGCACCCTCTGGTGGAGAGATAAAATGACACATTCAGTACTTGAGTTGAGAGGCTGTGGCCCAGAAACCGTGACCGCGAGCATTTTCGGGAGCACGTGGTTCGCAACACTCATGTCTGAATGGTGACGCCCGAGGCTCTCCAGAGATTAGATCCACATTTTAATGTTGCTGGCAAAGCGACACGAGCCCATCGGTGAAGAGAACTCCAAGTTTGGCCACTGCTCACGTTGAGGTGGGATGGGGATTGGGATGGGGGAATGGGTAGGGGTAGGGGTCGGGAATCGGAGCCTGGGTCATGGATGGGGATGGGGGCATGGTAGGGGATCGGGAATCGGAGCTTGGATCATGGATCAGGATGGGGGCATGGGTAGGGGGAGGGACATGAATAGGAGCCTGGGTTAGGGATGGAGATGGGTCTATGAGTCGGGGGTCAGGAATCGGAGCCTGGGTCAGGGATGGGGATGGGACATGGGTCAGAGGTCAGGAATCAGCACCTGGGTCAGGGTTTGGGATGGGACATGGGTCAGGGGTCAGGAATCAGAGCCTGGGTGAGGGATTGGGGTGGGGGCATGGGTCGGGGTTCGGGAATCGGAGCCTGGGTTAAGGATCGGGATGGGGACATGGGTCAGGGTTCGGGCCCTAGGTTAGGCTCCTTACCCGATATGGCGTGCGGCGCACGTGCAGCTGTAAATGAGCGCATGCTTCCTGCCTGCCATATTGGGCCTTCGTAGTCTGAGCTGTGCCCAAAAGCAGGCACTGCATGGGCCAATTTCTAAGCCTGTATATTTAATTTGCAGAAAGTTTTGATGATAAAATAATCTAAATTTGTAATCTCCCCTATTGACTCTGGATCAGTTCCTATGGACTGGAGGATAGCGAATGTAACACCACTTTTTAAAAAAGGAGAGAGAGAGAAAACAGGGAATTATAGATTGCTTAGCCTGACATCGGTGGTGGGGAAAATGTTGGAATCAATTATTAAAGATGTAATAGCAGCGTATTTGGAAGCAGTGACAGGATCGATCCAAGTCAGCATGGATTTATGAAAGGGAAATCATGCTTGACAAATCTTCTGGAATTTTTTGAGGATGTAACTAGTAGAGTGGACAAGGGAGAACCAGTGGATGTGGTGTATTTGGACTTTTAAAAGGATTTTGAAAAGGTCCCACACAAGAGATTGGTGTGCAAAATTAAAGCACATGGTATTGGGGGTAATGTATTGATGTGGATAGAGAACTGGTTGGCAGACAGGAAGCAGAGAGTCGGGATAAACGGGTCCTTTTCAAAATGGCAGGCAGTGACTAGTGGGGTGCCGCAGAGCTCAGTGATGGGACCCCAGCTATTTACAATATACATCAATGATTTAGATGAAGGAATTAAGTGTAATATCTCCAAGTTTGCAGGTGACACTAAGCTGCTTGGCAGTGCGAGCTGTGAGGAGGATGCTAAGAGGCTGCAGGGTGACTTGGACAGGTTAGGTTAATGGGCAAATGCATGGCAGATGCAGTATAATGTGGATAAATGTGAGGTTATCCACTTTGGGGGCAAAAACACGAAGGCAGAATATTATCTGAATGGCGGTAGATTAGGAAAAGGGGAGGTGCAACGAGACCTGGGTGTCATGGTACATCAGTCATTGAAAGTTGGCAGGCAGGTACAGCAGGCGGTGAAGGCGGCAAATGGCATGTTGGCCTTCATAGCTAGGGGATTTGATTATAGGAGCAGGGAGGTCTTACTGCAATTGTGCAGGGCCTTGGTGAGGCCTCACTTGGAATATTGTGTTCAGTTTTGTTCTCCTAATCTGAGGAAGGACGTTCTTGCTATTGAAGGAGTGCAGCGAAGGTTCACCAGACTGATTCCCGGGATGGCAGGACTGACATATGAGGAGAGACTGGATCGACTGGGCCTGTATTCACTGGAGTTTAGAAGAATGAGAGGGGATCTCATAGAAACATATAAAATTCTGACGGGACGGGACAGGTTAGATGCAGGGAGAACGTTGCCGATGTTGGGGAAGTCCAGAACCAGGGGTCACAGTCTAAGGATAAGGTGTAAGCCATTTAGCACCGAGATGAGGAGAAACTTCTTCACTCAGAGAGTTGTCAACCTGTGGAATTCTCTACTGCAGAGAGTTGTTGATGCCAGTTCATTAGATATATTCAAGAGGGAGTTAGATATGGCCCTTACGGCTAAAGGGATCAAGGGGTATGGAGAGAAAGCAGGAAAGGGGTACTGAGGTGAATGATTAGCAATGATCTTATTGAATGGTGGTGCAGGCTCGAAGGGCCGAATGGCCTACTCCTGCACCTATTTTCTATGTTTCTATGTTTCTATTATTAGTTTCTGCTCTATTGGATAAGACCCAATTAGTCTTTGTTTTGCTTGACCGTATGTTCTCTGAATAAAAATGTAGATACTGATCTGCACGGTTAGGCTTCCAACATACAGTTCTGTCTTTGTCGCTCCGGCCACTGGTGCACCCAGAAAGGGCAGCCTTGGGCTTCACATTCCTTTATGAACTGGATATTGCAGTCAATACAATTAGTATTCAAAGGGAATTCTATATTCATTTCTCGTTCAAAAGGACAACATCATCCCATTCCACACTTCAGATTGCAACAAACCCATGACCTCTACCACCGAAGACAACTTGTAGGGTAGAGCAGAAACTATCCCTGAATAAAGAGTACTGCAATAGGACATTAACTTCTCTTCAAGGAGGGTATGTAAGACTGAATGTGCTGTGCAGTTTTAACTTGCTACTTCTATTCTGGCCTTCAAAAGCCTCCTATAAACCTATTATTTCAGCAGGTCTTTGATTTCTTCTCCTGGTTCAAATTCCTTCATTTCCTGCTTAGCAGCCACCTTTCGTACAATTTTTTAAATATTTGTTCCTGGGATGTGGGTGTCACTGGCAAGACCAGCATTTATGGCCCATGATCAGGAGGTGAGACACAAGCCACAGAATACCCAGCCTCTGACCTGCTCTTAGAAACATAGAAACATAGAAAATAGGTGCAGGAGTAGGTCATTCGGCCCTTCGAGCCTGCACCATCATTAAATAAGATCATGGTTGATCATTCACCTCAGTACCCCTTTCCTGCTTTCTCTCCATACCCCTTGATACCCTTAGCCGTAAGGACCATATCTAACTCCTTCTTGAATATATCCAATGAACTTGCATCAACTATGCTGCAGGGAATTCCACAGGTTAACAACTCTCTGAGTGAAGAAGTTTCTCCTCAACTCAGTCCTAAATGGCCTAAGACTGTGTCCCCTGGTTCTGGACTTCCCCAACATCGGGAACATTCTACCCGCATCTAACCTGTCCCGTCCCGTCAGAATCTTATATATTTCTATGAGATCCCCTCTCATCCTTCTAAACTCCAATGTATAAAGGCCCAGTTGATCCAGTCTCTCCTCATATGTCAGTCCTGCCATCCCAGGAATCAGTCTGGTGAACCTTCGCTGCACTCCCTCAATAGCAAGAACATCCTTCCTCAGATTGGAAGACCAAAACTGAACACAATATTCCAGGTGAGACCTCACCAAGGCCCTGTACAACTGCAGTAAGACCTCCCTGCTCCTATACTCAAATCCCCTAGCTATGAAGGCCAACATACCATTTGCCTTCTTCACCGTCTGCTGTACCTGCCTGCCAACTTTCAGTGACTGATGTACCATGGCACCCAGGTCTCGTTGCACCTCCCCTTTTCCAAATCTGATGCCATTCAGATAATATTCTGTCTTCGCGTTTTTGCCCCCAAAGTGGATAACCTCACATTTATCCACATTATACTGCATCTGCCATGCATTTGCCCACTCACCTAGCCTGTCCAAGTCACCCTGCAGCCTCCTAGCATCTTCCTCGCAGCTCACACCGCCACCCAGTTTAATGTTATCTGCAAACTTGTAGATATTAGACTCAATTCCTTCATCCAAATCGTTAATGTATATTGTAAAGAGCTGGGGTCCCAGCACTGAGACCTGCGGCACTCCACTAGTCACTGCTTCCCATTCTGAAAAGGATCCGTTTATCCCGACTCTCTGCTTCCTGTCTGCCAACCAGTTCTCTATCCACGTCAGTACATTACCCCCAATACCATGTGCTTTGATTTTGCACACCAATCTCTTGTGTGGGACCTTGTCAAAGGCCTTTTAAAAGTCCAAATACACCACATCCACTGGTTCACCCTTGTCCACTCTACTAATTACATCCTCAAAAAATTCCAGATTTGTCAAGCATGATTTCCCCTTCATAAATCCATGCTGACTTGGACCGATCCTGTCACTGCTTTCCAAATGCGCTGCTATTTCATCCTTAATAATTGATTCCAACATTTTCCCCACCACTGATGACAGGCTAACTGGTCTATAATTACCCGCTTTCTCTCTCCCTCCCTTTTTTAAAAGTGGTGTTACATTAGCCACCTTCCAGTCCATAGGAACTGATCCAGAGTCGATAGACTGTTGGAAAATGATCACCAATGCATCCACTATTTCTAGGGCCATTTCCGTAAGTACTCTGGGATGCAGACTATCAGGCCCCGGGGATTTATCGGCCTTCAATTCCATCAATTTCCAGAACACAATTTCCCGCCTAATAAGGATATCCTTCAGTTCCTCCTTCTCCCGAGACCCTCGGTCCCCTAGTACTTACGGAAGGTTATTTGTGTCTTCCTTCGTGAAGACAGAACCAAAATATTTGTTCAATTGGTCTGCTATTTCTTTGTTCCCCATTATAAATTCACCTGAATCTGACTGCAAGGGACCTACGTTTGTCTGCACTAATCTTTTTCTCTTCACATATCTATAGAAGCTTTTGCAGTCAGTTTTTATGTTCCTGGCAAGCTTCTTCTCGTACTCTATTTTCCCCCTCTTATTTAAACCCTTTGTCCTCCTCTGCTGAATTCTAAATTTCTCCCAGTCCTCAGGTTTGTTGCTTTTTCTGGCCAATTTATATGCCTCTTCCTTGGATTTAACACTATCCTTAATTTCTCTTGTTAGCCACGGTTGAGTCACTTTCCCTGTTTTATTTTTACTCCAGACCGGGATGTACAATTACTGAAGTTCATCCATGTGATCTTTAAATGTTTGCCATTGCCTATCCACTGTCAACCCTTTAAGTATCATTTGCCAGTCTTTTCTAGCCAATTCACGTCTCAAACCATCGAAGTTAGCTTTCCTTAAGTTCAGGACCCTAGTTTCTGAATTAACTGTGTCACTCTCCATCTTAATAAAGAATTCTACCATGTTATGGTCACTCTTCCCCAAGGGGCCTCGCACAACAAGATTACTAATTAGTCCTTTCTCATTACACATCACCCAGTCGAGGATGGCCAGCTCCCTAGTTGGTTCCTCGACATATTGGTCTGGAAAACCATCCCTAATACATTCCAGGAAATCCTCCTCCACCGTTTGCTGCCAGTTTGATTAGCCCAATCAATATGTAGATTAAAGTCACCCATGATAACTGCTGTAATTTTATTATATGCATCCCTAATTTCTTGTTTGATGCTGTCCCCAACCTTACTGCTACTGTTTGGTGGTCTGTACACATCTCCCACTAGCGTTTTCTGTCCCTTGGTATTCCGTAGCTCCACCCATACCGATTCCACATCATCCAAGCTAGTGTCCTTTCTTACCATTGCATTAATTTCCTCTTTAACCAGCAATGCCCCCCCCCCCCCCACCACCTCCTTTTCCTTTCTGTCTATCCTTCCTAAATGTTGAATACACCTGGATGTTGAGTTCCCAGCCTTGGTCAACCTGGAGCCATGTCTCTGTGATGTCAATTACATCATACCCGTTAACTGCTATCTGCGCAGTTAATTCGTCCACCTTATTCCGAATGCTCCTCGCATTGAGGCACAGAGCCTTCAGGGTTGTCTTTCTAACATACTTTGCCCCTTTAGAATTTTGGTGTATTGTGGCCCTTTTTGCTTTTTGCCTTAGGTTTCTCTGCCCTCCACTTTTACTTTTCTTGTTTCTATCTTTTGCTTCTGCCCCCATTCTACTTCCCTCTGTCTCCCTCCATAGGTTCCCATCCCCCTGCCATATTAGTTTAACTCCTCCTCAACAGCACTAGCAAACACTCCCCCTCGGATGTTGGTTCCGGTCCTGCCCAGGTGCAGACCGTCCGGTTTGTACTGGTTCCACCTCCCCCAGAACCTGTTCCAATGTCCCAGGAATTTGAATCCCTCCCTTGTGCACCACTCCTCAAGCCACGTATTCATCTGAGCTATCATGCGATTCCTACACTGACTAGCACATGGCACTGGTAGCAATCCTGAGATTACTATTTTTGAGGTCCTACTTTTTAATTTAGCTCCTAGCTCCCTAAATTTGTCTCGTAGGACCTCATCCTCTTGTAGCCACATTATTATGTGGCTGGTTCAGTTAAGTTTCTGGTCAATAGTGACTGCCAGGATGTTGATGTTGAGGGATTGAGCGATGGTAATGTCATTGAATGTCAAGGGGCGGTGGTTAGACTCTCTCTTGTTTGAAGATAGTCATTGCCTGGCACTTGTGTGGCATGAATGTTACTTTCCACTTTTCAGCCCAAGCCTGAATGTCATCCAGGTATTGCTGCATGCGGGCATGGACTGCTCCATTATCTGAGGAATTCTGAATAGAATTGGACACAATGCAATCATCAGCAAACATCTCCACCTCTGACCTTACAATGGAGGGAAGGTCATTGATGAAGCAGCTGAAGATAGTTGGGCCTAGGACACTGTCCTGAGGAACTCCTGCAGCGATGGGACTAAAGGCAAACAAGTCCCCTGGACCTGATGGCTTACATCCTAGAGTCTTAAAAGAAGTGGCTGCAGAGATAGTGGATGCATTGGTTGTAATTTACCAAAATTCCCTGGATTCTGGGGCGGTCCCAGCGGATTGGAAAACTGCAAATATAACGCCCCTATTTAAAAAAGTAGGCAGTCAGAAAGCAGGAAACTATAGACCGGTTAGCCTAACATCTGTCGTTGGGAAAATGTTGGAGTTCATTATTAAGGAAGCAGCAGCAGGACATTTGGAAAATCAAGCAGAGTCAACATGGTTTTATGAAAAGGAAATCATGTTTGACAAATTTGCTGGAGTTCTTTGAGGATGTAACGGGTAGGGTGGATAAGGGGAAACCAGTGGATGTGGTGTATTTGGATTTCCAGAAGGCATTCAATAAGATGCCACATAAAAAGTTATTGCACAAGATAACAGTTCACGGGGTTGGGGGTAATATATTAGCATGGATAGAGGATTGGCTAACTAACAGAAAACAGAGTCGGGATAAATGGGTCATTTTCCGGTTGGCAAACAGTGACTAGTGGTGTGCCGCAGGGATCGGTGCTGGGGCCTCAACTATTTATAACTATATTAATGACTTGGAAGAAAGGACCGAGTGTATTGTAGCCAAATTTACAGATTATACAAAGATAGGTGGGAAAGCAAGTTGTGAGAAGGACACAAAGACTCCGCAAAGAGATATAGATAGGTTAATTGAGTGGGCAAAAATTTGGCAGATAGAGTATAATGTGGGAAAATGTGATATTATCCACTTTGGCAGAAAAAATAGAAAAGCAAATTATAATTTAAATGGATTAAAATTGCAAAGTGCTGTAGTACAGAGGGACCTGGGGGTCCTTGTGCATGAAACACAAAAAGTTAGTCTGCAGGTACAGCAAATAATCAAGAAGGCAAATGGAATGTTGGCCTTTATTGCAGGGGGGATGGAGAATAAAAGCAGAGAAGTCCTGCTACAACTGTACAGGGTATTGGTGAGGCCGCACCTGGAGTACTGCGTGCAGTTTTGGTCTCCGTATTTAAAGAAGGATATACTTGCATTGGAGGCTGTTCAGAGAAGGTTCACTAGGTTGATTCCGGAGATGAGGGGGTTGATTTATGAAGAAAGGTTAAGTAGTTTGGGCCTATACACATTGGAGTTCAGAAGAATGAGAGGTGATCTTATCGAAACATATAAGATAATGAGGGGACGCAACAAGGTGGATGCAGAGAGGATATTTCCACTCATAGGGGAAACTAAAACTAGGGACATAGTCTCAAAATAAGGGGTGACCCATTTAAAGCTGAGATGAGGAGAAATTTCTTCTCTCAGAGGGCTGTAAATCTGTGGAATTCTCAGAGGGCTGTGGAGGCTGGGTCACTGAATATATTTAAGGCGGAGATAGACAGATTTTTGAGCGATAAGGGAATAAAGGGTTATGGGGAGCGGGCAGGGAAGTGGAGCTGAGTCCATGATCAGATCAGCCATGATCTTATTAAATGGCGGAGCAGGCTCGAGGGGCCAAATGGCCTACTCCTGCTCCTATTTCTTATGTTCTTATGTCCTGGGGCTGAGGTGATTGACCTCCAACAGCCACAACCATCTTCCTTTGTGCTTGGTATGAGTCCAGCCAGTGAAGAATTTTCCCCGATTCCCATTTTACTCGGGCTCCTTGATACCACATTCAGTCAAATGCTGCCTTGATGTCAAGGGCAGTCACTCTCACCTCACCTCACCTCAGGAATTTAGCTCTTTTGTCCATATTTGGACCAAGGCTGTAACAATGAGCTGAGTGATCCTGGCGGAACCCAAACTGAGCAAGTGCCGTTTGATAGTACTGTTGACGACACCTTCCATCACTTTGCTGGTGATTGAGAGTCGACTGATGGGTGGTAATTGGCCAGATTGGATTTGTCCTGCTTTTTTGTGGACAGGACAGTTTTCAGGTAGATGCCAGCTGGACTGGAACAGCTGAAGCACACTTCATCTCCACAAGGACTGGACTGTGCCTGGTCACTGCTACAAATGCTGGCATGGACGAGGACAAGTAGGTTTTTTCCCCTCGTGCTGGTTCTCTCACTCCCTGCCACAGGCCTACCTTCGGTTAGTAGAGGGATTAAAAAGTATGATTGTGTGAGTATGGCTATGCCAGGCAGCCTGCTTGACAGCTCTACCAACCTTGGCACAAGTGAGGAGGACTTTGCAGGGCTGACTGGGCCGTTTTCGTATCCAAAGCCAGGTGGTCCATCCAGTTTTATTCTTATTGTTTTCCGTAGCAGTTTTATACAATTGAGTGGCTTGCATGGCCATTTCAGAGGGCCTAACCCTAAATGCAGAGAGCAGTTGAGAGTCAACCACATTGCTGTGAGTCTGGAGTCACACCTAGGTAAGGATGGCAGATTTCCTTTTTATTCCAGTTTTTATTAACTGAATTTATATTCCCCAGCTGCTGTGGTAGGAGTTGAACCCCTGTCTCTAGGTCATTAGTCCAGGCCTCTGGATTGTTAGTCCCGTAACATAACCACTAAGCTACCACACCCGACAATGCTCTGAAACGTTCACTTACCTGAAGATCACACATGAGTAAGTTATTATTGTTGCTGTTGGTGCCATACTATATTTATCCAGCAGAAGGGGTACTGAAGTTGCATGAGGGGTACTGAAGTTGCATGATCAGCCATGATCATATTGAATGGTCGTGCAGGCTCGAAGGGCCGAATGGCCTACTCCTGCACCTACTTTCTATGTTTCTATGTTTCTATAAGGTAATACATATCTCTAATTTTGTATGCTCTTTGCTGCTTAGGAATTCACAGTTGACTTGGTTGATTAGTTTGTCCTGCCCAGTGTCAGCTGTGGCTCAGTGGGTAGCACACTCGCCTCTGAGTCAAAAGATTGTAGGTTCAAGTCCCTCTCCAGGGATTTGAGCAAGAAAAATCTATGCTGACACTGCAGTGCTGAGGGAGTGCTACACTGTCAGAGGTGCCATTTTTCAGATGTGATGTTAACCCGAGTCTGTCTGCTCTCTCAAGTAGTTCTAAAACATCCCTTGGCACTATTTTGAAGAAGAGCAGGGGAGTTATCCCTGGTGTCCTGGCCAATATTTATCCCTCAATCAACATAACAGAAACAGATTATCAGGTCATTATCACATTGCTGTTTGTGGGAGCTTGCTTTGTGCAATAATTCCCTGCTGCGTTTCCCACATTACAACAATAACTACACTTCAAAAAGTACTTAATTGGCTGTCAAGCACTTTGAGATGTCCGGTAGTCGTGAAAGGCGCTATATAAATGCAAGTCTTTCCTTTACAAAGTGTATCGAGCCCTTGGATTCCATTCAATCAACTTGACCTGACTGAGATAGCAACTTTGGCTTGCAATAAATTCTGAAATCTATCTTGTTTTCAGCTTATGTATTTCTGACAATAAAGCTATTATTGTGGCCCTCCCTTGCTCAGGGATCCCTCTGGCTGTCATAGAGTGATGATTGGGTTCCATCTTGGGTGGCACTCAGTAAGATAATGGGACTAAAGGCTGATAAATCCCCTGGACCTGATGGCTTGCATCCTACAGTCTTAAGAGAAGTAGCGGCAGGCATTGGTTGTAATTTACCAAAATTCCCTGGATTTTGGGGCGGTCCCAGCAGATTGGAAAACTGCCTCCTATTTAAAAAAGGAGGCAGACAGAAAGCAGGAAACTATAGACCAGTTAGCCTAACATCTGTGGTTGGGAAAATGTTGGGTCCATTATTAAAGAAGCAGAAGCAGGACATTTGGAAAAGCAAAATTCAATCAGGCAGAATCAGCATGGATTTATGAAGGGGAAGTCATGTTTGACAGATTTGCTGGAATTCTTTGAGGATGTAACGAACAGGGTGGATAAAGGGGAACCAGTGGATGTGGTGTATTTGGACTTCCAGAAGGCATTTGACAAGGTGCCACATAAAAAGTTACTGCACAAGATAAAAGTTCACGGGGTTGGAAGTAATATATTAGCATGGATAGAGGATTGGCTAACTAATAAAAAACAGAGAGTTGGGATAAATGGTTCATTCTCTGGTTGGCAATCAGAAACTAGTGTTGTTCCGCAGGGATTAGTGCTGGGACCCGTACAATCTATATTAATGACTTGGAAGACTGAGTGTAACGTAGCCAAGTTTGCTGACGATACAAAGACGGGAGGAAAAGCAATGTGTGAGGAGGACACACAAAATCTGCAAAAGGACAAAGACAGGCTAAGTGAGTGGGCAAAAATTTGGCAGATGGAGCATAATGTTGAAAAGTGTGAGGTTATGCACTTTGGCAGAAAAAAATCAAAGAGCAAGTTATTATTTAAATGGAGAAAAATTGCAAAGTGCTGCAGTACAGTGGGTCCTGGTGTATGAAATACAAAAAGATAGTATGCAGGTACAGCAAGTGATCAGGAAGGCCAATAGAATCTTGGCCTTTAGTGCAAAGGGGATGGAGTATAAAAGCAGGGAAGTCTTGCTACAGTTATACAGAGTATTGGTGAGGCCACACCTGGAATACTGCGTGCAGTTTTGGTTTCCATATTTACGAAAGGATATACTTGCTTTGGAGGCAGTTCAGAGAAGGTTCACTAGGTTGATTCCGGAAATGAGGGGGTTGATTTATGAGGAAAGGTTGAGTAGGTTGGGCCTCTACTCATTGGAATTCAGAAGAATGAGAGGTGATCTTATCAAAACGTATAAGATTATGAGGGGACATGATAAGGTGGATGCAGAAAGGATGCTTTTACTGAGAGGAGAGACTAGAACTAGGGAGCATAATCTTAGAATAAGGGGCCGCCCATTTAAAACTGAGATGAAGAGGAATTTCTTCTCTCAGTGGGTTGTAAATCTGTGGAATTCACTGCCTCTGAGAGTTGTGGAAGTTGGGACATAGAATAATTTAAGACAGAAATAGACAGTTTCTTAACCGAAAAGGGAATTAGGGGTTATGGGGAGCAGGTGGGGAAGTGGACCTGTGTCCATGATCGGATCAGCCACGGTCATATTAAATGGTGAAACAGGCTCGTGGGGCCAAATGGCCTACTCCTGCTCCTATTTCTTATGTTCTTATGTTCTTATCTTCCAATGCCAGACAGATCCGTTTACAGCCAAGTCAATGGAAAGTGATGCCTTACCTCCCCCTATCCACGCCATTAGATAACTAACAACAATACACATTCACACTTGTACAGCATCTTTAACACAGTGAAACATCCCGGTGAAAGCCCACATCTTGAGAACAATTTTTTTAAAACTTATATTTGTATCTTTGAATCCCTTTATTATGTTTCTGTGCAAAGGACTGAAATCCCCACAACAAATAGGCAGATAGCAGAAAGCACTCGGCAAACTTTGCTTCATCTTTGCTTTTTGTCTGCCAACCAGTTCTCTTATCAAAACATATAAGTTTATGAGGGGGCTTGACAAGGTGGCTTAACAGGAAGAAAAGGGTAGGAATAAACAGGTCCTTTTTCAGAATGGCAGGCAGTGACTAGTGAGGTATCGCAACGTTCAGTGCTGGGACCCCAGCTATTTACAATACACATTAATGATTTAGACAAAGGAATTGAATGTAATATCTCCAAGTTTGCAGATGACACTAAGCTGGATGCGAGCTGGGAGGAGGATGCTAAGAGGCTGCAGGGTGACTTGGACAGGTTAGGTGAGTGGGCAAATGTATGGCAGATGCAGTATAATGTAGATAAATCCACTTTGGTGGCAAAAACAGGAAGGCAGAATATTATCTGAATGGTGACAGATTAGGAAAAGGGGATGTGCAACAAGACCTGGGTGTCATGGTACATCAGTCATTGAAAGTTGGCATGCAGGTACAGCAGGTGGTGAAGAAGGCAAATGGCATGTTGGCCTTCATAGCGAGAGGATTTGAGTATAGGAGCAGGGAGGTCTGACTGCAGTTGTACAGAGCCTTGGTGAGGCCACACCTTGAATATTGTGTACAGTTTTGGTCTCCTAATCTGAGGAAGGACATTCTTGCTAATGAGGAAGTGCAGCGAAGGTTCACTAGACTGATTCCCGGGATGGCAGGACTGACATATGAAGAAAGACTGGATCGACAAGGCTTATATTCACTGGAATTTAGAAGAATGAGAGGGGATCTCATAGAAGCATATAAAATTTTGACGGGATTGGACAGGTTAGATGCAGGAAGAATGTTCCCGATGTTGGGGAAGTCCAGAACCAGGGGTCACAGTCTAAGGATAAGGGGTAAGCCATTTAGGACCAAGATGAGGAGAAACTTCTTCATTCAGAGAATTGTGAACCTGTGGAATTCTCTACCACAGAAAGTTGTTGAGGCCAGTTCGTTAGATATATGCAAAAGGGAGTTAGATATGGCCCTTACGGCTAAAGGGATCAAGGGATATGGAGAGAAAGCAGGAATGGGATACTGAAGTTGCATGATCAGCCATGATCATATTGAATGGTGGTGCAGGCTCAAAAGGCCGAATGGCCTACTCCTGCACCTATTTTCTATGTTTCTATGGCCCCAAGTTTCGGCCTTAGTTGCTCCTGATTTTTAGGAGCAACTGGTGTAGAACGGAGTATCTTAGAAATCGGAATTCTCAGCATTTAGTTTGTTCCAGTTCTAGTCAGTTAGAACAGTTTCACTTTGGAACAGAATTTTTTTTTCAAAAGGGGGCGTGTCCGGCCACTTAATCCTGTTTTCAAAGTTTCGGCAGTGAAAACTTACTCCAAACTAACTTAGAATGGAGTAAGTGAAGATTTTTGTACGCTCAAAAAAACCTTGTCTACACTTTAGAAAATCAGGCGTAGGTTACAAATTAGGCGCAGGGAACGAGGTCGGGGGGGGGGGGGGGGAGCGGAAGGGAAGTCATTAAATTCTACAATCAATCCTTAGTTATACTTATACAAATATTATACAAATAAATCCAAGCTGAATAAAAATTTATAAGCAAAGAAAAAATTAAATAAACCATGTTCCTACCTGTGTGAAATAGCAGCAGCCTTCGAGCTGATGTGCTTCAGGCAGGCCGTTCATGTTGGAGACAGACAGGGGTGTGGCGTCAGTGTCTCGACGGCAACGGCAGCAAGCAGCTTTCGAGCTGAGCTGCGGTGCTTGAGGCAGGCCTTCATTCTCTTCGTGGCTGGCCGCGAAGAAGCAACACCGGACGGACTCGAGGCCATTCGGCCATGAGATAGCAGCGGCGTCAGTGGCTGGCCGGCAGCCGAAGAATCAACACAGGACACACGCAGCTCTTTATGGTGCTTGAGGCCATTCGGCCCACGCTTTAGGGGCAGCGTCAGTGCATTGGCTCAACGGCAGCCGAGTCTTTTTAAAAATGGCCGAGTGCCAATGTTTGTTTGACACTGCGCGTGCACGCACGCTCCAACGCGCACTCGCAGGGTTGCCGGCACCACGAAGGCTCATTTAAATTGGACCCGCCCCCCACTACTTACAGAATCGGCGCGAGTGTTTTGCTCCGCCCGCCGCTGAGAAGAGCGCGCCGCGCCAAGCAGAGATCGAGCTCCGAGGAGCTGGAGAATATCGGAGTTTTTTTTTAGCGCACTTTTAGGCGCGAAGAACAGGCGTCCAGCTCGGAGGTGTGCCGTTTTCGGCGCAGGCCGAAACTTGGGGCCATATATTTCATTCTCAAAATTGTTGCAGGTCAATCTTATGACTGAATATTTATCATGTACCTACAACAACAACAACTTGCATTTATATAGCACCTTTAATATAGTAAAATGTCCCAAGGTGCTTCACAGAAGAATTATAAAACAAAATTTGACACCGAGCCACATAAGGAG
The DNA here is from genome assembly GCF_044704955.1 of Pristiophorus japonicus. Taxonomy (NCBI): domain Eukaryota; kingdom Metazoa; phylum Chordata; class Chondrichthyes; family Pristiophoridae; genus Pristiophorus; species Pristiophorus japonicus. The sequence continues at coordinate 110,084,908 of NC_091993.1, read as the reverse complement.
AAATTAGGGCAGATGACCATAAGCTTGTCAACAAGGTAGGTTTTAAGGAGCGTCTTAAAGGAGGAAAGCGACGTAGAGAGGGAGAGAGGTTTATGGAGGGAATTCCAGAGCTTAGGAACTTGTCAGCTGAAGGTACGTCCACCGATGGTTGAGCGATTAAAATCAGGGATGCTCAAGAGGCCAGAATTAGAGGAGTGCAGATATCTCTGGGGTTATTGTGCTGGAGGAGATTACAACGATAGGGAGGGGTGAGGCCACGGAGGGATTTGAAAATAAGGATGAGAATTTTAAAATCAAGATGTTGCTGGACCGGGAGCCAATGTCGGTCAGCGAGCACAGGAATGATAGGTGAGCGGGACTTGGAGCGAGTAAGGACACGGGCAGCAGAGTTTTGGATCACCTTTAGTTTACGGCAGGGAGAATGGGTATGCCTGTGTATGAGGGAGGCAGAAGATGCCCATGTGTTGCAGCTAGACATAACATTTATCAATCACAAACATAAAATTGCAACATTCTGAAAAAATTGAATCAACATATCCACAAAATTGGTTAATATTGGAAATGTCTGAAAGAAGTTTCCCTCAGATCAGAGTATTTCCACATTACATGACAACCAGTTAGAAAGCAAAGGAGACCGTTATTCCTGCCTAACCAACGGTCCTCAAATAGGCCCCAAAACCGACAGGAATGTTGTATATGTGGAATCAGAAGGGACAGAAGTGCTTCTCCTGACTCCACTAAACAACTGTAAGCCACTGGCTCCCCTGCCTGGATGTTAGCTGTGGGCCTTGGTGCTGATTGATCTTGGTTAGGCCCCAATAAGCGCACTGCATCTAGAGCCCGGAGCTCACCGGACTTATTATGATCAGGCCCGAGGTCGAATTTAGGACATTCCTGAGGACTCTCGTTGCTGTGCTCAGCAAGAATCATGCCTCGTTTGGAGCACTAATGAATTTAGGACCCGAGGGCCCAAAATTGATGAACTCACCGCCCAGTGCTGTCGACTGCCGCCCACTGCTGCCGATATTCCTCCGGAAGATCCTCCCAGTGCCACTTTCGATGTGGGCTGGAGCAGGCGGGAGGGGAAAGCCGCCGGGAACCGCCCACTGACGTCAGCAGGCGGCCAAGTGGCGTAAGTGGACTCCCGCCCGCTGAGATTGATGTGGGCGGGAGTCGACGCCAGAACGAGGTTGGGCCGCTGGCTGGAGGCTGGTCTGTCCCTGACGGTAAGCATCAAGATCCTGAAAAAAAAGGTTAGCAAACATTTTTTTTTCCACAGTGCCTTACCTCAATGGGGTCCCCTGAAGGTCTTCCAATGTTTTTTTTTTCCTGATGATTTATCTTTGCAAGTCTTCAACCCTCCGTGGACCCCGTCTCCATCCTCGGCGGCACTTAGGCGGCAAGAGCCTTTGCCGTTGAGAATGAGAGCTCCCGCCGGCTGCCGCCCAGATTGTTGACATAAGTCTCTCATTTGCCACCCGCTGCCCTTTGAAGGAACTTCACGATGAATATCCCGCCCAAAGTACCGTCAGGTACCTCGGCGGCCCTTTGGGCGGCACTTGGGCGGGCAGGGGGCCTTCACCAATTTCGGGCCCTAGTTTCTGTGGAGAAATTGTGTATGTGTTTATGCACGTGTGTCTATGTGTGTGTGTGTGTGTGTGTGTGTTTGTGTGTGAGAAAAAGGAAGACTTGCATCTATACACTCCCTTCGACATCCTCAGAATGTTCCAAAACACTCACAGCCATTGAATTACTTTGGGAGTGCAGTTACTGTTGTTTTATACTCAAAACAGAGAGAGACAAACAAGGCTAGGAATGAGTTTTTAACCCTTTTCCTGTTAACCAGCCACAAAATGTCTAAATAACGAAAGACAAAATGTAATCATTTTTAAGCTTTTCAAACGCTGGGTCATTAAATTAAAATTAAGTTAACTGTTGCTCGGGATCAGATTTTTTGCTCTTTCTCAGGGAGTTGCTGTTTGTGCAAGAATATGTTATTTATATAATTTATGGCTATTAAGTGTCAACTCAGTGATAATCCTCTCATCTCTGAGTTTGGAGATTATGGCTTCAAAACCAAAAGTACAAAGGAGATTTAAAAATGGAATAAGGGGGACATAAAGAGAATATGAGAATAGATTAGTGGATAACATAAAAGGGAATCCAAAAGTCTTTTATAAACATCTAAATAGTAAACGGGTCGTCAAAGGAATGGCGGGGCCGATTAGGGGCAAAAAGGAGATCTTCTTGTGGAGGCAGAGGGCATGACTGAGGTATTAAATGAATACTTTGCAACTGTCTTCACTAGAGAACAGGATACTGCCAATGTAGCAGTAAAGGAGGAGGTAGTAGCGATATTGGATAGGAGAAAAATAGATCAAGAGGAGGTGCTTAAAAGGTTGGAAGCTTTCAAAGTAGAAAGATCACCCGGTCTGGATGGGATGCATCCTAAGTTACTGAGGGAAGTGAGGGTGGAAATTGTGGGGGTGGGGCCAGAAGACTGGAGGACTGCAAATGTTGCATCCCTGTTCAAAACAGGGGAGAGGGATAAACCCGGCAATTACAGGCCAATCAGCCTAACGTCAGTGATGGGGAAACTTTTAGATACGATAATTGGGACAAAATTAATTGGCATTTAGGAAAATATGCGCTAATAAATGAAAGTCAGCACAGATTTGTTAAAGGAAAATTGTGTTTGTCTCACTTGACTGAGCTTGTAAGATACCTTAGTTGTGTATACATATATACATAGGATTAGGATGTTTAATCACATATGATTAAAGTTTTTGCTTCCTAATAGATAACGTGTAGGTTTGTACTGTAGCTAGGCAATGAAGAGTTAAAAGCTATTCATTCCAAAGATGCTTTAGGGTTTAATGTATCAGGCTACAATTTAGCTGACTTGTTCTGTTTAATTTACGCTGAAAGGATGTGTGATTCGTGACTCTTGACTTATTTTTGTGGCCACAGTGTAAAATGAGATAGCCAAGGCAGTCTTGCGATAGGAAGTGAGCCGATAGGACAGGATAGCAAAAAAGTTGGCATCTGCTGTTTTGAAGGAAATATTTTGTTTCAGGGGGTCTTATTCACAATAACACTTGTTATGTGATAATAAATCAGCAATGACAGTGTTTATGAGAGACAGCCTATAATGATCTTAAGTTTTTCTCAACAATTTGTAGAGAGAGTCAGGGTCGAATTGGACTGATGAACGTTACCTGTCTACCCGGAGAAATGCAGTATTATTATTTATTTCTCTGTATTTACTGCTCTTTGTATGCATATGGACTTGAACAAATATAATAAAGGGAGTATGTTTCAAACCATATTTGGTGTAGGAATTGAACAGCTTACAAGTTCTTTGATAAAGTAATAGAGAAGATTGATAAGGGTAGGGTGGTTGATGTGTATATGGACTCTCAAAAAGCACATAATAGTTGGGGGTAATATATTAGCATGGATAGAGGATTGGCTAACTAACAGAGAATAGAGAGTCGGGATAAATGGTTCATTCTCTGGTTGGCAACCAGTAACTAGTGGGGTGCCGTAGGGATCAGTGCTAGGACCCCAACTATTTACAATCTACATTAACGACTTGGAAGAAGGGACTGAGTGTAACGTAGCCAAGTTTGCTGATGATACAAAGATGGGAGGAAAAGCAATGTGTGAGGAGGATACAAAAAATCTGCAAAAGGACATAGACAGGCTAAGTGAGTGGGCAAAAATTTGGCAGATGGAGTATAATGTTGGAAAGTGTAAGGTCATGCACTTTGGCAGAAAAAAAATCAAAGAGCAAGTTATTATTTAAATGGAGAAAGATTACAAAGTGCCGCAGTACAGCGGGACCTGGGGTACTTGTGCATGAAATACAAAAGGATAGTAATATGTCCTTACTATACAGTACAAATGCACACGAGGCCCTACTTGAGAGAAGGTCACTCTGTGATCATTAACCTTTATTTGCCAGCACTGAAGTGAAGAAAGTGGGTGGAGCTTCCCCTTTTATACCTGAAAGTCCAGGTTAGGAGTGTCTCCCACAAGTTCACCCCCTAGTGGTCAGTGTTCTCACGGTGTACAACTTAGATCAGTTTATACATGGGTTACAATGACAGTTGAATACATGTCATCACCTCCCCCCAAAGTCTTATTGGGATCACAGGTTAAGTCTCTCTGGTGGTTTATGCTCCCTTGTAGAGCGCCTGAGTTGGGGCTCCGGTTGTTGGGCGCTGGCCTGAGTGTCTGCTGTTAGCGGTGCCTCAGGCCTGTCCGGACTGCCCACAGTGACTGGGCTCTCCTCCACTTGGTTCTGGTGTTCGGTCACTTGTGGTGGAGTGAACTCTACATGGTGTTCTTCCTCTGCTTCTTCTATGGGGTTGCTGAACCTCCTTTTTCTTTGATCCACGTGTTTGCGGCAGATTTGTCCATTGGTAAGTTTAACTACCAGAATCCTATTCCCCTCTTTAACAATCGCAGTGCCTGCGAGCCATTTGGGCCCTGCAGCGTAGTTGAGGACAAAGACAGGGTCATTGACATCAATACATCGCGCCCTCGCATTCCCGTCATGGTAGTCACATTGTGACCGGCGCCTGCTCTCAACAATTTCTTTCATGGTGGGGTGTATAAGGGATGACCTGGTTTTGAGTGTCCTTTTCATTAGCAGCTCTGTGGGTGGAACCCCTGTGAGCGAGTGTGGTCAGGATCTATTGGCCAACAGGAGGCGTGATAAGCGGCTTTGTAGGAAACCCCCTTGGATTCTGAGCATTCCCTGTTTGATTATCTGCACTGTTCGTTCCGCCTGGCCGTTTGAGGCCGGCTTGAACGGTGCCATTCTGACATGGTTGATACCATTTCCTGCCATGAAGTCCTGGAATTCAATGCTTGTAAAGCACGGGCCTTTGTCGCTGACCAAGACATCCGGTAGACCATGGGCGGTGAACATTGCCCGTAGACTTTCTACCGCGGCAGAGGGTGTGCTTGAATTGAGAATGTCACACTCGATCCATTTGGAGTAGGCGTCTACTACAACCAAAAACATTTTTCCCATGAAAGGACCTGCATAGTCCACATGGATGCGTGACCATGGCTTGGCGGGGACCAGGGGCAAAGGGGGGTTTCCCTGGGCGCATTGCCCAGCTGGGCAAACATGTTGCACCTGCGAACACAAAGTTCCAGGTCTGCATCTATCCCTGGCCACCAAACGTATGACCTGGCAATTGCCTTCATCATGACAATGCCCAGGTGCTCATTGTGGAATTCTCGGATGAACACCTCTCTGCCCATCTGGGGCATGACTACTAGGTTTCTCCATAGTAAGCAATCGGCCTGAATTGAGAGTTCATCCTTGTGCCTGTGAAATGGTTTAAATTCCTCAGGGCTTGCCCAGTACGTGGCTGCCCAGTCCCCATTCAGGACACATTTCTTGACTAAAGACAGTAGTGGGTCTCTATTTGTCCAGACTTTGATCTGACGGGCTGTCATAGGTGAGCCTTCGCTTTCGAAAGCTTCAATAGCCATGACCATCTCAGCAGCATGCTCGGTTGCCCCCTCGATGGTGGCTAATGGGAGCCTGCTGAGTGCATCGGCGCAGTTTTCAGTGCCCGGTCTGTGCCGAATTGTATAGTCATAGGCGGCTAACGTGAGTGCCTACCTCTGTATGCGGGCCGACTCATTTGCATTTATGGCCTTGTTGTCGGCCAAAAGGGACGTTAGGGGTTTGTGATCTGTCTCCAGCTCAAAGTTCCTGCCAAACAGGTACTGGTGCATTTTTTTAACTGCATATACACATGCAAGCGCTTCCTTTTCTACCATCTCGTAGCCCCTTTCTGCCTGGGACAGACTTCTGGAGGCATAAGTTACTGGTTGTAACTGACCCTTGGCATTGACATGCTGCAACACACACTCGACCCCATAGGATGACGCATCGCACATTAAAACAAGTTTCTTACATGGGTCATATAGATTGCTGGAACATAATAAATTGCGTGCTCTATCAAAAGCCCATTCCTGGCTGTCCCCCCAGACCCATTCGCGACCTTTGCACAGGAGTACGTGTAGCGGCTCTAACAGCGTGCTCAATTTGGGAAGAAAGCTACCAAAATAGTTCAGGAGCCCCAGGAACGAACGTAACTCCGTTGTGTTACGGGGTCTGGGTGCTCTCGGGATCGCTTCCATTTTGGACGCAGTGGGTCTGATCCCGTCTGCTGCTACCCTCATCCCCAGGAATTCTACCTCTGGAGCTAGGAAGATGCACTTCGCCTTTTTCAGTCGCAGACCTACCCGGTCCAGTCTGCGTAGCACCTCCTCCAAGTTGTGGAGGTGTTCTTCAGTATCGCAACCCATGATGAGGATGTCATCTTAAAAAACCACTGTCCTTGGAATCGACTTGACAAGGCTTTCCATGTTTCGTTGAAAGATCGTGGCGGCCGAGCGAATCCTGAATGGACATCTGTTGTATTCAAACAACCCCTTGTGTGTCGAGATGGTGGTCAGCTTCTTCGACTCACTCGCCAGCTCCTGGGTCATGTAAGCTGAGGTCAGGTCCAATTTTGAAAAAAGTTTGCCACCGGATAGCGTCGCAAAGAGGTCCTCCGCTCTCGGTAGTGGGTACTGGTCTTGGAGTGACACCCGATTGATGGTGGCCTTGTAATCACCACATATCCTGACCGACCCATCCGCCTTGAGCACCGGCACAATTGGGCTCGCCCAGTCACTGAATTCGACTGGCGAGATGATGCCTTCCCTCAGCAGGCAGTCCAATTCGCCTTCTATCTTTTCCCGCATCACGTATGGCACTGCTCTGGCCTTGTGGTGTACTGGCCTGGCGTCCGGGTTTATGTGAATCACTACCTTGGTCCTCATGAAAGTGCTAATGCCAGGTTGAAATAGTGAGTCGAATTTGTCCAGGACCTGTGAGCATGATATTCGCTCCACAAAAGAAATTGCATTGACATCGCCCCATTTCCAGTTCATGACAGCAAGCCAACTTCTCCCCAGCCGTGCAGGACCGTACCCCAGGACAATCCAGAGTGGCAACCTGTTCTCCGAATCTTTGTGGGTCACGACTATTGTGGCGCTGCCTAGCACCGGAATGATCTCCTTTGTATATGTCCGTAGCTGTGCGTCAATCGACAGTAATTTTGGCCTCCTGGCCTTGGACGCCCACAACTTGTCGAACTGTTTGATACTCATCAGGGACTGGCTGGCCCCCGTGTCTAGCTCCATTGATACTGGGATGCCATTGAGGAGCACTTTCATCATTATCGGTGGCGTCCTGGTATATGAACTGTATATGTGCTCCACATGAACTCGCTGAACTTCAGCTTCCAGCGATTTCCCCCAGTGTCCATTTGGCCTCGTAGGGCTTACATCGGGCCCGTCCTCCTCGTACATCAACCTGACTGCAGGCTTCCTGTACATACGCGCCAAATGACCGCTGACGTTGCAGTTTCTGCAGGTATACTGCTGATACCTGCAAGCTCTGGCTGTGTGTTTGCCTCCATACCTCCAAGATGAGCCGTTGTTGGAAACAAAAGGTCCATTACCAGTATTTGACTGTCTCTGTAACTGTCCTTAAGCGCACCATTGACAGGTGTTGATGGCCCCATTACTGGCCGCATTGTCCCTTGCGATGGCATGAATCGCCGTTTAGCTAGCCATTGTCTCTTGTTGAATTCCCCCTTTGGGTTTGACTACATGCTCGGGCATGTCCGATTGCCCGTCTGCCTGGAGAACTGTGTGCCACGTTAACAATGTTGACTCTCTGTCCATTTGCTGCATTTAAACCAAGATTTTTGTTAAACATCATTCTGGTCTCTTCCTCCCCTGAGATAAATGTCTGGGCCATCAAAGCCGCCGTTTCCAGGGTCAAGTCTTTGGTCTCAATCAGTTTCCTGAAAACTCCAGCATGTCCGATGCCCTCAATAAAAAAGTCTCACAGCATCTCCGCTCTGCATGCATCTGGGAACTTACATAGGCTCGCCAGTCACCGGAGGTCTGCCACGAAGTCTGGAACACTTTGCCCTTCTCGCCGCCGGTGCGTGTAAAACCGGTGTCTCGCCATGTGCATGCTGCTCATCAGTTTAAGGTGTTCCCCGATCAACTTACTAAGCTCTTTGAACGTCTTGTCCGCCGGCTTTTCTGGCGCTCGAAGGTCCTTCATCAGGGAGTACGTTCTAGATCCACAAGCTGTCAGGAGATGAGCCCTGCGTTTGTCGGCCGAATCCTGTCCCAACCATTCCTTAGAACATACATAAGAACATAAGAATTAGGAACAGGAGTAGGCCATCTAGCCCCTCGAGCCTGCTCCGCCATTCAACAAGATCATGGCTGATCTGGCCGTGGACTCAGCTCCACTTACCGCCCGCTCCCCGTAACCCTTAATTCCCTTATTGGTTAAAAATCTATCTATCTGTGACTTGAATACATTCAATGAGCTAGCCTCAACTGCTTCCTTGGGCACGGAATTCCACAGATTCATCTCAACTGGGTTTTAAATTGGCTCCCCCGTATTTTGAGGTTGTGCCCCCTAGTTCTAGTCTCCCCGACCAGTGGAAACAACCTCTCTGCCTCTATCTTGTCTATCCTTTTCATTATTTTAAATGTTTCTATAAGATCACCCCTCATCCTTCTGAACTCCAACGAGTAAAGACCCAGTCTTCTCAATTTATCATCATAAGGTAACCCCCTCATCTCCGGAATCAGCCTAGTGAATCATCTCTGTACCCCCTCCATAGCCAGTATATCATTCCTTAAATAAGGCGACCAAAACTGCACGCAGTACTCCAGGTGCGGCCTCACCAATACCCTATACAGTTGCAGAAGGACCTCCCTGCTTTTGTACTCATTCCTCTCGCAGTGACAAACCTTTGCTGTAATCTCTCAATAAAATCGTTCCAATTATCACCAATACAGTACCTCTCGTTTGTGCTGCTGGTGGCCATGCTCGCGTGGTTTAAATCCCAGTTTCTCGTTGCCAATAATATGTCCTTACTATACAGTACAAATGCACGCGAGGCCCATACTTGAGAGAAGGTCACTCTGTGATCAGTAACCTTTATTTGCCAGCACTGAAGTGAAGAAAGTGGGTGGAGCTTCCCCTTTTATACCTGAAAGTCCAGGTTAGGAGTGTCTCCCACAAGTTCACCTAGTGGTCAGTGTTCTCATGGTGTACAACTTAGGTCAGTTTATACATGGGTTACAATGACAGTTGAATACATGACAGATAGTATGCAGGTACAGCAAGTGATCAGGAAGGCCGATGGTATCTTGGCCTTTATTGCAAAGAGATGGATTATAAAAGCTGGGAAGTCTTGCTACAGTTGTACAAGGTATTGGTGAGGCCACACCTGGAATACTGCGTGCAGTTTTTATTTCCATATTTACGAAAGGATATACTTGCTTTGGAGGCAGTTCAGAGAATGTTCACTAGGTTGATTCCGGGGATGAGGGGGTTTACTTATGAATAAAGGTTGAGTAGGTTGGGCCTCTACTCATTGGAATTCAGAAGAATGAGAGGTGATCTTATCGAAACATATAAGATTATGAGGGAGCTTGACAAAGTGGATGCAGAGAGGATGTTTCCACTGATGGGGGAAACTAGAACTAGAGGGCATGATCCTAGAATAAGGGGCCGCCCATTTAAAACTGGGATGAGGAGGAATTTCTTCTCTCAGAGGGTTGTGAATCTGTGGAATTCGCTGCCTCAGCGGGCTGTGGAAGCTGGGACATTGAATAAATTTAAGACAGAAATAGACAGTTTCTGAAATGATAATGGGATAAGGGGTATGGGGAGCGGGCGGGGAAGCGGAGCTGAGTTCATGATCAGATCAGCCATGATCTTATTGAATGGCGGAGCAGGCTCAAGGGGCCGTATGGCTTACTCCTATTCCTAATTCTTATGTTCCTATAATAGACATGTTAGACAAATTAAAGCCCATGGCATTAAAGGAACAATGGCAACATGGATATAAAATTGGATAAGGGACAGAAAGCAGGGAGTAGCGGTGAACGATTGTTTTTCAGACTGGAGGGAAATATACAGTGGTGTTCCGCAGAAGTTGGTGTTAGGATCACTGCTCATTTTGAAATATATTAATAACCTGGATTTGGATATACAGGGTAAATTTCAAAGTTTGCAGATGACATGAAACTCAGAAATGTTGTAAACAATGAAAAGGATAATAACAGACTTCAGTGGTACATAGCCAGACTGGTCAAACGGGCAGACACATGGCAGATGAAAATTAATGCAGAGCAGTGTGAAGTGTTACATTTTTGGTCAGAAGAATGAGGAGAGGCAATAAATGGGACAATTTTAAAGGGGGTGCAGGAAGAAAGAAAGCTGGGGGTGTATGTACAAATCCTAGAAGGTGGCAGGATAAGTTGAGAACAGCAACAACAACAACTTGCATTTATATAGCACCTTTACTGTCATGAAACGTCCCAAGCCGCTTCACAGGAGTATTATGCGATAAAAATTTGACACCAAGCCACATAAGTAGAAATTAGCACAGGTGACCAAAAGCCTGGTCAAAGAGGTATGTTTTAAGGAGCGTCTTGAAGGAGGAGAGGCGGGTAGTTCCAGAGCCTGGGGCCTAGGCAACAAATGGCACGGCCACCAATAGTTGAGCGATTACAATCAGGGATGCTCAAGAGGGCAGAATTAGCAGAGCAGAAACATGTTGGGGGGTTGTGGGGCTGAAGGAGATTATAGAGATAGGGAGGGGTGAGACCATGGAGGGATTTGAAAATAATGATGAGAATTTTGAAATCGAGGCGTACATTTCTGAGTTTGATGTAATCTGCAATGTAGGTCAGCGAGCACAAGGGTGATGGGTGAGCAGGACTTGGTGCAAGTTAGGACATGGGCAGCCGAGTTTTGGATCACTTCTAATTTATGTAGGGTAGAATGTGGGAGGCTAGCCAGGAGTGCGTTGGAATAGTCAAGTCTAGGCGTAACAAAGGCATGGATGAGGGCTTCAGCAGCGAATGTGCTTAGACAGGGGCGGAGACGGGTGATGTTACAGAGGTGGAAATAGGCAGTCTTAGTTATGCTGCGGATATGTGGTTGAAAGCTCATTTCAGGGTCAAATATGACACCAAGGTTCAGCCTCAAACAGGAGTTGGGGAGAGGGATGGAGCCAGCGTCTAGGGAGCAGAGTTTGTGGCAGGGTACTGAAAACAATGGCTTCGGTCTTCCCAATATTCAATTGGAGAAAATCAGGAAAATCAGAGAAGGCTGATAAAAAAGCATGCAGGAACCTTGGCTTTATTAATAGAGGAATAGAGTAAAAAGCAAGGAGGTTATGCCAAACCTTTATAAAACACTGGCTAGGCCCCAGCTGGAGTATTGTGGCCAATTCCGGGCATCACCCTTTAGGAAGGATATCAAGGCCTTAGACAGGCTGCAGAAGAGATTTACTCAAATGGTATCAGGGATGAGGGACTTCAGTGACATGGAGAGACTGCAGAAGCTGGGATTGTTCTCCTTAGAGCAGAGAAGGTTAAGAGATGGAGGTGTTCAAAATCATGAAGGGTTTTGATAGAGTAAATAAGGTGAAACTGATTCCAGTTTCACTTAAGAACTGATTTCTTAAACAATAAGGGGATACGGGGTTATGGGGAGTGGGCGGGGAAGTGGAGCTGAGTCCATAATCGGATCAGCCATGATCTTATTGAATGGCGGAGCAGACTCGAGGGGCCGTATGGCCTACTCCTGCTCCTATTTCTTATGTTCTTATGTAAAGGTCGGTAACCAGAGGGCACAGATTTCAGGTAATTAGCAAGAGAACCAGAAGCGACATGGGGAGACATTTCTTTTACGCATCGAGTAGTTATGATCTGGAATACACTGCCTGAAAGGGTGGTGAGAACAGATTTAATACCAACTTTTGAAAGGGAGTTGGATAAGTGCTTGCAGGGAAATCATTTACAGGGCTATGGGTGAAGAGCAAGGGCGTGGAACTAATTGGATAGCTCTACCACAGAGCTGTCACAGGCACGGTGGGCTGAATGACCTCTTTCCGTGTGGTATGATACTCTAGAGACTGGAGCATGTTTTATTGTCCTTATCCAGCTATCCATTTTCTATTATGTAAATATTAAAAAGCAAAACCCGATATAATAATCCTGCATTTTTGGGAACCACCACCCTGTGTTTTTAACTGATCAATACTCTCCGCTTGACACATCCAGAGATGGTATATACTGTCCAGGGTGCCTGACACACGGATTACAGATCTCCGGCTCAATCCCCCGCTCTAATCTGAATAATTCAGAGGTTGGGGATAGTCCAAGACGTAAGGAGCTGGAACATGCACCCCCCGCCCCCCCCCCCGCCCCGGCGTGAGTAGAATTAAAAATGTATTAACGCAATCCTCTCGGTTTCATGTCTGGCGTACGCCTCACCTAGAAACGACACCGTCAGGTTGCGTGAAAGGAACGCACAATGATTAAATCTGCAATTATGTGTTCCAAGTGTAAAATGCTTTTCAAAAGCCCCGTTCACTGTCTGTAGCCGGCGCAGATTCATCTCTTGTCAGTTGGACTTTTGAGTTTAACGTAACGTGGCAATGTGTCAGAATAACGATACAAAGGACTTTGTTGCAAATTCTGCTGATGGATCGGGCAGGCTCACCAATTGCAACAGTAACTGCAAACTGGCGGCGCCACTCGACAATGGGAAGGAAGCGGTTCCCCCAATTCAAGAAGGCGGGAGGATAAAAAAAAAGAAATGTTCTTATTGTGTGTGGATCTGACCAGTCACAGCCCCCAGTGTGTCGGTAACACCTCCCCACGAGGGGGTGATGTCATGCAGCCCAAGTTGGCAACGAGGAGGAGCAATGTGATTATTTTTGCTACATTGCTGGCTGGCTTGTGCTGCCTGATGTACTGGAGCAGAATAGAATAAAACTGCTCATTTCTGGCTGTGCAGCTTGGAGAGAGAGAGAGAAATCCCGTGACTTTGTAAAGGAAAAAGCAGAGGCGTTTGGCTATCTGAAAGTTGCATTGCTGTTATTGCGGCTTATTTTACATTCTTTTAAAAGAGTTGATTCGTTTTTTTTAATCTGGTGGTGCTGCAAATTGGTTCTGCATGAACCCAGACCAATTCCCTGTACTGAACCTGAATTCAGCCAGACATGCTGGAAGGTGCCTTAGGAAAAGGAATCGCAGCCTCGGCAGTGTAATCAGTAATGTCCTACAGAAAAGGAAGTGCATATCACGGTCTGCGCCCCGGTTACTCTGCACCTTAGAGCCAGGTACAGTCATCGTTCCCTGACCTGGCATGAAGCACGATCCTTTCATCATTCCCTTCTCTGCAAATGTTTGTATCAGTGTGCCGACCGGGATAACATATCATTTCCACAAATCCCCTTCATTGTGCACAGCATGCATATTGAATACTAATGATTTTCTAATGCATATTTAGATAATGTTCTTTTTCTGATGCTCTTTAGATTTCTGAATGGACAGCTGGTTGCTTTGATCCGATAGTTCCTTAAATGTATTTGTTTCAGCATGTGTTATTTTACTTTGATCCCCTTCCTGCTCCTTGAGATTTTCCTATTGCAACCCCCTCCCCAATGGCGAGACACTCCTCCAGCAAAACCTCTCACCGACCCTCTTCAGAACTGAGAACATTGCTGAGGGTGTACTGATCATGATATGTTCAGCTTCTGGCTTGTTGGCATGGGCTGGCAGGACCGCCCGAGATGTTTATAATGATGGCTGGCGAGGGAAGCGTGTCAGTTGTCTGTCTCAGTCTCAGCACCGGTGGGATGAAAAGTAGGACCCGCCAAAAATCAAAGAATCAGACTTGGAAGCTGAGCTTTCACCTGGAGCTCCCACAGAGACCTGGAGCTTGGTTGCAGTCCTGCCCGTTACACGTGTGCTTGCAGCAGTAGCCTGCCCAGAATGTCACCCCTTCACTGGTTCAAGGGTCTTGCTTTTTCTCCCTTGCAGATGCAACACAATGGGTACTACATTCTGGGGGCATTTGAGTCCACTACAGTGGATCTCACAAACACCTGCAGCACCCGCAAGGTGGTCTGGTATCTGTACAACTCGTAGCTGCCTAGTTTCACACATTTTTGCATGGTGCACCCTTGCACATACACAACACATGCCTGCTGTGTGCTACATGGAGAAACTGCTCCATCAGGGAGACACCCAGTGACTAAATGCACTAAAATATTCCTAAATGAACAGCTTGGGCGGGGGAATAAAGAGTGGGATTCTTCACCGGTGTGATTATTCTGGCAAAATCCTTCGGGAGCAGGTACTTGGCCATCAAACTTATCATACTCTTCCCAATCGCAGCCGAGTGATCTTGGCACACTGATGTGATTATGTTGGTGTTTAGTAATTGCATACTGCCTCATCGTTAAAAAATAATGTTCTTATTTGCACACTGGACAATAATTGGCCAGTTAGTTCCTTTACCAGTTTAACAGTTTTCAGCCTAACACCAGGTGCTTCTTGTGTGACACTTGTGACTAGAAAGAAAAGTTGCCTGCACCCAGGAGTAGTGATGTTTAAGCCTGTGCTAAACATAGACGTCTCCTGCTTGAAATGTTAGAATGAGAATCTCCTTCCTGATTGTTCTTTCTTAGTGCCCACTGTTTATTTCATATCAGTACTGGCATAGGTTGTACAGAGTTCACCACTTCTTCGGAACTGTCCTCACAAAGTGCTGCAACCAAAAGCTTTAGAACCATAATAATATAGCATCACCATTTCTCACACCCTTTATACATAATTGTCCAGTTATGTACCCACACCACTTTTTTGGGATGTAATCTCATGCTCATTTGTAGCTAGGCTGACTACCCAAACTATATACCCTTTACGACCATTAAAGAGAGAAGATCAGTGCTGTAGCTGTCGTGCTGGTCGCATTGCGTATTGCAAACAAATAAAAGAGATTTATTTTGCTAATGACGCATTCTTAATGAATTTGGTGTTATCCAGTATTTACGTTCCTGTTTCCTCATCACAATTTGTGTTGCTCATGTAACAGATATGGAGCAATTGAGTCTGGATGTGAGATAAGCGTGGATTAGGATCTTAGCACCTGAGGGGAGGACATAGATAGTCAAGGTTGCGGAGCTGGGAGTAAACAGTCTTGGTAATAGATAGGATTTGGGACCCTAAGCTCAGGGTCCAACAAAATGTTGAGGTTTTCAAATTCTAAAGGAAAAGAACATAATTATCCTGTGGTTATTGGCTTTTGGTATTAAATATACAGGGTATAACTACATTTACAACCCATTCATTTTATGTTCAGCTGCATTAGTGAAAAGATAAGCAGCAAGTGGAAGCTGGCAAAGGGGACCTGAGATAGAAATAAATAGAGAATTTGGTTGAATAATGCAAATTGATGCACATATTTCCAGACCTGCAATTGAACAATCATCAAGATGTATCAGTTGGAGTCAGTGTAACAAAGGGAATTGATAGAGATCTAGACTGGAGTACACAATTTATAAAGGGATAATCAGTTTTCCCTTGTGAGACATTTACAACAACTTCATTAATTTACACGGCGTATTTAATACAGAAACACATCCCAAGGCACTACACAGAAGCAATATCATGGCGCTCGCCGTTATTTATGCTCAAATGCTACTGCAACTTCAGGTGATGGCAGACGCAAGTTAAACGCAGAAATCCAAACATTGCTGTTCGAGATACGCCTCTGTGCCGTTAGCTTCATGAAAACGGCATCTCGCTATCTGCCTCACGATTGAAATGTATTGAATGGCGTGAAGTTGCTGTATTTAAATGAACTAAACTCGCCGCAGAAAATTAAGTGCTCTACATTTCAGTCTAAGCACCTTTTTGACGACATGCTAAGTGTTCATTACTGCTAAACAGCCACTCTGGTACTGAAAATTAGCTATTAAAAGTGTGGAATTATATTCCTTTAGGTTTTAATTGTTATTGGAGATTTACATTTTTTTTAAATTTAAACTTTTTTCTTACTTTTCCTTTCTATCTCTTTTCTCTCTCTCTTAATCCAATCTTCTTTTCCCTCTTTATTTTTCTTTCTGTGCCTGAATTGTCACTTCCTTCTCAGTCCTTGCGCTGTTAATTTCACAATCCTTTTACTGATTGGTTAAGGAGATACACAGTTGCTTTCTGTGTTCACTCAGGTGCCAGGTGCTCGGTTTCCCTTGTGGCTCCGTTATTAGCTCACACTTTCGGCAACTTGGGGCGAAAAATATAATCTCAATTAAACGGCCAAGGGTAAGTCAAACTAACGGCGGATGCCGATAATTGTCCTGATACAGCAAATAGCTTAGAGAATCAAATATCTGCTGCAGGTTCATGGGCTGGGGCACTCTCACAGAGGAACTTTGTGTTTGAAAGCAATCCATTTGAGCAGTAATTATTGATTCTAGTAATATTGTCGTTCCTGTAACTCCCTGTCCTGTCTAGATTTGCAGACAATCTCAAATCCCACTTGTGATTTTAACTACACTGCTGGTGTGTGTTACTGCTCAGATTCTGCTGGGAAACTCCAGGGAACATTCAATTGTAGAATCTCTTTGTACCTGTGGTGAAGAGGGGGCTACGTTCATCATATTTTCCCAGTTGGTTTTCTTAGTTAATCACTTTTTGTGTCCAAGTCATCAACCCACAATTTCAGTCATTTCTGCCCAAGATATTTAAAGGTAACAATTTGAAGGGAATTTTAACATGGGGGAGCAGTGGGAGCGGGTGCGGGATAAATGATCAAACGATGGAAGCTGTGTCAGGAAGCCAGATCCAACAAGCCAACTCAGGCTGGACAAGGGGCGTGCAGCCAACCCATTCCCAGGAGACGGCTTGGGATTTAGAATATGTTAATGAGACTCAAATTTGACCTACGTTGCAGGTTTAACTGTGGCCGGCTGGGTTTCCCGGGCCTCAGGAAACCCGGCAGCTACAGCGAGGTGAGAGCAGCCTTAGGGGGCTCTCCTTGTGGGCCTGGAGGAGCAGGACTGCGTCCTCCCGGCCCCCCCAAGCTCCCACACCATCAGAATCCCCTCCAAACACACCCCTCCCCAGGTCAGCGATTGTTAACCCCATCGTCCCTGGGATCAGGGATCATACCTCCACCACCACCCCCCCCCCCAAGTCAGGGATCGGATCCCACCCCACCCTGTTCCCAGCACGTCAAAATGTTAAAATCCCCCCCCAGTGTGTCAGATCGTTTATTTGTTAAATTGTTTACCACGACAGATGTACATTTTGGTTCGCTAATGTATTTAATTTGGATTTGGCTTTCCTCGTAACAAATGCATGGAACAGCCTAATGTCAAAGATTTAAAGGAATTAGCAGTGAATATGCTGAGACCCGCATTCTGTAATGAGTAGTGGAAGTCATCTAGTATTCCATCAGTTGGGCACTGCAGATGATATTGTTGGCAAGGGGTGTGCGGTTCTGCGACTGTCATGTAAAATAAATTTAATGTGTCTGTTTAATGGCATTTGCTCTACCCTTTTGAGTTTGCGGTTTGCGGGTTATGTAATAGTTAAGAGTTTGAGGTCAGTTTGAAGTTGATGTTAGACTTGGGACCACTGCTATCTTTATTGCTCTTAGTGTCTGGCAACATGCCACATAATAAATATCGTAAAGCCTGGTATCTAAATGCTTAGTGATGACCACAAACAAATCAGTATCAGTGTCTGAGGAAAAATGTTGAATATTTTATTTAACCTCTCGATTCTGTTTAATTCCAGAGAGGAAATTCGGATGTCTCTTGAGTTTTTTTTTAGTCAAGTACAAGTGTGACGTACTTCCCTTCAGTATTTTCTGAAACAGAATTAGTTTTGCAACTAAGGAGACATCCATCATTTTCACAAGACCACAACCAGTAGTTTGGAAAGAAGGCTTAAAGCTCTTTAATATAACCATAAATACATATTTAACTAGCAAGTGTCCTGTGGTGTTGCCCACTGAACTGGAGGAGCGGAGCCGAGGTGAAGTCGCAGATGAAGATGAAAGGGGAAAAGTTGAAGGAGACGTAGGTACAATATTAAAAATCAGGCCCAAAACGTTCAAAAAATGGTTCAAAAAATTGAGAACTTGGAGGTGGAGATTCTCAGATGTCATTCCTCAATATAACTATTTAAACTCCCATGGCATTGTATCTAATCCGTCGTAAAGTACTCATTTACCTGTCTCTATTGTCTTCATGTAGCTGTTTCTCTGTCTCTTCGCGTCTGCTTCTGTCTGTCTTCTCCACTTCTCTTCACTTCACTCTCTGTTTCTCTGACATCTTCTTCTTCTCTGCCTTTTCCTTCTTTTCTTTTGTTTGGGTGATGTGGCAAAAAAAGATGCAACCAATGACTGAAAGTTGCACTTCATGGATGGGGGTTGTGGTGAAAATGTGGATTCAACAACACCCTTCCTATCTCTTCCCCCAATCACTCATACTTCTCTCATCTGTTCACACCCCATCACCTTCCCACTAGCCCCTCCTCCCACCCCTCATTTCCATAACCATTATTACCTCTTTCGCCTTTGAGCTATCCACTCAACCCCTGTGGCCTGCCCGTTCCCCCATCCCCTCTTCCACTTACTTGCTTTCAAAGTTCAAGTTATTGTTTAAAGAAGAAATACAATTAGATTGAGGAAAGAAACTGCTGGTCTGTCTTTCCCTCTATGTGTAACTTTCTCTCTGCGCTTCCCTTCCCCTCAATCGCACAGGTGTAAGCCACGAGCATTGACTTTTTCTAACTGAATAAAACACTGGCCAGGTAATTAGATGACTGAATAATTTAACTATTGGCCTTTTATTGAAAATTGGAGTAATATTAAATGTAGAAATACACACTGGAGCCAATTTTCATCCCAGCTGTGGGGCAGCAGCACAATTAAAATAATGCCGCAGTCACTGCCCTGTTTTTATTGTGTAACTCTTTTGGATGTCAGAAATTTCAGAAACAATGTTGAAGTAAAAAATAATTCAGAAAGTATTTTGTGCAATTTGTGGAAGCCCTGTGGTCAAAATGTACAATTACAGGGTGATAGAAAAGCAGAGGATGGTCCAGAATTTACGATGCATTCGATGGCACGCGCTCAGCATACGCCGTCGTAAGCCTTCGGAAAGGCCCCGCAACTTCCAGGTTTCTGCACGAGCTGGAACTTGCGATCTGTGAAGACATGTCTTTACAGATCCACCGACCGAAAGTAAAATCTGTTTCGCTGGCGCAGAATTGGATTATTTGCCCAACAACTGTCCGGCAATTGCCCAAAAAACTCTTGTGGCTGGTAAAAGCAGGCTTCGGGTCTGTTTTCATCAGTGTAAGGGTTGTTATAAATTTTAAATGCAATATTTAAAAATAAAAAAATGATGCACAAACACTTAAAATTAGTTTATGCTAATATTGGCCCCGATTAAAATGTTGAAAATTATTTTTCAAAAAATTACATATTTATTTTTTTTGGTGTAATGAAAGGGCTTTTAATTAAATTTGAAAATCAGAATATTTATGGTTGTTAGAATTGTGCTAATTGCTTAATTATTTGGAGGTTCCATTGCATGTCAGGGGATTCATAGAAGCATAGAAAATAGGTGCAGGAGTAGACCATTCGGCCCTTCGAGTCTGCACCACCACTCAATAAGATCATGGCTGATCCTTCACCTCAATACCCCTTTCCCGCTTTCTCGCCATACCCCTTGATCCCTTTAGCCGTAAGGGCCATATCTAACTCCCTCTTGAATATATCCAATGAACTGGCATCAACAACTCCCTGCGGCAGGGAATTCCACAGGTTAACAACTCTCTGAGTGAAGAAGTTTCTCCTCATCTCAGTCCTAAATGGCCTACTCCTTATCCTAAAACTGTGTCTCCTGGACTTCCTCAACATCGGGAACATTCTTCCTGCATCTAACCTGTCCCGTCCCGTCAGAATCTTATACGTTTCTATGAGATCCCCTCTCATCCTTCTAAACTCCAGTGTATAAAGGCCCAGTTGATCCAGTCTCTCCTCATATGTCAGTTCAGCCATTCCTGGAATCAGTCTGGTGAACTTTCGTTGCACTTCCTCAATAGCAAGAATGTCCTTCCTCAGATTAGGAGACCAAAACTGAACACAATATTCCAGGTGAGGCCTCACCAAGGCCCTGCACAATTGCAGTAAGACTTCCCTGCTCCTATAATCAAATCCCCTAGCTATGAAGGCCAACATGCCATTTGCCTTCTTTACCGCCTGCTGTACCTGCATGCCAACTTTCAATGACTGATGAACCATGACACCCGGGTCTCGTTGCACCTCCCCTTTTCCTAATCTGCTGCCATTCAGATAATATTCTGTCTTCGTGTTTTTGCCACCAAAGTGGATAACCTCACATTTATCCACATTATACTACATCTGCCATGCATTTGCCCACTCACCTAACCTGTCCAAGTCACCCTGAAGCCTCTTAGCATCCTCCTCACTGTCATCTGCAAACTTGGAGATATTACACTCAATTCCTTCATCCAAATCATTGATGTATATTGTAAAAAGCTGGGGTCCCAGCACTGAGCCCTGCGCCACTCCACTAGTCACTGCCTCCCATTCCGAAAAGGACGCGTTTATCCCGACTCTCTGCTTCCTGTCTGCCAACCAATTCACTATCCACGCCAGTACATTACCTCCAATACCATGTGCTTTGATTTTGCACACCCAATCTCTTATGTGGGACCTTGTCAAACGCCTTTTGGAAGTCCAAATACACCACATCCACTGGTTCTCCCTTGTCCACTCGACTAGTTACATCCTCAAAAAATTCCAGAAGATTTATCAAGCATGATTTCCCTTTCATAAATCCATGCTGACTTGGACCGATTCTGTCACTGCTTTCCAAATGCGCTGCTATTTCATCCTTAATAATTGATTCCAACATTTTCCCCACTACTGATGTCAGGCTAACCGGTCCATAATTACCCGTTTTCTCTCTCCCTCCTTTTTTAAAAAGTGGTGTTACATTAGCTACCCTCCAGTCCATAGGAACTGATCCAGAGTCGATAGATTGTTGGAAAATGGTCACCAATGCATCCACTATTTCTAGGGCCACTTCCTTAAGTACTCTGAGATGCAGACAATCCTGGCCTGGGGATTTATCAGCCTTCAATCCTATCAATTTCCCCTACACAATTTCCCGCCTAATTAGGATATCCTTCAATTCCTCCTTCTCACTCGACCCTCGATCCCCTAGTACATCCGGAAGGTTATTTGTGTCTTCCTTCGTGAAGACAGAACCAAAGTATTTGTTCAATTGGTCTGCCATTTCTTTGTTCCCCATTATAAATTCACTCGAGTCCGACAGCAAGGGACCTACGTTTGTCTTCACTACTCTTTTTCTCTTCACATATCTATAGAAGCTTTTGCTGTCAGTTTTTAGGTTCCCGGCAAGCTTCCTCTTGTACTCTATTTTCCCCCTCCTAATTAAACCCTTTGTCCTCCTCTGCTGAATTCTACATTTCTCCCAGTCCTCTGGTTTGCTGCTGTTTCTGGCCAATTTATATGCCTCTTCCTTGGATCTAACACTATTCTTAATTTCCCTTGTTAGCCACGGTTGAGCCACCTTCCCTGTTTTATTTTTACTCCAGACAGGGATGTACAATTGTTGAAGTTCATCTATAAATGTGATCTATAAATGTTTGCCATTGCCTATCCACCGTCAACCCTTTAAGTATCTCTTGCCAATCTATTCTAGCCAATTCACGCCTCATGCCGTCGAAGTTAGCTTTCCTTAAGTTCAGGACCCTAGTTTCTGATTTAACTGTGTCACTCTCCATTTTAATAAAGAATTCTACCATATTATGGTCACTCTTCCCCAAGGGGCCTTACACAACAATATTGCTAATTAGTCCCTTCTCATTACACATCACCCAATCTAGGATGGCCAGCTCTCTAGTTGGTTCCTCGACATATTGGTCAAGAAAACCATCCCTAATGCACGCCAGGAAATCCTCCTCCACCGCATTGCTACCAGTTTGGTTAGCCCAAACTATATGTAAATTAAAGTCGCCCATGATAACTGCTGTACCTTTATTGCACACATTCCTTATTTCTTGTTAAATGCTGTCCCCAAGCTTACTACTACTGTCTGGTGGCCTGTGCACAACTCCCACCAGCGTTTTCTGCCCTTTGGTATTCCATAGCTCCACCCATACCGATTCCACATCATCCAAACCAATGTCCTTCCTTATTATTGCATTAATGTCCTCTTTAACCAGCAATGCCACCCCGCCTCCTTTTCCTTTCTGTCTATCCTTCCTAAATGTTGCATACCCCTGGATGTTGAGTTCCCAGCCTTGGTCACCCTGGAGCCATGTCTCCGTGATGCCAACTAAATCATATCCATTAACTGCTATCTGCGCAGTTAATTCGTCCACCTTATTCCGAATACTCCTTGCATTGAGGCATAGAGCCTTCAGGCTTGTCTTTTTAACACACTTTGCCTCTTTAGAATTTTGCTGTAATGTGGCCCTTTTTGTTTTTTGCTTTGGGTTTCTCTGCCCTCCACTTTTACTATTCTCCTTTCTATATTTTGCCTCTGTCTCCCTTTTAATTCCCTGTGCCCCCCTGCATGGGTTCCCATCCCCCTGCCATATTAGTTTAACTCCTCCCCAACAGCACTAGCAAACACTCCCCCTAGGACATTGATTCTGGTCCTGCCCAAGTGCAGACCGTCCGGTTTGTACTGGTCCTACCTCCCCCAGACCCGGTTCCAATGTCCCAGGAATTTGAATCCCTCCCTTCTGCACCACTCCTAAAGCCACATATTCATCTGAGCTATCCTGCGATTTCTACTCTGACTAGCACATGGCACTGGTAGCAATCCTGAGATTACTACTTTTGAGGTCCTACTTTTTAATTTAGCTCCTAGCTCCCTAAATTTGTCTCATAGGACCTCATCCCATTTTTTTACCTATATCGTTGGTACCTATATACACCACGATAACTGGCTGTTCACCCTCCCATTTCAGAATGTCCTGCACCTGCTCTGAGACATCCTTGACCCTTGCACCAGGGAGGCAACATACCATCCTGGAGTCTCGGTTGCTGCCGCAGAAACGCCTATCTATTCCCCTTACAATTGAATCCCCTATCACTATCGCTCTCCCACTCTTTTTCCTGCTCTCCTGTGCAGCAGAGCCACCCACGGTGCCATAAACTTGGCTGCTGCTGCCTTCCCCTGATGAGTCATCCCCCTCAACAGTACCCAAAGCGGTGTATCTGTTTTGCAGGGGGCTGACCGCAGCGGACCCCTGCACTACCTTCCTTGCACTGCTCTTCCTGTTGGTCACCCGTTCCCTATCTGGCTGTGTACCCTTTACCTGCAGTATGACCAACTCACTAAACGTGCTATTCACGTCATTCTCAGCATCGTGGATGCTCCAGAGTTCATCCACTCGCAGCTCCAGTGCTGCAATGCGGTCTGTCAGGATCTGCAGGTGGATGCACTTCCCACACACGTAGTCGTCCGGGACACCAGAAGCGTCCCTGAGTTCCCACATAGTACAGGAAGAGCATAACACGTGTCCGAACTCTCCTTCCATGACTTAACCCTTAGATTAATCTAATTGGGCAACAACAATGTTAAACGGTTATTTACTGATAAAGAAAGAAAATGACTGCAATGGAATCCTCCTTTGTGATTGGAGGACCTGGCCCACGTGATCCCAGGGACCCTTCGAACCGCCTGCGTCCCTGGGATCCGTGGACCTTTACGCAGGCGCACGCCTGACAGCCATAGCTGGGGAGCCTGGACGTAAGTTCTGAAGTGTTTCGTGGGTCGGAGGCGTACTCTGGAGATACGCCTTCGACTGCAAATTCAGGGCCATTGAGTCGCACAGCCGGATACCTTGATCATTGAAATAGCTCTCACAGCACCGCATGCAGGGGTAACAGATTGTATGTACCTGCACTATGAGTTTTCAATGAATAAGTAGAAAATTTAAAATACAATAAATATATATATATATATGTTTGTCTTATTAAAGATTTTATTGCTCCCTGAGGGCTCATTTAGTAATTATAATGTATGTTGAAGAACTGAGCTGGCATGTCCCAGATTTTTTCCTCGGTTTGTGCTGATTTAGCTCATCTCAGTCAGGAAGTTGGTGGAGTCACTACAATTGGCCCGAATGCCTCTGGGCTAACGAGAGGAAAGTTGAGCCAGAGTTCCTACAGCTGATCGCTATCCTCTGCTGGAACCTGCTCGTTGGAGGACATTAGGAGAGGGCAGGTTTGGCCTTGCCTGTGATACCTGTTGAAATTTAATAGCCTACCTCAGCTCATATGTGAAGGATGGCCACTTGAGCGGGTGATCAGTACCTGTGGAACCATCACACTCAACATGAGAAAAGGAAAGAAGACTTCTACACACCAGGGGAGGTAGAAATTTGGAACTCTCTTCCGCAAAATGGCAATTGATGCAATATCAATTGTAAATTTTAAATCTGAGATTGATAGATTTTTGTTAACCAAAGGTATTAAGGGATATGGGGCAAAAGGCGGGTCTATGGAGTTAGGGTCACAGCTCAGCCATGAACTCATTGAATGACACAGCAGGCTCGAGGGGCTAAATGCCCTACTACTGTTCCTATGTTTCTAAGAAAATTTTGTGGGGCGGGGGTGAACCAGCTGTCTTTCAACTCATTAAAGTGCATACATCACTACTTTCAAAACCCGACTTAATGTATTAACTTCCTTAACAAATTGTAATTCAGCTCATTGTTCACATATAAAACATCTGCTTTTCCACTGATCTCAGATCACATGGCAGATTTTCCAGAACTATTGAGTCAGATCATACCCACTCACAATGGTCTGTCTATAATATGGAAAGGATTTTTCGACTCTTGCAATGTGACTTATCACAAGGGAAGGCCTCCCAGGCAGGTTTTAATGAGATTGGCCAATTGTTCAGTAAGAGTCAAGTTAACAGAATCTATCAATGATTATTTGGAGGCTTTGCTAATAGATAGCCAAAACATTTATATCTTCTGACAGGCTTTACTCAAGTATAGACTATCCTGCCAAAAGCTTGAACACCTCAACTGTGTTAATGTCTCCAAGTAATGCAGACAGTTCTACTGTTGATAAATTGAAGAATGGTCTTTCTGAGGTATTCGCACATTTTCAATGCTTATGGTCAGTGAGATACTTTGCAGTTTATGATGTAACACCAGATTACAATGAATGTTTGGCATTCTATTTGATTCCAGGTGGCATCACTGTCAAACTCACTCCATGCACTCTCCAGCAGCAGGTCACTGGATAGAGGTCAGGGGTCGTTTTTCAACTTGCTGCTAGGGCACAGACTGGTGTTGTTGATCACTCGTCCCTTATGGAGCCCACCTCATTCTTATTTCCATGCAAATGGAATACGGTCGGCTCTTGTAACAGGCGGCCTATCCACAACGTAAGGTTTTACGCCCCGGTGACAAGTTGACAATATACCCCTAGGCGTGGGAACTCTGGCTGATCATTTCCCCAGTGCCAAGGGATACTGAGGCTAATTATAGCTCCTCCATTGCCAGTTTGACTGCGATCAGTTAGTTCAGTACCAGTGTAGCAGAACCAAAGGAATAACTTTTTTTTACACAGCGAGTGGTTAGGATCTGGAATGCACTGCCTGAAAGGGTGGTGGAGGCAGATTCAATTGTGGCTTTCAACAGGGAATTGGTTCAGTACCTGAACAAAAAGAATTTGCAGGGCTACGGGAAAAGGGCGGGGGAGTGGGACTAGCTGAAGTGCTCTTGCAGAGAGCCGGCACGGGCTCGATGGGCCGAATGGCCTCCTACTGTGCTGTAACCATTCTATGATTCTATTATATGATTCCTGTCTATGTGGCTTCGTATTGCACCACATTGTTTTAGGGCATTATTATTACTTGAACTTAGTGGAGTGACCGCAAAGTGACACTGAGTGGTAATTATTCACTGATACATGCTTGTGCTGTAATACGTAATAAAGCATGTTTTGCTAAATTGTAAAAGCTCCAATTTTCTCTACTTATTTGTCTTAAAGCAAATTTGGTTTAACTACTTAAATGATAACTTTTGAAGAACTTAAGCAATTACGATGCAGAATATGGATATTAATTGTCGCAGTTTCATGCAGTTCTTTATCTTGCAGCCCATTGGTACTAATTAAGAGTCAGCGGCAATCTCACAACTCTTCTTTCTGCCACGCTGTCTTTGAATATGAGGATTGATTAAGTATGTACTCCTGATAAGTCTTTGAAATGTAATATCAAAGCCTGTGTACCTTAGCCAAAAGGTATTGTATTTGAACCCCTATCTGAACAAAAAGAATTTGCAAAGCTATGGTCTCCATATTACTAAAAGGATATCATCATCATCATAGGCAGTCCCTCGGAATCGAGGAAGACTTGCTTCCACTCCTGAAGTGAGTTCTTTGGTGGCTGAACAGTCCAATACGAGAGCCACAGACTCTGTCACAGGTGGGATAGACAGTCGTTGAGAGAAGGGGTGGGTGGGACTGTTTTGCCGCACGCTCTTTCCACTGCCCGCGCTTGATTTCTGCACGCTCTCGGTGTTGAGACTCGAAGTGCTCAACGCCCTCCCAGATGTAGTTTCTCCACTTAGAGCGGTCTTTGGCCAGGGCCTCCCAGGGGTCAGTGGTGATGTTGCACTTTATCAGGGAGGCTTTGAGGGTGTCCTTGTAACCTTTCCGCTGCCCACCTTTGGCTCATTTGCCGTGAGGGAGCTCTGCATAGAGCACTTGCTTTGGGAGTCTCGTGTCTGGCATGCGAACTATTGGCCTGCTTAACGGAGCTGATCGAGAGTGGTCAGTGCTTCAATGCTGGGGATGTTAACCTGGACGAGGACACTGATGTCGCCTATATTACGAAAAGGATATAGAGGTGCTGCAGAAGCTGCAAAAATGATTTACAAGGATGATACCAGAACTGAGAGGTTATAACTATCAGAATTGAATGGGCTGTGGCTCTTTTCTCCAGAAAAGAGAAAGCTGAGGAATGGCCTAATAGAGGTTTTTAAAATTATGAAGGGGTTTAATAGTATAGACATAGAGAAGATGTTTCCACTTGTAGGGGAGTCCAAAACTAGGATATAAGATAGGATACCAAATATAAGATAGTCACTAATAAATTCAATAAGGAATTCCAGAAAAACTTCTTTACCCAGAGGGTGGTGAGAATGTGGAACTCGCTGCCACAGGGAGTAGTTGAGGCAAATAGCACCAATGCATTTAAGGAGAAGGTAGATAAGTACACGAGGGAGAAAGGAATGGAAGGATATGCTGATAGGGTTAGAAGAAGTAGGGTAGGAGAAGGCTCATGTGAAGCATTAGCAGCAGCACAGACCAGTTAGGCCGAAGACCCTGTTTCTGTGCTGTAAATTCTATTGTACAGACTTTAGCTGATGTTCCAAGGCACTCATTGTAGGCTTGGCATGGAATTCAAATATGAAATGTTCTTCATTATTTTTGTAAGAATCTTCAATGAGAACATACAGGGGTGAGTTTCCTCCCTCAGTGGACTTGGGGTGGCAGCAGTGGTACCAGAGTGAGGTGCAGTACATTTTGAGGGCCCGGCCTCATTAGAATCAGGACAGGGGCTGCGGCTGAAGATGAAGCACCGCGGGCAGGCACCAGCTCCGGGCTACCGTAACTCCCATCGGGAGGCCTGAAAATTCAGCCCGTACTTCCTGTGTCTTGATCTGGATTTTGAAAAATTATTTGATTCAAGTAATTTTTTTTACTCATTATTTTTTTTAAATCTGAGCACCATCAGAAGGCACCAGTTGTTTCTGTTTTAATCTTGTTATGTTTTGTTTATTATTTTAACAGGTGCTGACCCACGACTGAAAATTAACACGGGAAGTTTGCCAGATCAGAATGAATTTCAGCAGGTTTGTTGCCTTCTGGTTATCCGTTAGCATTTAGCTGAAACTGTGGGCACATCGAATTCCAGTCATGTGAGCAGTTATCGATGACTGAGTAACTCAGCTTAAGTTTAGCTTTGACATCCATTCCAGTCAATTCTTTTTTGTCCTTCATACTTGCTATTCAGGAGCCCTGCAGAGTACACCGTTCCTTGGACAAAAGGATGGGTCAGGACCGTGCTTTTAGGCCTCTCCCTCTGCCATGCTTGGCCAGTGAGAGGCCTCCTTGACCTGCTGCATTCCCTCCTTAGCTATAAAAAGGAGTCTGGTTGTTGCAGAGGGTGCAATCTCTTTTTTTGAATTCATTCACTGAATGGGCGTCACTGGCAAGGCCACCATTTATTGCTAATCCCTAATTGCCATTGAGAAGGCGGTTGTGGTGAGCTGCCTTATACAACTGAGTGTCTCGTTAGGCCATTTCAGAGGGCAGTTAAGTGTCAACCACATTGCTGTGGGTCTGTAGTCATATATAGGCCAGACCGGGTAAGGACGGCAGATTTCCTTCCCTAAAGAAAATTAGTGGGTAAAAACTCACATTAGTGTTTTAGAAACCCTGCGCCAATCCAGTAGTTTCATGGTCACCATTGCTGATACTGGCTTTTCTATTCCAGATGTATTTAAATAACTGATTTAATTTAAATAAATAAATAATTTGAATAAATGTCAGTTGTCATGGTGGGATTTGAACTTGTGTCACAGATTGTCAGTATTACTCGGCCAGTAACATAACCTCTGTGCTACCATGCCCTCAAATCTCAGCACATAAAAGATCATGCATCCTCCCATCCCATTAGAACATCACCATTCTGGGAATTTGATCCAGTACATCAAATATTGTTTTCATTTTGCTCATGGCCTAAAGTACTGCATATGAATGAATTTTATGTTGAAATGCTTTCAAATATGGCACAATGACTCACTGGAGGATAAACCGTTCAGGAAGTTAATATATGTCAGGGACTAATAGAACCAAATACTACTTACCTCTGATGTCAGTAACAGTAAAATGAACTGTTGTCAGAAATCACAGTGATGATTATAGCCCTTTGAGGTACTCACCACATTTACAATGATTAGGATAGACTCGGGGGATACACAAAGACCAAGGTTAAGCATAAAGATTTTCTTAGGATTAGGTAATTAAACCCTTGATTTGAATCCAGTCCAGAGTGAAAGGAGCACAATCTCATGTCTATATAAGGTAACTGAGTTTCGGCAACATTAACCCCGTTTCTAGTGCATGTAGGCCTACAGCACAAAACTGCTGGCATTTCAGCACAGGTGGGCAAATAAAATAGCACTTTTAGTAATCTCAGAAAGGATACAAGTGTGGTTGATGTGAGAACTGGAAAGCAACAACAACAATGTGCTTGGGAAACTTGGAATGAGCAGCAGATTTTTGGGTGAGCTCGCGTTTATGGGGGATGGGCCAGCAGAGTTTGGAACAGCGAAGTATGGAGGCGATAAAGGCATGGACGAGGGGTTCAGCAGCAGGTGGGGTAGGAACGAGGAAAGTTAGAGGCGGAAGCAGACGGTCTTTGCGATGCGGAGAATATAGGATGGGAAGCTCATCCCAGGGGCAGAAAGGACATTGAGCTTGTGAATAGTGTGCGTCCACCTTGACCATGACTAAGGAGGGCCATGGAATCGATGGTGAGTGAATGGAGTTTATGGGGGAGGGGCCAAAGACAGTGGCTTCAAATGTTTAATTGCGGTTCTTCCAGGACAAGCACACAGGCAGTGGAGGGGTCAAGAGAGGTGGTGGTGAGGTAGAGTTGGGAGTCATCAGTGTACATGTGGAACCTGATGTCATGTCTTTGGAAGATGTGGCCAAGGGAGAGCAAGGCTGGTAGGGGGTGAGTGGAGGCTGGTGGGGGGGAAACAGAGACCCAATAGGGAGTTTGGCAGCCGGGGCATCGGAGGCCCGGTGTGAGGGAGCGGTGGTGATCGGGGGGAATAGGCGGGGTTGACAGCTGATGTTCTTTAATGGTGGTGTCAGGAGAAGCATTCCTGCTTCTGTTAGCTCCACGTTCAGGTAAGTATATTTCAGTAACAGGTGATTTCAAGGCACGGTTTTCCTAAGTGCAATCTTGTAGTTTGCAAAGGGGCTTAATGCCTGTTTCAGGTATGGGCACTGCACAACAATTTTTTCCTTTACCAATATGGCGGGTGGTGCAATTCTAGTAGGCTGGTTAGCGCCTGAAAAACCGACGCTGCGCAGCTGAATTTATAGACCCATGTGTCTGCCTTAAGAATCTCGGATAGAGATTCAGAGTGCCATAATTATCAACATTTATCTAAATCAGATCTAATAAAGTCCCTTGAAACTATTTTATAGTAGGAGTTGATTTTAATCCCCATGGTCAAGCTGCTGTTTCGCTGATTCAGTGAAGCTGAATTAATGTTAATTGACTGAACTAAATGGTATTGACTTCACATTTCAGGCTGTTAATGTTAAATGCAACCCCATGGGTTGGTAGAAATTGTGTTGACCATGTAATAATGTCCTCTGTATTTGTTTCAACACGTGATACCATACTCAACCCTCTGTAGACCGGTCTCAAGCAGAGAGTTGAAATATAATTGCTTACTGGGTTGACAAGGCTTTCCCTGGGCACATCCGCCATCCAACATTGTCTACAAAAAGCTTTACTTTCAGAAAGACTTCAGCAAGGTGCCACATAAAAGACACGCAGAATGTAAGAGCATGTGGAACCAGGGGCCTGGTAGCAGAATGGATTGAAAGGTGGCTACAAAACAGAGGGTAGAAGTTACGGGAAGTTTCTCCTATTGGCAGAAAGTGGAAAGTGGTGTCATTATCATATTGATGTTTGTGGAGCACAAATTGGCTGTCGTGTTTCATACATTACAACAGTGAAGGTTACTCTAGAATACCACTTTAAATTAAAGAGCAGAAATAGGATAAGAGGACACAGGGTTAAACTAGGAAAAGGTAACTTCATGACTGATGTAAGGAGGTTCTTTTTCCCGTAGATCAACATTTAGAATGAACTTTCGACCAGAATGGTGGAGCCAAAAATCCGGAATCACTTAAGAAACAACCAGATGCAGCAATGGGTGGAGCCTGGGGTTGTTCTGGATGGATGTATTAAGATGAGCCGTTTCTTGTGATCTTGTGAAATAATTGGGAGTGGAAATTTCACGCACAACATATGAATTTCAAAAAGTTGTAACTTAGAATCATAGAATGGTTACAGCACAGTAAGAGACCATTCGGCCCATCGAGCCCATGCTGTCTCTCTGCAAGAGCACTTCAGCTAGATCCACTCCCCTGCAAATTTCTTTCCTTCAGGTACATATCCAACTCCCTTTTGAAAGCCACAGTTGAATCTGCCTCCACCACCCTTTCAGGCCGTGCATTCCAGATCCAAACTACTCGCTGCGTAAAAAAGTTTTTCCTCATGTCATCTTTGGACTTCTGCCAATCACCTTAAATCTGTGTCCTCTCTGGTTCTCGGCCCTTCCACCAATGGGAACAATTTTCCTCTATCTATTCTTGTTGAAACCCCTCACGATTTAGAATTTTGTTTGCTTTTTCACATTTTAGAGATAGCATTAAATTGATTGTGAGATTTATTGCCAGTTAATTCATATAGCAGAAGCCTTTCACTAATTGGCTGTTGCCTTAAAGATCAACCTAAGGTGATTCAAACTCCATTGCAGCAGGAGCCAGTGAAGTCAGAATATAAGCACATGTCTGCCTTTCACTCTATTGCTCATTGTTCCAGCTCTATATTGCACAAGTTGCAGCATATAATTGCCGTAGTCAACTAGTCTGACTAAATCCCTTCGGTTGCATTTGTGACCTATTGTCTCCTCCTGCATCCACACACTCCTTGTCTGTCAAAATTATAGACTGTTCGAGCTATAGATCGCTCCACTTATGCTGCTGATCCCACCCTTTCGTCAGCCCACCAGATGACCCTGTTAATTAGTCGGGATCTCTTTCTGGCTCGATTTCCCTTTCTTGCTGTCATGTTCAAGCTGAGACTGGCAGAATCATCCCTTGCACCTCGAAGATGCCAATTAAACTTTGCTCTTGTAATTGAGAGCCCAGCAATTAACGTTGGAGCTACCCATAACCTTTTACAGATGAATGCAAATTGCAGTACAAGCAAGTGAAAGTAGCAGCTCAGTGGGACCGCTCTCATAGCTGAGTCAGAAGATCGTGGGATCGAATCCCACATCAGACTTGCAGGCTATTATCTAGGCTTATACTTCAGTGCAGTATTGAATAGGTGCTGCCTTTTGGAATGAGATACTTGGAATAAGCTGAGACCCGGTCTGCCTATTGAGGTGAATTGGCAGCTCACATGACACTATTTGAATTTAGTCCAGGTGAGTTCACCTGGTATAAAAACAGAAAATACTGGAAATCTCGGCAGGTCAAGCAGCAACTGTGGAGAGAAACAGAGTTAACGTTTCGGGTCTGTGATCCTTCTCTTTCCCATGACAGCTGGTGATGATTTCACCATTCACACCCTATCTAGACTCATCTTTTGATCCTTAACTTGTGCCATCACCAATCTCATTTTTGCCCATCATCCCTTTTGTCTCTTAATCTCTTCTGCCTTCCACCCCATTACAGACCTTCCCTTTTGTTCTTCCCTCCCCTCCCCCTTTCACTGCCCCTGCACTTCCTTAAGAATCTGTTACATCTCAAACTTTTCCAGTTATGATGAAGGGTCACAAACCTAAAACATTAACTGTTTCTTTCCACAGATGCTGCCTGACCTGCTGAGATTTCCAGCATTTTCTGTTTTTATGTCAGATTCCAGCATCTGCAGTATTTTGATTTTGTATTAGAGTTCACCTGGTATCCCGACAAGCTTTTATCCCTCAACCAGCACCACCAAAACAAATGAAGTGATTATTTATATAATTGTCGGTTCAGATTGGCTGATACGCTTGCCAACAAAAACATCAGTGATTACACTTCACAAAAACATAAGAAATAGGAGCTGGAGTAGGCCACTTGACCCTTCGAGCCTCCTCCACCATTCAATAAGATCATGGCTGATCCTCTACCTCAACTCCACTTCCCCGCCCAATCTCCAAAAGTAATTAATTACTTCATTGAAACACCCTGAGGATGTAAATGGTGCTATGTAACTGCAATGTATTTCTTTCTGTAAATATTACCCAACAAAAACATACAGTGGTGTTGATACGATTCTTCATTCTCTGCAGAATGTTCAAAATAAAACCATGGCTTTGTTACCTCTAGTCTCGACTATTCCAATGCTGTTCTGGCCAGCCTTCCATCTTCCACCCTACATAAACTTGAGCTCATCAAAAACTCTGATGCTGATATCCTAACTGCACCGAATCCCATTCGCACATCACCCCTGTGCTCGCTGATGTACATTGGCTCATCCTTGTTTTCAAATCCCTCCATGGCCTCGCCCCTCCCTATCTCTGTAACTTTAATGTATTTGCTTCATTGGTTCTTTGCTTAAGAATTCATAGCAACACATTGCTATTAAGAACTAGTTGGTTTATTAACAAAGGTTTAACAATCACACCACATATTACCAGTTCGTCCACTAGGCTCACAACTGCATACCTCATCGTGGGTGACCTAGACTCAACTAACTGGGGTTTTATTGAGTCTTGTGAACAACAACAGGGCTGGGCAAAAAGCACCTCAAAAAGCACAAAACAATCAACAAAAACGAACATTTTTTTGAGCTATTAGGGTATAAATGTGACTGCTGCCTGGTGTTTGGAGCTGAGAGATCTGGAACAGTGGGAATGTTTGGGGGAAAAGTTGGGAGCGATTGAGACAGTGTAATCTGGCTGTTGTGTGATATTGAGAGAGAGTGAGAACAGATAAGATAATAATAACAAAAGCACAGCCCGAAAAACAGGAACCTGCATTTAGCTTAGAATGAAAAGAAAACTCCCAAATATATTTGAGCAGCTAAGATCCAAGCGCACTCAATGATCAAAATGAATCTGTGATTTAACCTTCAAATGGAGACTATTTCCTGGTACTAATTCTGATCGTGTCTCTGTTGATTTCAGTGGTTTGAGACCTGTCGAGCTATCGTATGGTTACCAACAGGGATTCCCAAGCGATGGAGGCAAAGGGTAAGTGATTGATTGAACTTCTCAAAAACATGCACTAGTTCTGCACTACTGCCGCTGCCCCATTGATCTTCCAAAATATTTGCTGCAATTTTTTATGTTTTACTTATTACCGAAGCATGCAGAACCTTGCTGGGGACCGCTGTTTGCAATGGACTCTGTCGTTTTCCTCTAAGAAATATTTGCGGAAGTCATCACAGGGAGGGGAAAAATAGCAAGCCGGCCTCATTAGCGTCACATTTAATTTACTCCCTCTGCTCCCACAGGAACATGACATTACTGATGGTGATGACAATATTCACCTTGTGCGATATCATAGAATCTTACAGCATAGAGAGGGAGGTCATTCAGCCCATCGTGCCTGTGCCGGCTCCTTGAAAGAGCTATCCAATTAGCCCCGCTCCCCTGCCCTTTCCCCGTAACCCATATTTGCTCAGAAGTGGCACGATGCTCTGCCATTTTAGCCTCCCATCAGCGCAAAGCCTACATTGAGTTTAGAATCTAAATGCTAGGCGACAGTAAGTAATAGCTTTATTTGCCACACTGTCTCAGTTTGCTTTGCAATCAAAAAGCATGTCACATCTGCGTAGTGTAGGACTTATCTTAATTAAGGCAGGTTTTAGCCTGCAAGATGTATCTACACTTTACAGTTCAAACTTGTTAGACAAAAAAAAACACATACACACTCAGGATGTTTCTTTTCTCACATTATCTAGGTTTTATCTTTACTTAAAATAATCAAAGGAAATACAAGCAATTTACGATAGATTCAATTGCATAATAATTTCTAATTATTAGTCTGCACCAACCTATCCCTATTAATATACTTCTTAACAGTTAAAATTGCCTTTCCCCTAAGTGATTAAAAGAAACAAAGGTACTCACACCAGACCATGGTTCGCGATTGTAAGACTCCCTGATTCTCTTGCCAACTGACCAGGTTACCAGTTCTCTAGACTGCAGCAACCTGACCTCATGTGTTGCAGCCATTTTATGCTGTTTTTCTGGATGTCTGTCCACCATCTGCACTATAGTCTAGGTTTGAAACAAAGGGCCACTCTCTCATGATGAATAGGTCTTTCATTCTCTCATCTCATGGACAGTCTTTTTCCACCATTCCCAGACAAATGTTTTGCAGCTGTGAGGTGTTAAAACACATGAGAAAACGCACAGCCTTTTGGGTCACTAAAAAATGGTCAAGCCAGATTCAGCCACCTTGGAGCAGTTTGCAAACACAGTTATTAGCAGAAAATGAGATTTTTAAAAATGCTGTAGTCTTACTCTTGAATGACGTTCATGTCACACTGATGGAATTGAAAAGAACTTTGAGCAGAATTATAAAGTAGCAGATTTGAAATCCAAACAAAACCGTCTGAAAGCCAGCCTGATCTACCGTGCCTCACTGAGAGCTCTTCTTGTCACAGCTGACTGATGAAGAAATTAAGCTGTAACTGAAAATATTTGAACTGAATTATTTCCTGTGGAAGTCAAACAGAAATTCATTTCCGCTCCAGTAATAAAGAGCAATGGATTAAGCAAATTATGTCGGTGGATTTGAAACTAATTAAAAAATCACCGCCTCCAACAGTTAAGGCCTGTCTTGAATAGCTAAACAGCGATTATCTCAAATTGTAGCATTATATCCATGCTCCTTTGAGAGGCCCTGAATGTGGAAGGGAAAATTAAGCTGTTTCTCATGGATTATTACTTAACCTGATAAATACTAATTGACTTCACAGGAAAATCTGCATGTTGCTTGCAACCAAAACAGTTGGAAAGCTTTTTTGCTTTGTAAGTGTTGACTATTCTGAAGCAGTATGAGTGCAGAATCTCTGCACTCCTCGAATTCTGGCCTCTTGCACATTCCCAGTTTCCATCGCACCACCAATGGCGGCCGTGCCTTCAGCTGCCTAAGCTCTGGAGTTCCCTCCCTAAGCCTTTCCGCCTCTCTACCTCTCTCTCTTCCTTTAAGACGTTCCTTAAATCCTAGCGCTTTGACCAAGTTTTGGTCACCTGTCCTAATATCTCCATATCATTTTATCTGATAATGTTCCTACGAAGCACCTTGGGACGTTTTACTATGTTAATGGCATTGTATAAATGCAAGTTGTTAGTGTTGTATTTGAGAAATGCAGTCAGCACTTTTTTCTTTACTTGTATTTTTCTCTGAAGTAACTGAAAAATCATAGGTTTCGAGTTATTGCTTGAGGAGCAGGAAATGGTTATCAGTTTCAAACGATATCAAATTCAATGACTGGAGCATTAACTCACTAGTGCTTCTCTCACCCCTCACCTCCAGCATTTTTCTCTCTTCATCACAACCTTTTTTTTCTTCCTCGCTATCTTGTCAAGACTATTACTTGCTATCAAAGCGAGTAGTTGAGGTGAATAGCAAAGATGCATTCAAGGGGAGGCTAGATAAGCACATGAGGGAGCAAAGAATTCAAAGATGTGTTGCTGAGTTGAGATGAAGAGGGGTGGGAGGAGGCTGGTGTGGAGTATAAACACTGGCAGAGACCAGTTGGGCCAAATGGTAAATACTTTGTAACATAGTAATTTGTATTACAGTCAGTGCCGCTCTGTATTTTTCTGCCTTGTTCTTCCTTAATTCAAATTTTGACATCCTACACAGCAGCGTTCACTTTACTCCGCACAGCCGCGCAGCGCTCCCGGGAACTCACACTGCCGGCTTTTCCATACCACAACTGCACACGCGAGGTATTTGGAACGGGCCACGCAACGCCAAAAAAAAGGGAACATTGCTAAACTTCTCCCCTGCATTCGCACTGTTTAAATCAAGACTAAATTCCTACTCCAATTCACTTCTTGCAAGTCATACAAAACTGTAGCTCGTTTTCTCTTTCAAGCTCCTCATCCTCTTGCAATCTACTGGGTTTCAAACCCCAAGCTTCACATCGTTTAACCACCACTTTTGTTGATTTATCTCACTTTCTCTTCTATTCATCGAAATTTATAGCACGGAAGGAGGCCATTTCGGCCAATCGTCTCCGTGCCGGCCGACAAAGAGCTATCCAGCCTAATCCAAATTTCCAACACTAGGTCCGTAGCCCTGTAGGTTACAGCACTTCATGTGCACATCCAAGTACTTTTTAAATGTGGTGAGGGTTTCTGCCTTTACCACCCTTAAAGGCAGTGAGTTCCAGATCCCCAGAAGACATTTTCCCTCAAATCCCCTCCGAACCCTCTACTAATTACTTTAAATCTATGGTCCCCTGGTTGCTGACCCCTCTGCTAAGGGAAATCGGTCCTTCCTATCCACTCTATCTAGGCCCCTCATACACCTCAATAATGTCTCCCCTCAGCCTCCTCTGTTCCAAAGAAAACAAACCCAGCCTATTAAGAGGGTTGGTGGGCTGGAGGAGGTTACAGAGTTAGGGAGGGGCGAGGTCTTGGAGGGATTTGAACAAGAGAATGAGTATTTTAAAGGATGATGCCACTAGCCATCTCCCCCAGCACAGAATGTAACTCACTGCTAACAGGAAGGATCTGGTGACGTCCTGTACAATGAGCTTCAGTATGGGTTGCTCTTTATTTAGGTTTCTATAGGAGTTTCAGATTGTCTTTTTGTCTGGAATGCAGAAGGCAGATGGGAATATTACCTTACATACATGTTGCATGTGTCACACATTATTGTTTGCTTGCGCATGCTTACACTCGCATGGACACCCGATCTCATTCTTAAATGGCGGTAGTTCTTACCCATACTCCTCAGAGTTGTTGAAACTGCTCTATAGGTTATATAGTACCGATTCATCTGTTTAGATTTGCACAGATACTTTGTAAGCTACATGTTTGTCTGTTTTGATAACCTCTGGACATATCTGTATTGCTGGGTGTGTATTATAGACCCCCAAACAGTGGGAGGGAGATAGAGGAGCAAATATGTAGGCAAATTGCTGTGAAGTCTGATATGTCCTTATTATACAGTACAAATGCATACGAGGCCCATACTTGAGAGAAGGTCACTCTGTGACCAGTAACCTTTATTCCAGCACTGAAGTGATGAAGGTGGGTGGAGCTTCCCCTTTTATACCTGAAAGTCCAGGTTAGGAGTGTCTCCCACAAGTTCACCACCTAGTGGTCAGTGTTCTCACGGTGTACAACTTAAGTCAGTTTATACATGGATTACAATGACAGTTGAATACATGACAAAGTCCAAAAACCATAGGGTAGTAATAGTGGGGGATTTTAACTTTCCAAAGATTGATTGGGTCATATATAGTGTGAAGGGTATAGAGGGTGCGTAATTCTTGAAATGCATTCAAGAGAACTTTTTTAGTCAGTATGTAGCTAGCCCAACACGAGAGGGGGCGGTCTTGGATTTAGTTTTGGGGAATGAAGCTGGGGAGGTTGAAGGGGTATTAGTGGAAGAGCATTTGGGTGCCAGCGACCATAATTCTGTCAGATTCAAGTTGGTTATGGATAAGGAAAAGGGTAGGCTTGGAATAAAAGTCCCGAATTGAGGAAAAGCTAATTTTGCTAAGTTAAGGAGTGATTTGGACATAGTGGACTGGAAACAGCTACTTGTGAGTAAATCAGTGTCGGAACAGTGGGAGGCATTCAAGGAGGAGATCCGGAAGGCTCAGGCCAAACATGTGCCCTTAAAGAAAAAGGGTGGGAATAATAATTCTAGAGCCCCCTGGATGTCTACGGACTTACAGGGGAGGATAAAGAAAAAAAGGGAAGCTTATGTCATATACCAATGGCTAAATACTATAGAATTTTTAGAGGAATATAGAAAGTTAAGAGACAAAATTAAAAAGGATATTAGGAATGCTAAGAGAGAGCACGAGAAATTCTTGGATAGTAAAATTAAGGAAAACCCTAAGATGTTCTATAAATATATTAAGAGTAAGAGGGTAACTAAAGAAAGGGTAGGGCCTATTAGAGACCATGAGGGTAATCTTTAT
This sequence comes from Pristiophorus japonicus, assembly GCF_044704955.1. Lineage (NCBI taxonomy): Eukaryota > Metazoa > Chordata > Chondrichthyes > Pristiophoridae > Pristiophorus > Pristiophorus japonicus. The sequence continues at coordinate 110,045,948 of NC_091993.1, read as the reverse complement.
GTAGAAGCGGAAGATGTTGGTAAGGTACTTAACGAATACTTTGCATCTGTTTTCATAAAGGAAAGGGGCAATGCAGATACTGCAATCAAGGAGGAGTGTGATATTCTGGATAAAATAAATATAGTGAGAGAGGAAGTATTAAGGGGTTTAGCAGCTTTGAAAGTAGGTAAGTACCCAGGCACGGATGAAATGCATCCCATGCTGTTGAGCGAAGTAAAAGAGGAAATAGCAGAGGCCTTGACCGTCATTTTCCAGTCCTCTTTGGATCTGGGCATGGTGCCAGAGGATTGGAGGACAGCTAATGTAGTACCCTTGTTTAAGAAGGGAGAAAGGGATAGGCTGAGTAATTACAGGCCTGCCAGCCTAACCTCAGTGGTGGGAAAATTATTGGAAAAAATCCTGAAAGACAGGATAAATCTACATTTGGAAAGGCAAGGATTAATTAGGGACAGTCAGCACGGATTTGTTAAGGGAAGATTGTGTTCGACTAACCTGATTGAATTTTTTGAGGAGGTGTCGATGAGGGTAGTGCATATGATGTAGTGTAAATGGACTTTAGCGAAGCTTTTGATAAGGTCCCACATGGTAGACTGGTCATCAAGGTTAAAGCCCATGGGATCCAGGGCAAAGTGGCAAGTTGGATCCAAAATTGGCTTAGAGGTAGGAAGCAAAGGGTAATGATTGATGGATGTTTTGTGACTGGAAAGATGATTCCAGTGGGGTTCCACAGGGCTCAGTACTGGGTCCCTTGCTTTTTGTGGTATATATCAATGATTTAGATTTGAATATAGAGAGTATAGAAACATAGAAACATAGAAAATCGGTGCAGGAGTAGGCCATTCGGCCCTTCGAGCCTGCACCACCATTCAATATGATCATGGCTGATCATGCAACTTTAGTACTCCATTCCTGATTTCTCTCCATACCCCTTGATCCCTTTAGCCAAAAGGGCCACATCTAACTCCCTTTTGAATATATCTAACGAACTGGCCTCAACAACTTTCTGTGGTAGAGGATGTCACAGGTTCACATTCTCTGAGTGAAGAAATTTCTCCTCATCTCGGTCCTAAATGGCTTACCCCTTACCCTTAGACTGTAACCCCTGGTTCTGGACTTCCCCAACATTGGGAACATTCTTCCTGCATCTAACCTGTCCAATCCTGTCAGAATTTTATATGTTTCTATGAGATCCCCTCTCATTCTTCTAAATTCCAGTGAATATAAGCCTAGTCGATCCAGTCTTTCTTCATATGTCAGTCCTGCCATCCCAGGGATCAGTCTGGTGAACCTTCGCTGCACTCCCTCAATAGCAAGAATGTCCTTCCTCAGATTAGGAGATCAAAACTGAACATAATATTCAAGATGTGGCCTCACCAAGGCCCTGTACAACTGCAGTAAGACCTCCCTGCCCCTGTACTCAAATCCTCTCGCTATGAAGGCCAACATGCCATTTGCCTTCTTCACCACCCGCTGTACCTGCATACCAACTTTCAATGACTGATGTACCATGACATCCAGGTCTCGTTGCACCTCCCCATTTCCTAATCTGTCAGCATTCAGATAATATTCTGCCTTCCTGTTTTTGCCACCAAAGTGGATAACCTCACATTTATCTACATTATACTGCATCTGCCATGCATTTGCCCATTCACCTAACCTGTCTAAATCACTCTGCAGCCTCTTAGCATCCTCCTCACAGCTCACACTGCCACCCAGCTTAGTGTCATCTGCAAACTTGGAGATATTACATTCAATTCCTTCGACTAAATCATTAATGTATATTGTAAATAGCTGGGGTCCCAGCACTGAACTTTGCGGTACCCCATTAGTCACTGCCTGCCATCCTGAAAAGGACCAGTTTATTCCTACTCTTTGCCACCTGTCTGCCAACCCATGATTAAGAAGTTTGCAGATGACACTAAAATTGGCTGTGTGGTTGATAATGAAGAGGAAAGTCATGGGCTGCAGGAGGATATCAATCTACTGGTCAGGTGGGCAGAGCAGTGACAAATGGAATTTAATTCAGAGAAGTGTGAGGTGATGCACTTTGGGAGGACTAATAAGGAAAGGGTATACACATTAAGCGGTAGGCCACTTAATAGTGTAGATGAATAAAGGGACCTTGGAGTGCTTGTCCACAGATCCCTGAAAGTAGCAGGTCAGGTGGATAAAGTGGTTAAGAAGGTATACGGAATGCTTGCCTTTATTGGCCGAGGCATAGAATATATGAGAGCAGGGAGGTTATGCTTAAATTGTATAATACTTTGGTTGGGCTACATCTGGAGTACTGCGTGCAGTTCTGATCGCCTTATTATAGGAAGGACGTGATTGCACTAGAGACGGTGCAGAGGAGATTTACTAGGATGCTGCCTGGATGGAGAATTTTAGTTCTGAGGACAGATTGGATAGGCTAGGTTTGTTCTCATTGGAACAGAGGAAGTTGAGAGGAGGCCTCATTGATGTGTACAAAATATTGTGGGGTCTGGACATAGTGGATAGTAAGGGCCTAGTTCCATTGATGGAGGGGTCTGTTATGAGGGGGCATAGTTTTAAGGTGGTTGGTGGAAGGTTTAGAGGGGATTTGGGGGGGGGGGGCTTCTTTATGCAGAGGGTTGTGGGGATCTGGAACTCGCTGCCTGGAAAAATGGTGGATGCAGAAACCCTCACCACTTTTAAGAGATGATTGGATGGGCACTTAAAGTGCCGTAACCTGCAGGTTTACGGACCTAGATCTGGTAAATGGGATTAGACTGGATGACATTTTTTTGGACGGCACAGATATAATGTAAGTACTGTAGGGAATTGAATAAGGCCAGGGTGATCTCCTGGACTGGTTTTGATCGCCTGGATGGGTCGGAGAGGAATTTTCGCAGCTTTTTTCTCCCTAAATTGGCCTGGGTTTTTATCTGATTTTTGCCTCTCCCAGGAGATCACATGGCTTCGGTTGGGGTAGAGTGTAGAATGTTTCAGTATAAGGGGTGTCGCAGTTGTGTGAGGTGGACTGGTTGGGCTGGGTGCTCTTTGCCTTTCCGTCATTGTTCATAGGTTTATATGTAATCTTTAGGGCTGCTGACCAGGGGCCGTGCGGCTCTTTGTCGGCCGGCGCGGACAAAATGGGCCGAAATGGCCTCCTTCTGCGCTGTAAATTTCTATGTTTCTATGTTTCTATGTTTCTATCTAACTCCTGATCTCAGACCAGTGAAAAGGCTAGTCTTTACATTGATGCAGAAAGATCGCAATTACCTGAATTGGTTAAAGGCAAAATGTAGTGCAATAATGCACCCAAAGGTAGTACTTGATTATTTATGAATAAAATAGTTCTTATGCTTTATAAATGAAGGAATGAAAACTGATACTGAACTGATGAAGATGAATATTACTGGAAAAGATGAGACAGTTTAATTGCCGCTGGGAACTGCTGTCTAGCAACATCTTAACATTTAGACAGGTTAGCTTAGAAACCTTATATTAATAATCACAGCAAAAGAAGATTTCTTCTGGAATTGTAATGAAATACTCGAAATGCTTCTCACGGCATGTTTGTAGACACAATATAAATTTAATTCACACACTGTTAACGTGACCAAGAAATATTGTATATTTAAAAAAATTAAGTCTGTTTCCTCATTGACCTTTTGCGTTGATTAAATCAAAGCAGTGGGAAAAGATAAAACTGTTGCTTATTAAAACCTGCTCCCTTAGAATTTTCCAATAACCAGTAAGAATTGTGCCTTGATGGTAACCTTGCATTAAGTATGTCACACGCATATTCCTACTGTGTGGGCACCTTTGTCCATGGAGTGTGCTAACTGTTGGGGGACGAAATTGCCGCTCCCGATAGGGCCTCTGACCGCTGGGAAGCGGTGGCCACAGGGCAGCGCGGAATGGGCGGCGAGTCTCCGTGGAGGGCCCACCATTTTAAAAAACTTGCCCAACCTCAGGAACGGTCGGTGTACGGGACCGCTCCAACCGTTTTCCCGCCGCGGCATGCACCCACCGACTCCTTTCCGACCCCCCTCGCGAAATTGTCCTCGTGAGATTGTCCCTTACTCGAAATTGCCCCTCGGGGGAGACCCTGCTGCTGGCCGGTGCCCCCGACAGCTTTTGTTGTTGGTGCACTCTCTTTGTGTGAAATGGTGGCACGGCTGCCCTTAAAGGGGAGGGCGCACTGCCGCGGCCGCCATTATTTTTTTTTTGTCGGCCGACTGCCAGGTCAGCCCGACAATTAAGCCCCCGAGTTCGACCGGACCGCCAACGGGCAGCCTGGCATTCCCTCTTGGGTGCCAGACCGCTGGCTGGCCGAAACCCTCCCTGGTGGCCCAGTGGACCGAACTAAAATATCTGCAGAGTTCGCAGCGGCCCTCCCCTTTAACTGAAGGGGAGAGATGTTGTGATGCGGCATGTCGGCGCTGATGACTGATCAGGGAGACAGACCCGCAGCGAGGTCACTTCTGCCCTGCACTCGACCGGAACACTGCACCACACAGAAAAAAACCCCCAAAGTGCTGAATTTCTCCGGTATCTCTGCCACATGAACTGGGGTGGAGAAAAACGTTAACAAAACAGTAGCTGCACCCCGTTTCAGGCAGAGGGCAATTTCTATCCCTTGGTATCCACACCAACAGCCACTGCCAGCCCACAAGTAGACATGACTGAATGAAACTAGCTCATAAATTCACAATTGTTTATATGAGGTAACATAGACTGTGGAGTGATTTCAAGGTCGTTATCTCAACTCAAGGTTCAGCTGAAGGATAAATTGCTTAGCTTCGCTCTTGAAGTTTGAGACCATCTGAACCTGTCGATTAGTTGATGGCCTTATACCATCTCGCTTGTATCTGTTGTTCTCTGCATATTGGTTGCTTGGTAGCTAAAGAGCTGGTACAATCACTCAAAGCCAAATGGTGCTGAGTTTGAGAGAAAGAGCTACATGTCATTTGAGCTAACTTTACCTCAGGTGAGCGCTCCTCCCCCAATAGCTTCTTCTTTCAGCATGGAGAACCATCGCTTGTCGCTCGTAAAATTCCACATCTCAGCATTGTTTTTTCCCCAAAGGAACGGTAGCATAGTGGTTATGTTACTGGACCAGTAATCCAGATGCCTGCACTAATAATTTGGAGATACGAGTTTTCAAATCCCACTACAACAGCTGCGGAATCTAAATGCAGTTAATTAAATAAATCTGCAATATAAAAGCTAGTGTCAGTAACGGTGACCATGAAAACCACTGGATTTTGTAAAAACCCATCTGGTTCACTGATATCCTTTTGGGAAAGAAACCTGCCACCCTGAGTTGGGTAAAGTGGACTGGGAAAATAGATTAAAGTGTAGGACGGTTGATGAACAGTGGTGTACATTTAAGGAGATATTTCACAACTCTCAAGAAAAATATATTCCAGTGAGGAGGAAAGGACGTAAGAGAAAAGATAGCCATTCGTGGCTAACTAAAGAAATAAAGGACAGTATCCAATTAAAAACCAGGGCATACAATATGGGAGGACAGAAGATTGGGAAGCATTTAAAAGCCAACAAAGAATGACTAAAAAAGTGATTAAGAAAGGGAAGATAGACTATGAAAGTAAAATAGCACAAAATATAAAAACAAATAGCAAGAGTTTCTATAGGTATATAAGAAGGAAAAGAGTGGCTCGAGTAAATTTGGTCCCTTAGAGGACGAGACCGGGGAATTAGTAATGGGGTACATGAAGATGGCAGAAACTCTGAACAAATATTTTGTATCCGTCTTTACGGTAGAGGACACTAACAACATTCCAACAGTGGATAGTCAAGGGGCTATAGGGGGGGAGGAACTTAACATAATCACAATCACTAAGGAGGTGGAACTAAGTAAGATAATGGGACTAAAGGCAGATAAATCCCCTGGACCTGATGGCTTGCATCCTAGGGTCTTGAGAAGTAGCGGCAGGGATAGTGGTTATAATTTACCAAAATTCCCTGGATTCTGGGGACGTCCCTGCACATTGGAAAACTGCAAATGTAACGCCCCTATTTAAAAAAGGAGGCAGACAAAAAGCAGGTAACTATAGACCAGTTAGCCTAACATCTGTGGTTGGGAAGATGTTGGAGTCCATTATTAAAGAAGCAGTAGCAGGACATTTGGAAAAGCAAAATTCGGTCAGGCAGAGTCAGCATGGATTTATGAAGAGGAAGTCATGTTTGACAAATTAGCTAGAATTCTTTGAGGATGTAATGAACAGGGTGGATAAAGGGGAACCAGTGGATGTGATATATTTGGACTTCCAGAAGGCATTTGACAAGGTGCCACATAAAAGGTTACTGCACAAGATGAAAGTTCACGGGGTTGGGGGTAATATATTAGCATGGATAGAGGATTGCCTAATGATCAGAAAACAGAGAGAATGGTTCATTCTCGGGTTGGCAATCAGTAACCAGTGGGGTGCTGCAGGGATCAGTGCTGGGACCCCAACTATTAACAATCTATATTAACGACTTGGAGGAAGGGACCGAAGGTAACATAGCCAAGTTTGATGATGATACAAAGGTGGGAGGAAAAGCAATGTGTGAGGAGAACACACAAAATCTGCAAAACGACATAGACAGGCTAAGTGAGTGGGCAAAAATTTGGCAGATGGAGTATAATGTTGGAAATTTTGAGGTCATGCACTTTGGCAGAAAAAAAACAAAGAGCAAGTTATTATTTAAATGGCGAAAGATTGCAAAGTGCTGCAGCACAGAGGGACCTGGGGGTACTTATGCATGAAACACAAAAGGTTAGTATGCAGGAATAGCAAGTGATCAGGAAGGCCAATGGAATCTTGGCCTTTATTGCAAAGGGGATGGAGTATAAAAGCAGGGTAGTCTTGCTACAGTTGTACAAGGTATTGGTGAGGCCACACCTGGAATACTGCATGCAGTTTTGGTTTCCATATTTACGAAAGAATATACTTGTTTTGGAGGCAGTTCAGAGAAGGTTCATTTGGTTGATTCCGGGGATGAGGGGGTTGACTTATGAGAAAAGGTTGAGTAGGTTTGGCCTCTACTCATTGGAATTCAGAAGAATGAGAGGTGATCTTATCGAAACGCACAAGATTATGAGGGGGCTTGACAAGGTGGATGCAGAGAGGATATTTCCACTGATGGGGGAGACTCGAACTAGAGGGCATGATCTTAGAATAAGGAGCCGTCCATTTCAAACTGGGATGAGAAGTTTCTTCTCTCAGAGGGTTGTAAATTTGTGGAATTCGCTGCCTCAGAGAGCTGTGGAAGCTGGGACATTGAATAAATTTAAGACAGAAATAGACAATTTCTTAAACGATAAGGGTGCAAGGGCTTGTGGGGAGCAGGCGAGGAAGTGGAGCTGAGTCCATGATCAGATCAGCCATGATCTTATTAAATGGCGGAGCAGGCTCGAGGGGCCATATGGCCTACTCCTGCTCCTATTTCTTATGTTCTATATGTGACTCCAGACCCGCAGCAAAGTGGTTGACTCTTAACTACCCTATGAAATAGCCTAGCAAGCCACTCAGTTATACCAAATCTCTACGACAATGACACTGTGGGCTCAATTTTCCCCAATGCTTTTTTTTTTGGCGTACTTGAAGAGCTATGCCCGTTTTCTGGGGGGCCCAAGTATGCCAAAAAAAAATGTTCCAAGTTCCCCTGTTTGATTTCTTCATTTTGGCGCAGCCTAGCCTGTCCTTTAGTTTTTGGGTGGGGGCTTGATCTGCGCCAAAAAGATTGGGTTGCCACGGTAACCAGGGACTCAATGCGGGCTGAGGCTGGACAGTGAAACATACAGCCAGCTCGCAACCTGCACAAGCACATTAAAATACATTGCAGCAACTTCACAAGCATAAATACATTGCAGCAACTTACCTCCATTAAATTATTAAAGTTCCGCCCCCCTCCCCTCCCCATCCCCCGATGCCGGTGCCAATCCCCGCTCCTATCCCAGGCCGAAGAGCCTCCCGGTCCCGCTCCCTTCACCTAGCTCAGGCCGCATGGCCTCCTGATCTGCTTCCCCGCACATTTCCCAGGCCGACTGTGGAATTTTCTACCACAGAAAGTTGTTGAGGCCAGTTCATTAGATATATTCAAAAGGGAGTTAGATGTGGCCCTCACGGCTAAAGGGATCAAGGGGTATGGAGAGAAAGCAGGAATGGGGTACTGAAGTTGCATGATCAGCCATGATCATATTGATTGGCGGTGCAGGCTCGAAGGGCCGAATGGCCTACTTCTGCACCTATTTTCTATGTTTCTATGAATGGCCGCCTCCCCCCCCCGGTCCCCGCACTGAACTATACCCGAAAGGCTTCCCCCCCCGCTATCTCTCTTACCTCTCCTGCTGCTGCTGTCTGGGCATCTGCTGCACTTACCTGCGCTGATTTCCTTAACTCACCAGAAGGTTTTTCTACAGAGGCCACATACTCTGGCCTAAGAAGAACTGGAGTAACTCTCAGCTGGCCAAACTTGCCGAACTGGCCAGAATTGGCGCGGGTGGCAGGTTACGCCCCATTTGGCTGAAAAAAAACTTACCTAAAAAAAATCATAACTGAGCTGATGCAAATTGAACGGGCAAACTTGTGTTTTTTAACTTTAGGCTAAAAAAAGTGGTGTGTGCCAAAAAAAACAGCGCAAATCACTGGGGAAAATTGAGCCCTGTGGCAGTACCTTCACCACACGGACTGCAGCAGTTCAAGATGACTCACCACCTTCTCAAGGGCAATTGGGGATGGGCAATAAATGCTGGCCTTGCCTGTGATGCCCACACCCCGTGAATGAATTTTTTTTAAAGAGGAAGGATTGGAAGGAAAATCTGTGTTTCTCGGGGATTCTTTTGGAATCAAGGGATATGGGGATCGGGCGGGAAAGTGGAGTTAAGGTCGAAGAACAGCCATGATCTTATTGAATGGCGGAGCAGACTCGAAGAGCCCTATGGCCTACTCCTGCTCCTATTTCTTAAGTTCTTATGTTGCTCTTAATGCATCTCCTGGGCTCCAGTTAGAGAATGGCACTGCAGGAGGCCCGGGAGCAGGTTGCCTGCCTCCTCACTCAAAACATTAGAGAGAAAATAAATCAGTCAACTATGGGCAAACATCAGACTATTTGAAAAAGTACAGGTGAACTTTTTAACAATTGTACTCATTTGCTGCCTGTGAATGTACAATTTAAAAGCCTCAAACACAGTTCCAGTGTGGCTCCTGTCTGAAGATGTGCCTCGGATATTCGCTTATTTGAAAACAAAATCTTCAGCAAACTTTTTTTGATTAGCATTAAGTAACTGAAGTATTGTATTAGTGTCAGTGATGTTATCAGCTTGTTAAAATCCTGTTCATTGAATCCCCTGATGTAGGTCTGGGTAACATTGGCAGACCATTACCTTCAAAGCATCTCCATTGACTGGGAAAAGACCAAGCACATTTTTCTTAACGAGCAAAGAAACTTAGACGAGGATGCATTGGGAATCCAGATAGACAAGGTAAGGAATCAGTAATTGGACTTTGCCAAAATCCCTTGTCACAAATCTGGAGTTAATTGGAATTAAATTTGAATTAACTTGAGACCTGAAATTAAAGACCGGGCCAATTTAACCTCTATTGTAATGTTACATTGTCACAAGTGCCATGTATGTAACCTTCATGTAACAATGCAATACTGTATATACTTGAGAAATGCACACCTTGACCACAGGGGGCGAACTTGTGGGAGACACTCCTTACCTGGTCTTCCAGGTATATAAAGGGAGGTCCCACGCAAGGTCATCACTTGGTCCTGTGAATAAAGGTGCAGGTCACAGAGTGACCTTGTCCATAGAATGTGCCTCGTGTGGATTTGTGGTATTGTGTAAGGACATTACAGTGGCGACGAGAAACGGGAATCAACGACCCACGAGAATGGCCACTGGTAGCACAGAGGAATGGTACTGTGTTGATGAGAACTGGGACGATTTCATTGAGAGGCTTCAGCAGAGCTTTGTCACGAAGGACTGGCTGGGAGATGCAGCGGCCGGCAAGCGAAGGGTTCATCAGCTGACCAGCTGTGGATCTAAGACTTACGCACTCGTGAAAGACCTGCTAGCACCAGAGAAGCCGGCGGACAAAACCTTTGAAGAGCTCAGCAAACGAATCGGTGAGCACCTCAAACCGGCGAGCAGCGTACACATGGCCCGACACAGATTTTATACCCACTGACGTCGGGAAGGACAGAGCATACTGGACTTCGTTGCGGACCTCCGGCGCTTGGCCAGCCTCTAAGTTCACAGACGCCTGCAGGGGGGAGATGCTAAGGGATTTCTTTATTGAGGGCATCGGTCATGCCGGGATTTTCAGAAAGTTAATCGAGACCAAGGATTTGACCTTGGAAGCGGCGGCGTTGCTGGCTCAGACTTTTATGGCGGGGGAGGAGGAAACCAATATAATATACGCACGCAACTCTGACTCCAACGTGGCAATGGATCAGGGGGTCAATATCATAAACATGACTCAGAGCCCAGCAGGCAGGCAAGGGCAGTTCGACACACCCCAGGCAGCAATAGCCTCAGAACAGGTTTTCAACACAGACAATGGCAGGCTGAACGGACATTTGCGCCCCCACAGTGGACAATGCGGCCTGGGATGGGGCCATTGACACCCACTAACAGGGTGCTCAAGAGCAGTCAAAGGGACAATCAGTGAGGAATGTCTGGTAACAGCTCTATTGTTTACAACAATGGGAATCTCAGTTCATGCTGGAGGTGTGGGGGCAGACATGCTGCCAGGACTTGCAGGTTTCAACAGTTCGTCTGCAGAAATTGTAACCTCACTGGCCATTTAGCCAGAATGTGCAGAAAGCCTGCGACCAGGCTAATTTACGAGGCGGATGGACCAGAAGAGGAGTCTACGAGGCAGGATGACGCGCGGGGCAAATCAATGGATGCTGAAGTTCAGCGGGTTCATGTAGCAAACATTCACAGCTCATATACCAAAACGCCACCTATGATGATGAAGGTCCTATTAAACGGCATCCCGGTACTCATGGAGCTGGACACGGGGGGCAGCCAGTCACTCATGAGCGTTCAACAATTGAAAAGCTATGGCCACTCAAAGCCAGCAGACCCAAACTAGAACATATTGAGATTGAACTACGGACGTACACCAAAGAAATCATTCCAGTGATAGGCAGCGCAATGTTGGCTGTCACACACAATGGATCAGTGAACCGGCTGCCGCTCTAGATTGTCCCGGGCAATGGTCCCGCACTGTTGGGGAGGAGCTGGTTAGCTGAGATGAACTGGAAATGGGGGGATGTGCACACAGTGTCATCTGTGGAGCAAAGTTCATGCTCACAGGTCCTACAGCAATTTGAGTCGCTATTCCAACCTGGCGTCGGGACGTTTAAAGGTACCAAAGTAGTAATACACATCACCCCGGACGCCAGACCAGTGCACCACAAAGCCAGAGCTGTGCCGTATGTGATGCGGAAAATAATTGAAAGCGAATTGGACCGTTTGCTGAGAGAGGGCATCATCTCACCCGTTGAATTCAGCGACTGGGCGCGCCCCATTGTTCCCGTCCTAAAAGCGGATGGTTCTGTCAGAATCTGTGGTGACTACAAGGCCACTATCAACCGGGTGTCGCTACAAGAACAATACCCGCTTCCGAGAGCGGAGGATCTTTTTGCCACACTGGCAGGCGGCAAGCTGTTCACCAAGTTGGACCTCACTTCAGCCTACATGACCCAAGAACTGGCCGATGATTCCAAGCTACTGACCACAATCACCATGCACAAGAGACTGTTTGTTTACAACAGGTGCCCGTTTGGCATTCGATCAGCAGCCGCGATCTTTCAAAGAAACATGGAAAGCCTGCTCAAATCCATTCCTGGAACAATCGTATTCCAGGACGATATCCTCATCACGGGTCGGGACACTGAGGAACACCTCCACAACCTGAAAGAGGTGCTACGCCGACTAGACCGGGTAGGCCTGCGACTCAAGAAACCTAAGTGTGTGTTTTTGGCTCCTGAAGTCGAGTTTCTGGGCAGGAGGGTTGCTGCAGATGAGATTCGGCCTACCAAATCCAAAACAGAGGCGATTCGACGAGCGCCCAGGCCCTGCAACACATCGGAGTTGTGTTCATTTCTGGGACTCTTGAACTATTTCGGGAACTTTCTGCTGAACTTAAGCACATTGTTGGAGCCGCTACACATGCTCCTGCGTAAGGGTTGCGATTGGTTTTGGGGGGACTATCAAGAACAGGCTTTCAATTGGGCGCGTTGTTAACCCTGTACAAACCCTGTAAGAAATTGGTTCTGACATGTAATGCATCATCCTATGGGGTTGGGTGCATGTTGCAGCAGTGTAATGCTGAGGGGCAACTCCAACCTGTGGCTTATGCCTCCAGGTCGCACGCTCAAGCAGAACGTGGATATGGGATGGTTGAGAAGGAAGCACTCGCATGTGTCTATGGGGTGAAAAAGATGCACCAGTATCTTTTTGGCAGGAGGTTCGAATTAGAAATGGACCACAAGCCATTAACATCCCTGTTGTCAGACAGCAAGGCCGTCAATGCCAATGCGTCAGCTCGCATACAGCGATGGGCTCTCACGCTCACTGCGTATGACTACACCATCCGGCACCGGCCGGGCACCGAAAATTGCGCTGACGCACTCAGCAGGCTTCCACTGGCCACCACTGAGGGGGCATCGGAGCAAAGCGTTGAGATGGTCATGGCCGTTGACGCCTTTGACAGCGCAGGCTCCCCCACCACAGCCCGCCAGATCAAACTCTGGACCAACAGAGATCCCTTCTATCTTTGATTAAGAAATGTGCCCTGACTGGGGATTGGGCGCCCGCACACGGAGCATGCCCTGAGGAGGTCAGACCCTTTCACAGGCGGATGGATGAGCTCTCCATCCAAGCCGACTGCCTACTATGGGGCAGCCGGGTAGTCATGCCCCAGAGGGGCAGGGAAGCTTTCATCAGGGAACACCACAGCGAGCACCCAGGCATCGTGCTGATGAAGGCCATTGCTCGGTCACATGTGTGGTGGCCGGGAATTGATTCAGACCTGGAACACTGTGTTCGCAGGTGCACGACGTGTGCTCAGCTGGGAAATGCCCCCAGGGAGGCCCTGCTCAGCCCGTGGCCCTGGCCCACCAGGCCATGGTCACGCATTCACGTAGACTACGCGGGTCCATTCATGGGGAAAATGTTTCTCATTGTGGTCGAAATGGATCGAGTGCATCATTTTGAATTAGTGCACGACATCCACCACTGTGGAGAGTCTGCGCGGGGTCTTTGCGACCCACGGCTTGCCGGACATCCTTGTTAGCGATAATGACCCATGTTTCACAAGCTACGAATTCCGGGAGTTCATGTCAGGTAATGGCATCAACCATGTCAGGACAGCACCGTTCAAGCCGGCCTCCAATGGCCAGGCGGAATGTGCGGTCCACATCTTAAAACAAGGTATGATCAGGATTCAAGGACCCGCCCTTCAATGCCGCCTATTGCGCCTCCTGCTGGCCTATAGGTCCCGACCACACTCGCTCAACGGGGGTCCCGCCCGCGGAGCTCCTTTTGAAACGTACACTCAAAACTCTGCTGTCCCTCATCCTGTCTTGTCCGACATTGTTGAAGGTAAGCGCCAGTCCTAAAATGAGTACCATGACCGTAATTCAACGGGGAGATGTATAGAAATTGGTGACCCCAAATTTGTTCTCAATCACACTTTGGGGCCCAAATGGCTTGAAGGTACTGTAATAGACAAAGAGGGGAATAGGGTCATCGTGGTTAAACTTAACAATGGGCAGATATGCCGCAAGCATCTGGACCAAGTAAAAAAAAAAGGTTCAGCATGGACTCTGAGGAACCTGAGGAAGATCATGAGAAGACCACTGCCAGTGAACGAGCAACAAGAACATTCAGCAACATGCACAGTCCCTGCGGTCAGCCCGGACAGGCAGGAATCACCACCGGTGACAGACACACATACCAAGGCTCAACAACCAGAGCCCCAACTGCGGCGCTCCACGAGAGAGCGCAGACCACCCGAAAGACTTAACCTGTGATCCCAAAGATGTTGTGGGGGGGTGGCGGGGAGGAGGTGATGTCATTATATACTTGAGAAATGCACACATTGACCACAGGGGGTGAACTTGTGGGAGACACTCCTCACCTGGTCATCCAGGTATATAAAGGGAGGTCCCATGCAGGGTCATCACTTCTTGGTACTGTGAAAACGTGCAGGTCACCAGAGTGACCTTGTCCATAGAATGTGCCTTGTGTGGATTTGTGGTATTGTGTAAGGGCATTACAATAAGAGTAAAACTGATAGTGTAGTGGTTTGATGCAGTACTTTACTCCACAGCAGATTGCTATAACAGAGAACATGCTCGTGACTTCTTTTCCAAAGGAGGTTATTGAGTTGCCTGCCGGAGAGTTGGAGAGGATTGCACTCCCTGTCTAGAATCTGCCCCAGTGTCATTTTCATTGCTTTCAACGGGGAGGAAAAGTGGGGATGTCCTACATACAGACTATTCATTCCATCAATTTATTGCTGAAGCAGTCAAGGTAAAAGTGACCTCCCATGGAAATAAAAAGCTTCCCGGCAGATAGAGGGAAAATCAGAGCCAAAGGCAACCTGAACCACTCGCGCATTTTTTACTTGTTCTCAAAGTGTGAGCAATGCTGGTACGGTTACGTTTATTGTCCATCTCTAGTTGCCCAGAGAGGTTATCATGGGCCTTCTCCTTCAACCTGCAAGAGTTGTGCTGATGGGCTCCCACTATGGTGCTAGGTAGGGAATTCCTGGATTGTGACCCAGAAATGAAGAAGGAATGGCGTTATATGTCCAAGTCTGAATGGTGTTCCCATGATATTGCAGCTCTTGGCGTGCTCAGTAGAAGGGGCCATGGGGCCAGGAGGTGCCTGGAAAATTGTTGCAGTGCATCTTGTAGATCATACATGCTGCAGTCACGGTGCACCAGTGGTGGAGGGAGTCCATAGAGTTCACCTGATGAGGATGTTTATCAAGTGGGCTCTTTTGTCCTGAATGGTGTCAAGCTTCTTGAGCGTTGTTGTGGCTGCACCCATCCAGGAAAATGGTGATTATTCCATACGCCTGACATGAATCTTGTCGATCCTAGAGCGATATTGAGGAGTCACTCTTTGCAGAGTATCCAGCTCTTATCTTGCTCATAATCTTGATGTTGATATGGCTGGTCCAGTCAAGCTTCTGGTCTTCAATAAAAATGTCCTGGGGTTGCAATTTTTGCCATCTGACAACCATAACCATCTTTCTACGTGTCAGATATGATTCCAGTCATTGGCGTTTTCTTTTCTTGAGCCTCATGACCTCAATTTTGCTCGGACTCCTTGGTGACGCACTCTGTCTAACGCCGCCTTGAACTCGAGGGTGGCTATTCTCACCTTTCCTCTGGCATTCAGCTCTTGGGTCCATGTCCAGGTCAAGGCTGTGATGAGGTCGGGAGCCTATGAATCTGACAGAAATTGAACAGAGCATTGGTGAACAGGTTATTGGTGAGTGGGTGTTGCTTGATTATTGATGACTCCTTCCATTATCTTGACTGAAGATTGCAAAGAGGCTGATAGAGTGCAGTTGGCTGGGTTAGATTGATCCTATTTTTTGTGGATAGGATGTACCTGGGCAGTGTTCAACATTATTGGGTATATTGGGTACGGTAGCATAGTGGTAATGTTACTGGTAATAATAATCTGGTGATCTAGAGACAAGAGTTCAAATCCCACCACGGCAGCTGGGGAATTTAAAATTCAGTTAATTAAATAAATCTGGAATAAAGGCTAGTATCAGTAATGGTGACCCATGAAACTACCAGATTGTTGTAAAACCCCATCTGGTTCACTAATGTCCTTCAGGGAAGGAAATCTGCTGTCTTTACCTGGTCTGGCCTATATGTGACTCCAGACTCATGTGGTTGACTCTTAACAGCAAGCTGGCCTAGCAAGCCACATGAGAGCAATTAGGAATGGGCAATAAATGCTGGCCATGCCAGCAATGCCCACATCCTGTGAATGAATAAAAAAAGTGCAAGTGTTATAGCTGTACTGGAAGAGCTTGGCAAACACAGATATTCAGCACTGTAGCTGGGATTATGTCTGGGCCCATAGCCTTTGTCCAGTGTACTCAGCTGCTTCTGAGTGTCATTTAGGGTGAACCTAATTGGCTGGACATTGGTACTGATTGTGGTGAGGACCTCAGGAAGAGACCAAATAGGATTGTTAACTGGGCACTTTTCATGAAGACACTTGTAAACACGTCAGCCTTGTCTTTTGCACTTTTGTGCTGAGCTGCACCATGAATGAAGATGGGCCATTCATGGACCCTCCTTCTCACATTTGTTGCTTGATTGTCTGCCACCATTCTCCGCTGGATGTGATGGGGCTAAAGAGCTGTGCACTGATCCATCGGTTGTAGGGTCACTTAGCTCTGTCTATATTATTAGCAGGCGGGTAGCCCTATGTTACAACTTCATAATGTTGATGCCTAATTCTAAGGTTCGCCCAGCCCTTCTACACACCCCATTGCCAAGAGTTGATCTCCCTGTTTGAATGAGATGCAGGAGTGAGAGGTGGGCTGGGCCATGAGGTTACAGATTGTGCGGTACAATTTTGCTGCTGCCACAGCATCTCATGGATGCCCAGTTTATTGGCAGAGGTCTGGGAGCAAGTCTCCTGGCCAGTTGACTGGATAATGGTAAACAACTTAGAGAAATTACACAGGATATACGGCACACAAACAGGCCATTTGGCCCAACCAGCCCATGCCGGCATTTATGTTCCACTTGAGCCTCCTCCCATCTTTCCTCATCTAACTCTATCAGCATAACCCTCTATTCCCTTCTCCCTCATATGCTTGTCTAGCCTCCCCTTAAATGCATCGATACTATTCGCTTGAACACTCCCTGTGGCAGTGAATTCCACATTCTCACCACTCCCTGGATAAAGAATTTCCTTCTGAATTCCCTATTGGATTTCTTGGTAACTATCTTATATTGATGGCATCTAGTTTTGCTCTTCCCCACAAGTGGAAGCATTCTCTATCAAAACCTGTCATAATTTTAAAGACCTTAATTAGGTCATCCTTAAGCCTTCTTTTTTCAAGAGAAAAGAAACCCAGCCTGTTCATCCTTTCCTGATATGTATACTCTCGCATTTCTGGTACCATCCTTCTAAATCTTTTTTGCACCCTCTCCAGTGCCTCTATATCCTTTTTATAATATGGCGACCAGAATCGTACTCAGTACTCTGTGTCGTCGAACCAAATGGTAGAAAAGAGCTATTGAGGATGACAAACTAATTCTTCTTATCAAGAGTTCATATTATCATGTTTGGCCATCCTTTACTTCAGCAATGCTTCTCTCAACACCAGGGAAAAGTATAAAAATGAAGATCATGACTGCAGAATTTGTGATGCTGTGATACAACTGTATTTCTCATCATTATGAAGTATCGGAGCCAGTTTGCGACTGTGGCTGACTGATTTTTTCAGGTTCCTGTATACCTTGGGGGATTTGAAAATACAAGTAGATCCCTCTTGCCCTTTCAGAAAGCAGGCATTAGTTTCAGTGAGTCTCCCTGTCACTACTGGAGGTTTGAAAAGCACATTATTTTGCATGCTAGTAAGTCACAAATAGGAATATTTGTAAAAATGGATCCGATTAAATTTTAGATTTTTGGACGCTTCTACTGTTAAGTGTGTATGGGAAATATTATAAAGACGGGCGTGAGTGTATTTACTGACACTTACCTGTATTTCAGGCCCCGTGCTCCAGGTTTATGCTTTATAATTACTGTGACACTTGGTGAGATTTTTAATGGGAAGTGAAACTTCAATCAGAAGGCAGTGGCTGTGGCATATGCTGCCTTCTCATGAAAATGCAAGATGCATAGTGCAAAAATGCAAGGGAACCTTAACATTAAAATATAGACAGAAAATACTGGAAATACTCAGCAGGTCAGGCAGCATCTGTGGAGAGAGAAATAGCGTTAACATTCCAGGTCGGTGACCTTTTGTAAAAAACGGAGGGTCACTGACCTGAAACGTTAACTCTGTTTCTCTCTCCACAGATGTTACCTGACCTGATGAGTGTTTCCAGTGTTGTCTGTTTATATTTCAGATTTCCAGCATCCGCAGTAATTTGCCTCAGCATTAAGATGTCTGTAATCAGCAGTTTTGCACCGTTATAATAAGGGAAGATTGTGAAGCATCAGTACAGACATATTTTCCTTTATAATCTTCAGCATTGTGTCGCAGGAGTTTAGACGAATAAAGCTGCCCTTTGCTAAATTGCATATCGTTGAGGATTTAAGAGTTGGCTAGTAGATAATTGTTGTGTATCTGTAAAGCATGCACTCCCATGTTCCGCCACCAGAGAGCTCATCCCCTGAAGTCCCAAGGGATCCCAGCATCCCTTGGGAGCACTGTATATAAGCCGGCCCCTAAGGCCTGTTCCTCACTCTGGAGTGTCTTAATAAAAACTGAGGTCACTGTTACTTTAACCTTCCTGTGTGCAGCCTCATCTGTGTTAGGAACACAATAATTGGCGACAAGAATACGAATCCAACGCAAAGATGCAGCAAACTGTGGGCATCCTGGAGAAGTTCTCGGAGGGTGAGGACTGGGAAGCCTATGTCGAATGGCTAGACTAGTACTTTGTAGCCAACGAGCTGGATGGAGAAGGAAGTGCTGCAAAAAAAAGAGCGGTCCTCCTCACGGTCTGCGGGGCACCGACCTACAACCTCATGAAGAATCTTCTGGCTCCGGTGAAACCCACAGATAAGTCGAATGAGGAGCTGTGTACACTGGTTCGGGAGCATCTTAACCCGAGGAAGAGCGTGCTGATTGTGAGGTATCGGTTCTACACGTGCCAGCGATCTGAAGGCCAGGAAGTGGCGAGCTACATCGCCAAACTAAGGCAGCTTGCAGGATATTGTGAGTTGCTCAGAGACTTTTTTGTACTGGGCATTGGCCACGAGACCATCCTACGAAAACTTTTGACTGTAGAAACACTGCCCCTCAGTAAGGCCATTGCAATAGTACAGGCGTTTATGTCAACTAGTGATAACACCAAACAAATCTCTCAGCACACAAGTGCTAGCAATGTTCATAAATTAACTGGAACTGTGTTTGCAAGCAGAAATGTACAGGGCAGAACCCATAAGTCTGCAACTGCCAGCAGGCCTCAGGTGAGCCAGATGAATGCAAGGCACTTCACACCTTGTTGGCATTGTGGAGGCTTCCATTCAGCCTACTCATGCTGCTTCAAAGGGTATGTTTGCAAGAGCTGTGGAACAATGGGGCACCTCCAACGAGCTTGCAGATGAGCTGCAAGCTCTGCAAAACCTGCTAACCACCACGTGGCAGAGGAAGATCGGTCCATGGTGGATCAAAGCAATTTCGAGCCTCAGAGAGAGGAGGCAGATGCTGAAGTACACGGGGTGCACACATTTTCGACGAAATGTCTACCTATAATGCTAAACATAAAATTGAATGGCTTACCCGTAGCCATGGACCTGGATACTGGCGCTAGCCAACCCATCATGAGTAAAAAGATGTTTGAGAGACTGTGGTGCAACAAGACATTCAGACCAGCCCTGAGCCCCCATCCACGCGAAACTGAGAATGTACACCAAAGAGCTTATCACTGTCCTGGGCAGCGCCATGGTCAAGGTCACCTACGAGGGCACGGTGCACGAACTGCCACTCTGGATTGTCCCGGGCGATGACCCCACACTGCTTGGAAGGAGCTGGCTGGGAAAAATCCGCTGGAACTGGGATGACATCCGAGCACTGTCACATGTCGATGAGGCTCATGTTCCCAGGTTCTTAACAAATTTCCTTCCCCTTTTGAGCCAGGCATTGGAAGCTTTTCCGGGGTGACGGTGCAGATTCACTTGGTCCCAAAGGCACGACCCATTCACCACAAGGCGCAAGCGGTACCTCACATGAGGAGGGAGAGAGTGGAAATCGAGATGGACAGGCTGCAACGCGAGGACATCATCTCCCCAGTGGAATTCAGCAAGTGGGCCAGCCCGATTGTTCCAGTACTCAAAAGTGATGGCACGGTCAGGGTTTGCAGCGATTATAAAGTAACTATTAATCGTTTCTTGCTACAGGACCAATACCCGCTACCTAAGGCAGACGACCTATTTGCGATGCTGGCAGGAGGCAAGACGTTCACCAAGCTCGACCTGACTTCGGCCTACATGACGCAGGAGCTGGAGGAGTCTTCGAAGGGCCTCACCTGCATCAACACGCACAAGGGACTGTTCATCTGCAACAGATGCCCGTTTGGAATTCGGTCGGCTGCAGCGATCTTCCAGAGAAACATGGAGAGCCTACTCAAGTCGGTACCACACATGGTGGTATTTCAGGACGACATATTGGTCACGGGTCGGGACACCGCTGAGCACCTACAAAACCTGGAGGAGGTCCTCCAGCGACTGGATCGCGTAGGGCTGCGGCTGAAGAGGTCGAAATGCATCTTCATGGCAATAGAAGTGGCGTTTTTGGGGAGAAAGATCGCGGCGGATGGCATTCGGCCCACAGATGCCAAGACAGAGGTTATCAGGAATGCGCCCAGACCACAGAACTTCACGGAGCTGTGGTCATTCCTGGGACTCCTCAACTATTTTGGTAACTTCCTACCCGGTTAAGCACCCTTTTAGAGCCCCTACATGTGTTATTACGCAAAGGTGAGAACTGGGTATGGGGGAAAAAACCAAGTAATTGCTTTTGAGAAAGCCAGAAATATTTTTGCTCCAACAGGCTGCTTGTATTGTATAACCCGTGTAAAAGACTTGTGCTAGCATGTGACACGTTGTTGTACGGAGTTGGGGGGAAGTTGCAACCTGTCGCCTATGCTTCCAGGAGCTTGTCTAAGGCCGAGAGGGCCTACAGCATGATTGAGAAAGAGGCATTAGCGTGTGTGTTCGTGGTAAAGAAAATCCAGCTCAAACCAAATTTGAGCTGGAAACCGATCACAAGCCCCTCACATCCCTGTTCGCTGAAAAACAAGGGGATAAATACCAATGCCTCAGCCCGCATACAAAGGTGGGCACTCGCGCTATCAGCGTATAACTATACCATCCGCCACAGGCCAGGCACCGAGAACTGTGCGGATGCTCTCAGTCGGCTACCATTGCCCACCACGGGGTTGGAAATGGCGCAGCCTGAAAACTTGTTGATGGTGGCGCAGCCCGCAGACTTGTTGATGGTTATGGAAGCATTTGAAAATGATAAATCACCTGTCACGGCCCGCCAGATTAGGACTTGGACCAGCCAAGATCCTCTGCTGTCCCTAATAAAAAAACTGTACTGCATGGGAGCTGGGCCAGCATCCTTGTTGAAATGCAAGAGCCAATCGAGTTGTTCCAGCGGGAAAAGGACGAGCTGTCCATTCAGGCAGAGACTGCCTGTTGTGGGGTAACCGCGTAGTGCTACCAAAAAAGGGCAGGGAGACATTCATCTCGGATCTCCACAGCACACACCCGGGTATAGTAATGATGAAAGCGATAGCCAGATCCCACATGTGGTGGCCCGGTATCGACTCTGACTTAGAGTCCTGTGTACGGCAATGCAGCGTGTGTGCTCAGTTGAGCAACGCACCCAGAGAGGCATCACTAAGTTTGTGGTCCTGGCCCTCCTGACCATGGGCGACTATGTGGGCCCGTTTCTCGGTAAAATGTTCCTGGTGGTGGTGGATGCTTTTTCAAAATGGATTGAATGTGAAATAATGTCGGGAAGCACTGCCACTGCCATCATTGAAAGCCTGAGGGCCATGTTTGCCACCCACGGCCTGCCTGACATACTGGTCAGTGACAACGGGCCATGTTTCACCAGTGCCGAATTTAAAGAATTCATGAACCGCAATGGGATTAAACATGTCACCTCGGCCCCGTTTAAACCAGCCTCCAATGGGCAGGCAGAGTGGGCAGTACAAACCATCAAACAGAGCCTTAAACGAGTCACAGAAGGCTCTCTCCAAACCCGCCTGTCCCGAGTACTGCTCAGCTACCGCACGAGACCCCACTCGCTCACAGGGGTGCTCCCGGCTGAGCTATTCACGAAAAGGACACTTAAAACCAGACTCTCGCTGGTTCACCCCAACCTGCATGATCAGGTAGAGAGCAGATGGCAGCAACAAAATGGAAATGATGGTCGTGCCACTGTGTCACGGGAAACTGATCTGAATGACCCTGTGTATGTGTTAAACTATGGACATGGTCCCAAGTGGATCGCGGATAAAGAAGGGAATAGGGTGTTTGTAGTCAAACTAGACAATGGACAAATTTGCAGAAAGCACCTGGACCAAATGAGGCTGCGGTTCACAGACTGCCCTGAACAACCCACAGCAGACACCACCTTTTTCGAGCCCACAACATACACCCAAAGGATCAACGACAGACCAGGAAATCGAACCCATCACGCCCACAGCCCAGCAAAGCCAGGCTCACCCAGCAGCCCTGCAGGGCCAACAACACGCCAGCCCAGCGAGGGCACAGCCAACACACCAGAACAGACATTTGTACCGAGGCGGTCCACCAGGGAAAGAAAGGCTCCCAACCGCCTCACCTTGTAAATAGTTTTCACTTTGACTTTGGGGGGTGAGTGATGTTGTGTATCTGTAAAGCATGCGCTCCCATGTTCCGCCACCAGGGAGCGCATCCCCTGAAGTCCCAAGCGTTCCCAGCATCCCTTGGGAGCACTGTATATAAGCCGGCCCCTAAGGCCTGCTCCTCACTCTGGAGTGTCTTATTGAAGACTGAGGTCACGGTTACTTTAACCTCCCTGTGTGCAGCCTCATCTGTGTTAGGAACACAATAATAATTTTGCTTTATTTTTATTTGAGTATATTAGGTTTTCACTTTACTCTGGCATGGCTGCGTTTTGTCAATTTTTAGCAACTTTCCACCTAAAGTGATTCTATGATGCTATTAACCTGCAGGGCTATGGGGGAAAAAGCTGGGGTGTGGGACTAAATTGGACAGCTCTTTGAGAGAGCTGGCAAAGGCGCGATGGGCCGAATGTTCCCCTTCGATGAAGTGCGCCAACCTACCACTTCTGTTATCTGACAGGGGTCTCAGAACTCGACAGTGCATCATTGTGTTTCCCATGGCCTGGATTCGTAAAAAGGCAGATGTTTCTACACTGTCGCTATGGTAACT
Source organism: Pristiophorus japonicus (assembly GCF_044704955.1). Classification (NCBI taxonomy): domain Eukaryota; kingdom Metazoa; phylum Chordata; class Chondrichthyes; family Pristiophoridae; genus Pristiophorus; species Pristiophorus japonicus. Next base: position 110,022,778 of record NC_091993.1, on the reverse strand, counting down.
GCAGCGCCCTGGGGAAGCTGCAGTTCCTGCTGAGCAGCGCTGATACTCACAGTGGCTCAATTAAAAGAACATGCTTTACAAGCACACGCCAGGTTAAAATAAGCTCTCCCATCTGGTCGATAACTCTTTCTTCCCCGCAAAGATAAATCATAAACCCCATTGGCAAGTATTATTTCCCACTGGCCTGGATCGGTTTCCCTGCAGTAAGCATATGCCTCGCTGACACGACCATCCACAGTACTGCAGATAAAAAGGAAAAGTGCAGATGCTGCAAATAAGAAATAAAAACAATACACGGCAGGCTCATAAAATAAGCATCTGAAAGTAAAAGCGGCAGGTTAACATTTCAGGTTTCACAGACTGTGTATTTTCAGTATTTTCTGTTCTTTATATTGCCTTGCTTCCTCAGCACTGCATACAATCTATTCATTTTCAGATTGTGCTTTATATGGAACAAAACCTCACTACTTCAGGCTGAAGCTTTGTTCAAATGTATGAACATGAGCCTGGAGTCCAGCATCTATGCTGCTTATGCCACGGGCAACTTCAAAAAGCTTGACCCGACTTTTGGGAAAGAACGAAAGACTTGCATTTATATAGTGCCTTTCACAACCACCAGACGTCCCAAAGCACTTTACACCCACTGAAATACTTTTGAAGTGTAATCACTGTTGTAATGTGGGAAACGCGGCAGCCAATTTGCACACAGCAAGCTCCCACAAACAGCAATAATCACCAGATAATCTGTTTTTGTTATGTTGATTGAGGGATAAATATTGGCCAGGACACCGGGGATAACTCCCCTGCTCTTGTTCGAAATAGTGCCATGGGATCTTTTACGTCCACCCGAGAGAGCAGACGGGGCCTCGGTTTAAAGTCTCATCTGAAAGAAGTAACCTGCGGCAGTGCGGCACTCCCTCAGCACTTTACTGGAGTGTCATCCTAGATTTTTGGTGCTTAAATCTCATGGAGAGGGGCTTGAACCCACAACCTAAAGGGGATGCATGAACAGAGAGACCTAGGGGTATAAGTGCACAAGTTGTTGAAGGTGGCAGGGCAGGTTGAGAAAGCGATTAAAAAAAGCTAACGGGATCCTGGGCTTCATGAATAGACGTATAGAGTATGTTGTGGAAAAATATTTCCGAGACTGTATAATATATAAATAGAGGTTTATTAAATCGGAGACAAAGCTTTGGGAGAAGTGTTAAAGACTCCTGTCTTTGAACCATCTTCTCAAATTGGTATCTGCAGTGAAGTTCTTTTATCTTACAAATTACATCACTTTACAACACATGCTTTAGCACTACAAAGCTGTTACTATCGAAGGCTAAGCTTTTGATATTAACCATCCTGCATTGTGACAGGGCAGTATAAACAAGTGCAGGTCTTTTGGCACCGGTATAAACAAACATACCCAGCACTTAACTCTCCAGTGTTCATTATCTCACTTTCCTATCTCCATAACTCAAGGCCAGCATACCTTGAAGTCTAACTTTTTTTAATATAAACATAATGCATCAGTATTGTCCCTTACAAAATTCATTAAAGGGGAAAATAAAACAAATGTTTGGTCCCGTATACTAGTCCAGTATATGTCCAAAAATCCGCTCCAACAGAGTACAAAAGTGTGGAAATTACGATGAACCTGTATAAAACACTAGTTCGACCTCAACTGGAGTATTGTGGCCAATTCTGGGCACCGCACTTTAGGAGGGATATGAAGGCCCCAAAGAGGGTGCAGGAAAGATTTACGAGAATGATTCCAGGGAAGAGGGACTTCAGTTACATGGATAGACTGGAGAAGCTGGGGTTGTTCTCCTTAGAGCAGAGAAGATGGAGAGGAGATTTGATAGAGGTGTTCAAAATCATGAGGGGTCTGGAGGGAGTAGATAGAGAGAAACTGTTCCCATTGGCAGAAAGGTCGAGAACCAGAGGACACAGATTTAAGGTGATTGGCGAATAAGAAAAAACTTTTCTATGCTGGAATGCATTGCCTGAAAGCGAGGTGAAGCCACACTCAATCGTGGCTTTCAAAAGGGAGTTGGATAAGTACCTGAAAGAAAAAAAATTGCAGGGCTATGGTGAAAGGACGGGGGAGCGGGACTAGCTGAGGTGCTTTTGCAGAGAGCCGGCACGGGCTCGATGGGCCGAATGGTCTTCCGTGCTGTAACCATTCGATGATTCTATGAATCTTCTGACTCAGCGACGAGAGTGCTACCCACTGAGCCGCAGCTGACACAGAGTGTAGAACAGCATTGGAAAAATATAGAAAAGGTTATTTAAACTCGCTTTGGACTCACTAAAAGCTGTTGCACTATTTTTGAATTAAGCCAAAGCAAATTTGAATTAAGCCAAAGCATACAAATCCAATAATGGACGATGTGATAGGAGATAATTGTGTCTGTTTGTAAAAACTCAGAAGAAAAAGCTGACTTTGTTTTCCACGGACTCTTGTTTTCAGGATTTGCATCAGTCCAGCTCGAACCTATACAGTGGCACTGACATGGAGCCATTTCACAGCGCACTGAAACGGCTGCTACTAGCCTATGCTCACTGGAATCGGAGAATCGGCTACTGTCAAGGGTTCATTATACCGGCAGCAGTCATTCTGAAGGTGATGGAAAGAGATGAGGGAGATGCATTAAAGGTAGGTTACAACACTCTTGAAATTTCTTACATCATTGGAAACATCGCAAAATCATCCTTCATTTCAGACTTTCCCATTTCTGGCTTGTTTCCTCTCCCCGCCTTGTGGTTGCGTGACATTACCCAACATCCTTCAGCTGAGGGATAGGGGAATGCCCTTATATAGCAGGGTAACGACCGTTATCAAAACCTGTACATCTCCTTGCTCAACAACAGCATCTTGTATTTATATTACGCCTTTAACATAGCAAAACGCATAACAAGTCGCTTCACAGGAGCGTTATCAAACAAAATGATAGAGATATTAGGACTGGTGACCAAACCTTGATCAAAGAGGCGTAACATAGATACAACCACTAAAGGAGGAGGGGACATGGAGATAGAGGAGTACATTTCTCCCTCCCAAGCTTTTGGACATAGATTATGGCCCCCTCTTCCCTTCCTTCACTCCAAATAGTAGAATTTCTTTAATGTCTCCCCCCCCCCCCTACCCCACCCCAACTCTTATGTGTGGTTGTCCCTCTAATCAGTTAACGAGCTTCACAAGCAGTGGGACCAAGGGTTTCAAGTCCACCAAATTAGCTTTGATGGACATCTGCATCTCAGAATAATAAAAATAGCCAAGAACTTTGTCCCGGTATTTGCATCTGCAGTGGTGGCAGGAGAGTGTTTGAGCATGTATGTTCCTCAACCACAATCACAAAATAACCAAGTTGTTCAAGATGGTGCCAGTTTTCAACTCAGTCAGACTTACATTTCCTGCAAGTCCACCAAAGTAGCATCTGAATATCATCTGAAACACTGCCTGGCTCAAATTTAAGAACAACAACAATCTTTGTATGTGTACTGGGCATCTGCTCGATCCATTGAAGAATTCAACCAGTAGATGGGAAAACTTAAAATCTGCGCATAAATGCGATTCACCACATGAGAATCACAGTAAACACTGAAAATGTAAAGATTAACGGGAAATTGTGTGGCAGAGAAATGCTTGCTAATACTACAATGTGAATTCCTGATTCCTCTTTAAAATGATGTGCTGAACTGAACCGGGACTGTATAGGGAATGACCTGACCTATTATGTTATCCAATATCGTCAATTTTATTTTACGGATTATCTTTGAACTTTTGTCTGGGTCCAGAGATCAAGGACATATCGGCCTATAAATTTGGCCATTTTTCAGGCGCTAACCGGTCCACTAAGGCCCCAATGTGGCAGGCAGGAAGTGCGCGAACATTTCCAACTGGAAGTGTACCGGCCGCCATATTGGGATAACTATCATACCGTGCGCACGCCTGAAATTGCCGTCAGGCCTCTTGCATATGCAAACAAGGCACCTAACGCCTGTCTGAGGCCCCTACTGCAGGTTTGATTTACCTCAGTAAAACCAGATCTTGGGACCACCTGCTACCAAAGAGAGATGTTTTTGAAATGTACTTACCTGAATATGGAGCCGGGAAGAGCGAGAATGTTTGTCCCAAAACTACATTTAAAGACTGTGGCCGGTTGCTCAACCACCGCCTGCCAGCCCCCCTCCTAATCGCCACCGCTAACTTTGTCCCGGCCCCTATAGCCCGAACCCTGGGTCTCTCATCCCCCTCCCTGGCCTCCGATCCCCTCCCTGCCCTCCTATATCCCGATCCTTGGTCTCCGATTCCGCCCCTCCCTCCCAACCCCTGGCCTCTGATTGCCAGCCCCTTCCCCTGGCCCTCTCTTACCCAATTTCCGTTGACTCCACCACCTGGCTCTTCACAGGTGTCATGTATGTACTTTTGGGATCACTAGCCACTAGGTGGCATCACTGTTGCAGGCCATTGGGCTTCATGCCCAAGTATAAAAGGCCAGCCATTTTGTACATTAGTCACTTTGGGTCTTAATAAAGCAGAGCCAAGATCATACCTCTTGGAGTTAAACAGTACTCAGTCTAACAGTTATTGTATACACAACATATGGCGACGAGGCAACAAGAACCTTTGCATGCAAAAATGAGCACAATTGGATTGTTGGAGCGATTTGTCGAAGGAGAAGACTTTGTGAGCTGTTTGAACCAGTTCTTTGTGGCCAACAAAATGGAGGAGGTCAGCGACGCAGATCGGCGCTGGACAGTGTTCCTCACGGTTTGCGGTCCAAAAATTTATGATCTGATAAAGAATCTACTCCTGCCTGTGAGTCCAACAGAGAAAACATACGAAGAATTGTGTACACTGGTACAGGGCTACCTTAAGCCAGATGAAGGCATCATCATCATCTCGAGATACAGATTTTATATGCACGTTCGCTCAGAGGGCCAGAATGTGGCGGAATTCGTTGCCGACCTGAGACGTCTAACAGGACCGTGTAAGTTCAGGGCTATGCTGGCAGACATGCTGCGGGACTTCTTTGTAATCAGCATCAACCACGAGGTGGCCCTGCATAAGCTACTGGCGGTGGAGACGTTGGACTCGAACAGGACCATCACGATCGCTCAGTCAATCATGACGACGGATAGAAGTCTAAAGCAGATATCAGTGAAAAATCGAAACTCGGCAAGTACTGTAAATATGATTGATTCGGCGTTTGGCAGAGCGGCACAGGGCAGGGCCTACCCGACTGCATACGTGAAATCTGTGGCTGCCCAAAGTCCGCCAGCGGGAATGCATCCGATTTCTCCGTGTTGGCGTTGTGGGGGAAATCACCGGCACCAGCATTGCCGATTTAAGCAACATAGTTGCAAAGGCTGTCTGAGAGTGGGGCATCTCCAGAGCAAGTGTCCGCAGATGAGCAAGCGTGCTGCGACACACCACATGGAGGATGATGGTCAGACTAGCGCGGATCCGGATACGCAATCCGAGATACCAGAGGAGGAAGTGTATGGACTGTACTCATTCCTAACTAAGAGCAAACCGATAATGATCAACGTGAAATTTAATGGGGTGCCGGTATCGATGGAAATAGACACGGGGGCGAGTCAACCGATAATGCACCAGAGGGCATTCGACAAGCTGTGGGATCCTAAGGCTGTGAGGCCTAGGCTGAGTCCAGTCAATGCCAAGTTGCGCACATACACCCAAGAACTCATAACAGTGATTGGCAGTGCAATAATTAAAGTGTCGTATGAGTTACGGCTATGGATTGTCCCAGGCAATGGCCCAACGCTGTTCGGCAGGAACTAGCTTGAAAATATCGGATGCGACTGGAACGACATCAAGGCGTTGGTGTTGGAGAAAGATACATGTGCCCAAGTACTGAGCAAGTTCCCCTCACTGTTCGAACCAGACATCGGCAACATCACGGGAGCCAAGGTGCAGATCCACGTGGACTCGGATGCAAGGCCCGTCTATCATAAAGCTCGGGCAGTTCCGTATATGATGAGGGAGAAGTTCGAAATCGATCTGGACAGACTCCAGCGTGAAGGGATCATATCATCGGTTTAATGAATGGGCCATCCCCATTGTTCCTGCGCTGAAAAGTGATGGCACAGTCAGAATCTGTGGAGACTACAAGGCTACGATCAACAGGGTTTCGAAACAGGATTAGTACCCATTACCGAAGGCTGATGACTTGTTTGCAATGCTAGCCGGGAAGAAGTTGTTCACCAAACTGGACTTGACATCGGCCTACATGACACAGGAGCTGGTCGAGACGCCGAAGTGACTGACGTGCACTAACATGCATAAAGGACTGTTTATTTATCACAGGTGCCCTTTTGGAATTCGCTCGGCTGCAGCAATATTTCAGAGGAACGTGGAGAGTCTACTGAAGTCCGTTCCCAGAACTGTCGTGTTCCAAGATGATATCCTGATCACAGGTTGTGACTCCGACGAACATCTAAACAACCTGGAAGAGGTTCTACATCATCTGGACAAAGTGGGACTCAGACTGAAATGCTCGAAGTGCGTCTTCATGGCACCAGAGGTCGAATTCCTGGGGAGGAAAATTGCTGCTGACGGCATCAGGCCCACGGATGCGAAAACCAAGGCCATCAAGGATGCACCTAAGCCGCAGGATGTGACGGAGCTGCGTTCGTTCCCGGGTCCACTCAACTACTTCGGTAACTTCCTACCTAAATTGAGCACCTTATTAGAACCACTGAACATGCTGCTAAGAAAAGGCGACAACTGGGTGTGGGGGGCATCTCAAGACAGAGCTTTTGAGAAAGCCACTAACTTGCTTTGCTCTAACAAGCTGCTGAAACATTCTGACCCATGTAAACGTTTAGTATTGGCCTGTGATGCTTCATCATATGGAATTGGTTGCGAACTCCAACAAGCTAATGAGTCAGGAAAACTTCATCCAGTCGCATATGCTTCAAAAAGTTTGTCTAAAGTGGAAAGAGCCTACAGCATGGTAGAGAAAGAAGCACTAGCCTGTGTGTATGGGGTTAAAAAGATGCATCAGTACCTGTTTGGTCTTCGATTTGAACTGGAGACAGATCACAAGCCACTCATTTCACTGTTCTCTGAAAACAAAGGTATCAATACCAATGCTTCATCCCGCATCCAGAGGTGGGTGCTGATATTATCCACTTATGATTGTCATTCGCCATAGACCTGGCACCGAGAATTGTGTCGATGCTTTGAGCCGTCTGCCGTTGCCCACACCGGAGGTGGAAACGCCACAAACGGCAGACTTATTGTTAGTTATGGATGCTTCTGAGAGCGAAGGAACCCCTGTCACGGCTCAACAAGTTAAGACCTGGACCAGCCAGGACCCGATTTTATCGGTGGTGAAGAGTTGCATCCTCAAAGGTGATTGGTCTGCCATACCCAAGCAAATGTGCGAGGAGACCAAACCTTACATTCGTTGCAAAGACAAACTGTCTATTCAGTCGGATTGTATACTGTGAGGCAATCGTGTTGTTATGTCCAAGAAAGGGAGAGAGAAATTTGTACGTGAGCTACATAGTGCACATTCTGGCATTGTAATGATGAAAGCCATCGCCAGGTCTCATGTAATGTGGCCGGGAATTGACTCTGAGCTGGAATCATGTGTGCATCAGTGCAACACTTGCATGCAGCTCAGCAAAGCACCAGCGGAATCACCGCTGAGTCTGAGTTCGTGGCCGTCGAAACCATGGTCCAGGATCCACATAGACTTTGCAGGTCCCTTCCTGGGGAAGATGTTTTTAGTTGTGGTGGATGCATATTCGAAGTGGATAGAGTGTATAATCATGTCATCCAGCACATCCACAGCTACCATTGAGAATCTCAGTGTCATGTTCGCGACACAATGTCTGCCTGACATCGTTGTTAGCGACAACGGATCGTGCTTCACCAGTCAGGAGTTTCAAGAGTTCATGAAACTCAATGGTATCAAACATGTAAGGTCAGCACCGTTCAAACCTGCATCCAATGGGCAAGCAGAACGTGCTGTCCAAATCATAAAGCAGAGTATGAAGCGAGTAACCCAAGGGTCACTGCAGACCCACCTGTCATGCATACTGCTTAGTTACAGGACAAGACCACACACACTTACCAGGGTCTCGCCTGCTGAACTAATGATGAAGGGGTCTTAAGACCAAGCTATCTCTTGTACACCCTGACTTGAATAACCACGTTGAACGTAAAAGACAAAGTCAGCAAGGGTATCACGATCGCGCAGCTGTGTCACGCGATATTTCTATAAATGATCTTGTATATGTTCTGAATTATAGTCAGGGTCCCAAGTGAATCACTGGTACTGTCATGGCCAAGGAGGGCAACAGAGTATTTATTGTCAAGCTCAAAAATTGGCAAACATGCTGGAAACATATGGATCAGACAAAGCTTCGGCACACAGACGAACCGGAACAGTCGGAGGAAGAGACAATCGACGACCAAACAACCTACCCCCAGTCATCAGAGGACTCAGTGGTCATCAGTGAATGGGACTTTTAATCACTGACATGGCCATTGCCACTCCCACCAGGTCAGCCACCCAGCCACCAGCCACAACAGACTCTGAACACTCACCCAAGGTGGGAGTTGAACTGAGACGGTCAACCCGGGAGCGTAAAACACCGGACCGTCTCAATTTGTAAAAGACTGTGTTAATATCTCAGAGAGGGGTATTGTCATGTATGTACTTTTGGGATCACTAGCCACTAGATGGCGTCACTGTTGGAGGTCATTGGGCTGCACTCATAAGTGTGTAGCCCAAGTATAAAAGGCCAGCCATTTTGTATATTAGTCACTTTGGGCCTTATAAAGCTGAGCCAAGATCATACCTCTTGGAGTTAAACAGTACTCAGTCTAACAGTTATTCCATACACAACAGCAGGGGACACTTCGAGCCTCACCATTCGGGCACAGAGATTGCGTCCCCCACAATGAGCAAGCCTGAATTTTCTACCCCATACTGTTGTCATTTCTTTTGGCAATATTTTGCTTGATGTAGATAAAGTATCTGGTGGGATTCTACTGTCAAAATGTTTTATTCAAATCACTACTGGGTTGCATGGCTTTGATCATCAGAATGGGAAATTGCCCGTGACATGTTCACCAACTGAAATGATTCCCTGCACTGCAGTTCTATCTATAAACCAGTTACAACACGGACCCTGGACAGAGCCAGACTGCAGCTCTCCCTCTCGTTCACTGAAACACTTACATTGAGTACGGCAGTGTCTGGCTATAATTGTTACTGCTTTAGCATCATTGCTAAAAGTAGATTGGAAAATAAAAATGACACTGTTCAGTTTCATAGCAACATGAGTAGGCCATTCAGCCCCTCGGGCCTGTTATAGAAGAATCGTCGAAAAATTACGATACAGAAGGAGGCCATTTGGTCCATCGTGTACGTGCCAGTCATAAAGATGCTATCCAGCCGAATCCCACCTTCCAGCACTACGTCCGTAGCCCGGTAGATTACGGCTCTTAAAGTGCACATCCAAGTACTTTTTAAATGCGGTGAGGGTTTCTGCCTCTACCACCCTTTCAGGCAGTGAGTTCCAGACCCCCGCTACCCTCTGGTCCTCCCCTCTAGTCCTTCTACCAACTACTTTAAATCTATGCTGCCTCGTTATTGACCCCTCTGCTGAGGGAAATAGATCCTTCCTATCCACTCTATCTAGGCCCCTCATAATTTTATACACCTCAATTAAATCTCCCCTCGGCCTCCTCTGTTCCAAGGAAAATATCCTATCCAATCTTTCTTCACAGCTAAAGTTCCTGGCAACATCCTCATTAATCTCCTATGCACTCTTTCTAGTGAAATCACATCCTTCCAGTACTCAAGCTGTGGCCTAACCAGAGTATTATACAATTTAAGCATAAGCTCCCTGCTCTTATATTCTATGCCTCGGCTAATAAAGATATGCCTTTTTAACTACCTTACCTACCTTAGCTACCTTTAAGGATCTGTGGACATATACTCCAAGGTCCCGCTGATGCTCCACACCTCTCCATATCCTCCCATTTATTATTCTACCATTCGATCAGATCGCGGCTGATCTGTACCTCAACTCTGTTTACTCACCTGTGATCCATATTCCTCAGTGCTCTTATTGAACAAAAATATATCGATCTAAGTCTTGAAAATTTCAATTGACCCCAACATTCCAGCTTTTTGGAGGAAGAGAATTGCAGATTGCTTTGAGTGAATAAGTGCTTTCTGGTTTTATTCCTGAATAGCCTAACTCTAATTTTAAGATTGTGCCTCCTTGCTTTGAAATCCCCCATCAAAGGAAATAGTTTCTGTGTCGCTACCCTATTGAATCCCTTTATCACTTTAAATACCCCGATCACATCAGGCCTCTGAATGAAGTTCTCCAGATGGAGTCTGACCACGGCTGTGCATAACTCAAGCATCACTTCATCCGCTCCGTATTCCCGCCCCCTTGAGATATTCTATTAGCCTTTTCGATCAAAAATAAATGACCTGGACTTGGGTATACGGGGCAAAATGTCAAAGTTTACATGTGATACGAGACTCAGAAATGTACGAAACAATGAGGAGGATAGTAACAGACTCCAAGAGGATATAGATAGACTGGTAAAATGGGCAGGCACACATGGCAGGTGAAATTTAACACAGAAATGTGATGTGATTCATTTTGGTAGGAATAATGAGGAGATATGATATAAACTAAATGGTACAATTTTAAAGGGGGTGCAGGAACTGAGAAACCTGGGGGTGTATGTACACAAGTCTTTGAAGGTAACAGGAAAAGTTGCAAAGGTTGCTAAAAAGGCATATGGGATTCTTAGCTTTACATAGAGTGCAAAAGCAAGGAGGTTATGCTAAACCTTTATAAAACACTGGTTAGGCCCCAGCTGCAGTATTGTGGCCAATTCTGGGCACCACACTTTAGGAAGGATGTCAAGGCCTTAGAGAGGGTGCAGAGGAGATAAACTAGAATGGTATCTGATGCGTTCATAATAAAGGATGAAACTGAATATTGTGTACATTGAACAAGTGTGACCTTAGCTCCTTTAATGAGACTCCAGAGTGCAGGTATCACGTGGGTGACCTGCTTATATACCGTGCTTCCAAGGGATGCTGGGATCCCTTGGGACTCCCAACAGGTAGGCCCTCTAGTGGTAGTGTAATACAGGTTGCAAGGGGTTAAATATAATAACATCACTCCCCCGTAAAGTCAATAGTACACTTATTTACAAGTTGAGACGATCTGGGGCTTTTCGCTCCCTTGTCAATTGTCTCGGTACAAATGCGGGTGTGGGTGAGTTGGTTAGTTCTTCACTGGGCTGCTGGGCAGCTGGGGATGGTGAGTTCAGCTTCGTGGTCAACCATGATGTCATTTGCCACTTGTGTGTGTATTGGAGGTGCAAAGTTGGTGGTGTCTTCTTCAGGTTGTTCGTAGCTGTTGGTGAACCGCAATTTGATTTGGTCCAAATGTTTTCTGCATGTTAGTCCATTGGCCAATTTGACCTGAAACATCCTACTCCCCTCTTTGGCTATGACTGTGCCAGCGAGCCATTTGGGACCATATCCATAATTGAGTACAAACACACGGTCTTTGACCTCAACATCGCGTGGCAAATTTGCGCAGTCATGGTACACACTTTGTTGATGCCGCCTGCCCTCCACGTGATCATGGAGATCAGGGTGGACAAGAGACAGCCTTGTTTTGAGCGCCATTTTCATGAGCAGCTCGGCTGGGGGAACCCTGGTGAGTGAATGGGGTCTGGTGCGATAGCTGAGCATCACTCAGGATAGCCGGGTCTGCAGGGAGCCTTCCGACACAAGTTTCAAGCTTTGCTTGATGGTCTGAACTGCCCGTTCTGCCTGGCCATTGGATGCGGGCTTGAACGAGGCAGATGTGACGTGCTTGATCCTGTTGCGGGTCATGAATTCCTTGAATTCAGCACTGGTGAAACATGGCCCATTTTCGCTGACTAGAACATCAGGCAGGCCGTGCGTGGCAAACATGGCTCGTAGGCTTTAAATAGTGGCCATGGACGTGCTTACAGACATTATTGCACATTCAATCCATTTTAAGTAAGCATCCACAACAGTCAAAACATTTTGCCTAGAAATGGGCCCGCATAGTCCACGTGGATCCTCGACCACGGTTTGGAGGGCCACGACCACAAAATTAGCGGTGCCTCTCTGGGTATATTGCTCAGCTGAGAGCAAGTGTTGCACTGGCGCACGTATGACTCTAAATCTGAGTCGATGCCGGGCCACGTGGGACCTGGCTATGGCTTTCAGGGTGGGTGCTGTGCAGTTCACAAATGAACGTATCTCTGCCTTTCTTGGGCAACACCACGCAATTGCCCCACAACAGGCAGTCCACCTGCAGGGACATTTCGTCTGTGCCTATAGAACGACTTAATTGCCTTCTGCATCTCAGCTGGACCAGCTCCCATGGGGTACACTTTTTTTTTACCAAGGACGGTAAAGGATCGTGGCTGGTCCAGGTCCTGAGCTGGTGGGCCGTAATGGGGGACTTCTCGTTTTCGAATGCATCCATTACCATGAGCAAGTCCGCAGGCTGTGCCATTTCCACCCTGGTGGTGGGTAATGGCAGCCGACTGAGAGCATCAACGCAGTTCTCTGTGCCCGGTCTGTGGTGGATTACATAGTTGTAAGCCGACAGCGTGAACGCCCATCTCTGGATGCGGGCAGAGTCATTGGTATTCATCCCTTTGCTCTCAGAGAACAGCGATATGAGCGGCTTGTGATCAGTTTCAAGCACAAACTTGATGCCAAATAAGTACTGGTGCATTTTCTTTACTGTGTAAACGCACGCCAGAGCCTCTTTTTCAATCCTGCTGTAGGCTCTTTCGGCCTTGGACAAACTCTTGGGCGCATAAGCGACCGGTTGCAAGATCCCCGATTCGTTAGCCTGTTGTAACACACACACGACCCTGTATGATGAAGCTAGCACTAATCGTTTACACGGGTTATACAGGACACACAGTTTGTTAGAACGCAACAGATTCTTGGCTTTCTTAAAGGCAGCCTCTTGTGAATTTCCCCATACCCAGTCGTCTCCCTTGCGCAGTAGTGCATGTAGGGGTTCTAGCATGGTGCATAACCCAGGTAGGAAAATACCGAAATAGGAAGGACCGCAGCTCCGTCACGTTCTGTGGTCTTGGTGCGTCCTTGATGGCCTCCGTCTTGGCATTAGTGGGTCTGATGCCGTCTGCTGCGATTCTTCTTCCCAAGAACTCAACCTCCTGCGCCAGGAAAACACACTTCAAGCATTTCAACCTGAGTCACACGCGATCCAACCGACTAAGAACCTCTTCCAGATTCTTCAAGTGCTCAATGGTTTCCTGACCTGTAACCAGTATATCATCCTTGAAAACCACGGTGCGAGGAACTGACTTTAGCAGGCTCTCCATGTTCCGTTGGAAGATTGCCGCAGCCGACCGAATCCCGAACGGGCATCTGTTATAGATGAACAGACCTTTGTGCGTGTTGATGCAGGTGAGGTCTTTCGAAGACTCCTCCAGCTCCTGGTCATGTAGGCTGCGGTCAGATCCAGCTTGGTGAACATCTTCCCTCCAGCCAGGGTCGCAAATAGGTCGTCTGCCTTGGGTAGTGGGCACTGGTCCTGTAACAAAAAACGGTTATTCGCTACTTTATAGTCCCCACAAATTCTGACTGTGCCGTCCTCTAAGTAAGGGGATAATTGGACTGGCCACTCGTTGAATTCCCCCGGGCGATGATGCCTTCTCGCTGCAGCCTGTCCAGCTCAATTTCCACTTTCTCACGCATCATGTATGGTACCGCCTGGTGCCTTGTGGTAGATGGGTCGCGTACCGGGAACCAAAGGGATCTGCACTTTCGCCCCCGAGAAGCTTCCAATGCCTGGCTCGAACAACGATGGAAACCTGTTCAGGACCTGGGCACATGAGGCGCCGTCGACGGAGGAAAGCGCTCGGATGTCATCCCAGTTCCAACGGATTTTTCCCAGCCAGCTTCTGCCAAACAGCATGGGGCCATCCCCTGGCACAATCCACAGCGGGAGTTCGTGTACTGCTCCATCATAGGAGACTTTGACTTCTGCACAGCCAATTACAGGGATTAGTTCCTTGGTGTAAGTCCTTGGTTTGGTGTGAATGGGGCTAAGCTTTGGCCCTGTGTGCCTTGTTGCCCCACAGCCTGACGAAGGCCTTTTCACTCATTATGGACTGACTCGCACCCATGTCCAGTTCCATAGATACTGGAATTCCGTTCAGTTCAACTTTCAACATTATTGGTGGACATTTCGTGGTGTACCCCGTACACTTCTGCGTCCTTGCTACAAATCTCCAATTCAGCCTGATCCACAGTGGATCTATCTTCCTCTGCAACGTGGTGGTTTGCAGGGTTTGCAGCTCGCCTGCACACTCGCTGGAGGTGTCCCATTGTTCTGCAACCGTTGCACGCATAGTGCTTGAAGCAGCAGTGATGGGGCCAATGATCACCTCCACAGCACCAACAAGGTGTTAACTTCCTCGCATTAACGATTGATGGTGCACTCTGGGTCATCTGAGGTCGAGCAGCAGCCGGCGTGTACGTTCTGCCATGTATATTCCTGCTCAAAAACGACGTTAATTTGTGCACAGTACTGGCCGCAACTGCTTTACTCTGTGGTGTTTGGTGTTGTCGCTGGTGGACATAAATGCCTGGGCTATCTTTATGGCTTTACTTAGATTCAGAGTTTCAACTGTCAACAGTTTGTGAAGGAATACCTCATGGCCAATGCCCAGTACAAAAAAGTCTCGAAGTATTTGTTCTAGGAATCCCTCAAATTTGCAATGTCCTGCCTTAGTTCGGCGACATAGCTCGCCATTTCCTGGCCCTCCGACCGTTGACACGTGTAGAACCGATATCTCGCCATCAAAATGCTTTCCTTAGGCTTTAGGTGCTCCCGGACCAGCGTACACAACTCTTCATAGGATTTCTCTGTTGGTTTTACCGGAGCTAGGAGATTCCTCCCACAGACAGTTAGGAGGATCGCCCTTCGTTTGGCAGCGTTCTCGTCCCCTTCCAGCTCGTTGGCCACAAAGTATTGGTTGAATCTCTCCACAAAGGCCATCCAATAGTCCCCTTCTGGAACTTCTCCAGGATACCAACTGTTCGTTGCATTTTTGCATGGTTGTTCGTTACCTCGTCGCCAATTGATGCATTCATAATAAAGGATGAAACTGAGTACTGTGTACAATGAGCAAGTGTGGCCTTAGCTCCTTTTAATGAGACTCCAGAGTGCAGATACCTCGTGGGTGGCCTGCTTATATACCGTGCTCCCAAGGGATCCCAGCATCCCTTGGGACTCCCAACAGGTAAGCCCTCTGGTGGTAGTGTAATACAGGTTGCAAGGGGTTAAATACATAACAGTATCAAGGATGAAAGACTTCAATTATGCGGAGAGACTGGAGAAACTGGGATTGTATTCTTAGAGCAGAGAAGGTTTGGGGGGATTTCACAGAGCTGTTCAAAATCATGATAGGTTTTGATATAGTGAATTAGGAGAAACTGTTTCTAGTGGCAGAAGGGTTGGTAACCACAGGACACAGATTTAAGATAATTAGCAAAAGAGCCAGAGGGGAGATGAGGAGAATGTTTTTACACAGTCAGTTGTTATAGTCTGGAATGCACTGTCTGAAAGGATGATGGAATCAGATTCAATAATAACGTTCCAAAGGGAATTGGATAAATACTTGAAGGGGAGACAATTGCAGGATTATGGGGAAAGAGTGGGGGAATGAAACTAATTGGATAGCTCTTTCAAAGAGCAGGCACAGGCATGATGGGCCGAATGGCCTCCTTCTGTGCTGTATCATTCTGCGATTACTTTACCTATCTGTTCACTAGATTTGAATGATTTGTGTACATGCCAACTAAATCATTTTACTCCTCCACAGTTCCTATTCTCTCACCATTTAGAAAGCATTCCAATTTGTGATTCTTGGATCCAAAGTGGATGACCTCACACTTTCCCACATTGAACTCCATCTGCCACAGTTTTGCCCACTCACTTAATCTCTCCATGCTCCATTGCAACTTCCTGGGCCCATCTACATAACTTGCTCTGCCTCCTAACTTTGAGTCATCTTCAAACTTGGATATACAACTCTATTTCTTCATCCGAGTCCTTGATATATATGGAGAAAGTGTGGGACTCCAGTGCAGATCCCTGGGTAATACCACTTGTCACTTCCCAACAATCAGAGAATGCTCGCTTTATCCCAGCTCTCTGTCTCCTACCTTGCAGCCAAGTTCCAGATGATTTCGCTAAGTTGACTGATAGCGTGCACTTTCTTCTTTCCTCATAATCTCTTGTGCGGAACTTTATCAGATGTCTTCTGGAAGCCGATGTAGAGACATCTTCCACTGTCAGCCCCCCAATCAACCATGCTCGTCACCTCCTCAAACAATTCAATGATTAGTCAGACATGACTTACCCTTCACAAATCCACGCTCACATTTGTCCCAAGTGCTCAGTCACTCAGTTCCTGATGATAGATTCCAGTAACTTCCCCACAGCTGATGTTCAACTAATAGGGGCGTAGTTACCTGGTTTCTTCCTCCCTGCCTTCTTAAAACATTTTCAATTTCCCAACCCAGTGGCATAATTTCTGAATCTAGAGCTTTGTAAAATGATGACTAGCCCATCTACAATGTTTTCACCTTTTAATACTCTGGGGTAAAAACCATCAGGTCCTGAAGATTTGTCTATCTTAAATCCATTAACTTTTTTTTTACTTATAGTAAATCCACTAACTTCCTCTCCTTGACTAATTTAACAAGTCTGCCAGTTCATTAGCCGCATCTGTCTTTAATGGGCCCACATTCTCCTTTACCGCTCTCTCTCTCTCGATATATTTATAAAAGCTGTTACTGCTGGCTTTGATATTCCTCACAATTTTTTTTACATATTCTCTTATCTGCACCTCTTTTTACTTTCTTTATACAGGTTCCCTTTGTTGCTTTTGTATAACTCTCCCAATCCACTGGATTTGCATTTATAGATGAATACCTTGTTTGTTGACCCTAGTTGCTTATCTGCACAAGAGGAGCTTTTTCGAGGGGTGTACAGGTTTTATATTGTACCAAATGCTTCTTTGAATACTTTCCTTCTCTGAAATCCTGTAGATTGACACGACACCATGCAAAGAATGGCACATCAAAGCTCTTTGACTGCTCCTGCTGCGGTGTATTACAGGTAGAGGTTTTAATTTTATCTAAAGCCTTCTCCTGAAATAGATTTGTTCCTTGAGGAAAGCAGCTTCTTTTGCCGTTTAATCCCCAGGAGCAGTGGATTTTCAATTTGAGCCGGATCCCGAGCAGAGTTTAAGAAAATTGTGAATGTTGGGAAATGCACAACGTTCCGTCAGCTTCTGAACGAGAAGATAGCTTAATGCTTTGAGTATGATCTTCCTTCAGAATTGGCCAGTCCAGACTGAGGGTCTCGCCCAAATAAATAAACTATTTTCTCCTTTCAAATGCTGTCTAATCTGCTGTGCATTTACAACCTTTCTGTTGCAAACCCTGAAGACAGTTGCCAGATGTAAGCATGTTCAGTGGGCACTGTTCCTTATTTCTTTATAGGTAAAATGCGAATGTATTGCTATACTGGTGCCATGGCTAAATCAAAATCATTCTATTTGAGTCATTGAGGGGCAAATATTCGGGTGGTTTGTGCCTCCCGCTAGCACTAACGGGATGCAAACGACTTTCGCCCAGGTACGGCGACACGACCATCTCCCACGATATTCCACGGGAGTTTAGCGGCGGTGGTACCAGGTAGCGCCCCGCTCTTACCGGTAGCGCCACAGGCCACTGCGCCGGCCACGACAATGGCGTCACCGTGCGCAGTGTCCCGTTTTCACCGTGGAGCGAAAATCCGTTAGCGCCCCAGGACGCTGCTGCCACGGCATTCCGTTCCCTGGTGGGCCAGCGATGGCCCCGGTTCCCGGCCGCAGATTCGGCAGCTCGGCCCGCCCCTTTAATGAAAGGGGAGGGGCCTGTCTACCCGCCGGAGCAATGAATCCCATCGCGTAGCGCCTCCGACGGGGACTGCAGCCCGAGATTTTGCACTGCAATTCCTGTCGGGGGCGGTAAGCCCAATATCGCTTGTGGGGCGGGACTTCCGCACCTGGCACAGGAACTCCCACCTCGCGGCTGTTACCAAACGGGACGGTACCGAATTTCGCCCTCTTAATGTTTGACAGAGGGCTTGGAGCATCGATTAGCATTGGTCTGTGACACTGACCATTTTCTCAAAGGTAATAATATTCTTGTGTCAAATCACTCGTGACACATAATGTGCTGAAGGGGTTTCTGTATTATTACTGTATTCCCGGTTATTGCTATGTTACGAGATTGTCAGTTGCATGGCTATCCCGGGAACAGCTTTGTATTATAGTGGGGACATGAATCCCCCTCCATGTTGCAGTGAAACCCTGAATGCATCTGCGCCTGATAGCGCTATAGTTTTCCTTTCATATGTTTCACTTGAATAGTCTATTGTGCAGCCAGCAGTGTTTGAATCATGATCCTCGTGCCTTAAATAAATGTCTAAGTAGGGCAGTATAGTCATGTGGTACCTAAATACATTAACATACCGTTCTTCAGAATGATGCACAATTGAGGGAGGGAAATGTGGGAAGCAGTACAGAGCCAAGGAATGTTGTTATCCACCTCCAAACAGTTAGTGTGGCACCAACGAGGGCTGGTCAAAGTATGTGGTCTTCTTCATCTCTCTCAGTTGCAAATGGTGCAGGGGACTGGAAAAGAGAAAGGACTGGAAATGTATGGAAGAGTATATTAGTATTCCAATGATACGTACTAACTCAACAAAGTGTTCTCATACCCAAAATAGACGGCAATCTCTTGGGTGGTGACATTTGCACCCTGCGTGATATAGAAGAGCGATTTAGAGGTGTCTGCGTTGCTTCACTGAGCACGTGAGCAGGAACAGGTGTAGGTGGAAACGACAGTCTGGGGAACGGCCCCTCCCAGGGCAAGCTCACTTCTTGGCTCTGCTGTCGAGGGCAGAGAAGCAGACTTTAGGGGGCCAGCCTTTAAATGAAGAATGGCCCTCTGTGCACCAGAAATTGCTGAATGTATTGGACTGCCTGCCCCGGAGCTTCCGCAACATGTCGGAGGGTTGAAGGAGCCCAGTGCCAACTCGGGTGGGATTCTGGCAAATGGCATCGGCGCTCTGTAGTCAACCGCAGAGTGTTTGATCACCTCAATGGATGCTGCAGCCAGGCCAACTTTGCCAGATATTAACACAGGAGCCATGCAGGCTCTGTGCTCCACTGTCTCCCCTGTCTTTTACAGGCTGGGAGACCAAATGGATTGAAGGCTTCAGTCAAATCATGGGTGTCCTACAATCTACTCTCACACAGATGAATGGGTACTGGGGGTAGTCATGTAATGGGAATGGGACAAATTGCTCTCTCGGTGTTATATATGCAGATTATAGATATACTCTCTGTGTAGTCACTGTATAGTTGCATAAGATGGAGACTTAGTACATCAGGTAACATCAATAAAGTTTACACTGTGTATGTATATACACCACTAGAGGGTGCAACTGGTGGAGACCGGGGTTTCCTGCCCCTGTGGCAGAGGCTGTCCACCAGAGGGCACTGCGGTGGGAGACCTGAGGGTCACCTGCATAGGTGTGCAGGGCCCAGTAGAAAAGGCTGCCCACCATGCTTGTGCCTCACTCTGGAGTTACGAATAAAGGACCAAGGTCACTACGGTTTGAATACAAGACATTGCTTCGTGGCGTCATTCAAAAGTGCATTACAGACATAATACTCAGGATGATAGGACCGGAGGGGATGTTGGACATGACAGGTAGTGCAGGGCAGCGGGAAATCTGCTGCTGAAGTGCTCTTCAATGAGCTGCTGCTGATGACTGTGGACAAGATTTGGAGCCTTCTCTCTTCCTCGCCAGCTTCTATGTCACTGGTGTCATCTTCCTCATCGTACTGAACGTCCTCCCCAATATTGGCTCCATGTATTGTCCCCGTTGCAAAGCAAGAGTATTTTTGGGGCACTCCTGGTGGGCTGTATTGCAGGAAGTCATCAAACACCGGTCCAGGCAGCAGAATTGTTGCTTGTGGACACCAGTGGTCTGCTTGATGAGGGCTCCAGTTAGATCGTGGATCTAATTGTAACACCCATCACTTCACCCATCACTTCGAGTCATGAGCCAAGTGTGCAGGAAACAGCTCTTGTCCCCACACAGCTAACCTCTCACTTGCTGTGCAAGGGCAAAGAGTTGGGGAGTGAGTGATTGCCACAATATGAAAGCATCATGGCAGCTGCCAGGAAAGCAGGCATTGACCGGCATGATGCAGAGCTGATGGTCACACAATAGTTGCTTATGAATGGAATGGGAGCCCTTGTGATTCATGAAAGCATTGGGGTCATGTGTGCAGTCAATGAGACCCTGGACTTGTGGGAGGCCTGTAATCTGTGCGAACCCCAAACCCTTATCCTGCTGCATCCTGTTGTCCTTGCAAATTGTTGCTCTTGTAAACACACGGGGGCCGAAATTCAGCCTTCCGAAAATGCCTCCTACTGCCGGAAAGATGCGGCCACGTGACGGAGTCGAATGGCCGCCGATTTCTTGTCGAATGGCCGCCACTCGCAAAATTCTCCGAGGTGCGTTCCCACTTCCGCCCTGCTGCTGTCGACCCCACCCAAGTGCGTCATCAAAGCGCACACCGCCGATCTCCCGCACCTCAACCTAAATTCAGGGGGAAAGATGTTCAGCCGCCAAGCGGCGCCCCCGACAGTTTTTTCTGTCGGTGCAGTGTTTGCTGTGTGTGCGACGTGGCTGTGCGGCGGCCATTCAAGGGGATGGCGCACTGCCGCGGCCGCCATTTTATTTTATTGTCGACCGACTGCCAGCTGGTCTCGACAGTTATGCCCCCAGGTTCGGCCGGGCCGCCAACAGGCAGGTTGGCACTCCCTCTTGGGTGCTAGGCCGCTGGTCCGGCTGGTGGCCCAGTGGACTGAACTAAGATAATCGCAGAGCTCGCAGCGGCTCTCTCCCCTTTAAGTGAAGGGGAGGGACGTGGTGACACACACGTGTCATGACGTCATCAGTGCTATGCAGCGGAGACCGTCCCCCTCCACTTCCGACCCTCTAGCGTGCTCACCGCTGCATTTCCGCCCCCATTATGACCGACTTCCGGTCCGCGCGGGAAAAAAATGACAAAGAGCTGAAATTTCGCGCAAGAGGGCCACCTCATCCACTGCAGTGGTCAAAACACATCAACAGCCTAGAGAATGGCAGCCTCCTGAGTAGGCGCGACTCGTTTCGGACAACGGTGAATTTCTACCCCATGGCATCAGTCATCTGCTTAATTGCAGGCGTGGGCTGGAGATTGATGTTACTAATATCCCCCATGACAGCTTCGAAAAAGCCAAAGGCAAATTTGAGGGCTGCAGTGGCCTTGACAGCATTCAGTGCTGCCTGTGGCTGTGGGTTGCAGGGCTTACAGCTCGATGACAGCCGCCTAGAGAATGGCAGCCTCCTGATGCACCGCTCCTCAGAGGACTGCAGCTATGTTGTCCTAAAAGAAAATGAAGGACTTGCATTTACATAGCGCCTTTCATGGCCACCGGACATCTCAACGCGCTTTACAGCCAATGAAGTACTTCTGGAGTGTAGTCACTGTTGTGATGTGGGAAATGTGGCCGCCATTTGCGCACAGCAAGCTCCCACAAACAGCAATGTGATCATGACCAGATAACCTGTTTTTGTGATGTCGATTGAGGGATAAATATTAGGCAGGACACCGGGGATAACTCCTCTGCTCTTCTTCAAAATAGTGCCATGGGATCTTTTACGTTCACCTGAGAGAGGGTTAACGTCTCATCCGAAAGGCGGCACCTCCGACAGTGCAGCATTCCCTCAGCACTGCACTGGGGTGTCAGCCTAGATTTATGTGCTCAGGTCGCTGGAGTGGGACTTGAACCCACAACCTTCTGACTCAGGGGCGAGCATGCTACCCACCGAGCCACTACACTCTGTCAGGACGGTCTGACTTCCTGCAGGAATGTCTCCTTCTAGCTGATCTCCTGCAGCTGTAGCTCTGTTTGCTGCTTCCTCCTGGCTCTGTACTCAGAGTGGATTTGCCAGAAGGCTCCCCACAAAGACAGAAGTGCCGGCCAGGAGCGCCTTTAGAGTTCAGCACCTTGTACGGCCGCTGCTAGCACTTTGAAATCACCTAAGCAACAAAAACAAAATCACTGTTGCAAGCAAAATGTTTCCCAAACCTTTGCAGTGTCGAGCAGTTGTAGATCCCTTTTGTAAAAAAAAACCTGGAAGTGGCTGCCTCCGACCTTGTACCATATATGGTTTGCAGACAGGTTGATGAATTGTTGATAGCAAAATGGGCTGAGATGAAAATGGTGTTGGAGTCCTGGCAACCTAAAAGTAATCCTAATTTGCATAATGAACGAATCAGCCCCTGTTTCTGGTCGAAGTTCCAGTGGCCAGTTGGAGGTTTGTCCTTTATCCTGCAATTTTGCTCCCACTTCTACCCCATTTTTAGCCGCAAGTGCACGGGCGGCGAGGTGACAATTGGCCCCAGTAAGTTCACTGCCTGGAGCAGGGAAAAGAACTTCTTTTATCAGTCTAATTACTTTGTGTGAAATGTATATTTTTAAGTGTTTTTGATTCTGCTGAGGCGCTGGGTGGCTGAGGCTCAGTGATTTACAAACTGCCGGTTTTATCTGCAGTGCAGTAAAGTCTTGATTGAAGCAGGATATTTCCTGGTTAAACCCGTTCAATGTTTTTCAGGATTTATTTACTGCAGTTCCTTGCAGAGCAGGGGAAGAATCTCATGCCTGCGTTCTTCCAGCTCACTTATTAGAAAGCAGAAGTTGTTTTTTTGTTTGGCCATTGTTCTCTTGAAAGTGCATGGGTTCGAGCATCAGATAAGATTAGAAGAGGGCTCTGCTGTGATGCTGTCCACAGTTGAATAGCCTGGTGACACATGAAGAGTGGCCACTTGGGCAAGGCAATGGAGAGCTGCCAAAGCTTTTGGAACTGCACCCCCCCAGTAAAAGTCAGCGCCTTCAGGAGAGAAGGGGGAGAAAAATGGACCCACTGCCCATACTCATGTGAGGTTACATTTGACTAAAGTGTTAGAATAATGGAGGTAATGTTCAGGGATCACACTGTTGGCAGCACATTCCCAAATGTTCACTTTTGGGGTACTTGACTCTTTAACTGGAGAGTGCTAAGTCAGAAAGTTGCTCCTAATGTGCTACTGGACCAGCGGCAAGAGTCCGTAGAGGGAAGTGACTGGGGCTCGGGAGAGGCGAGGGCCCAGGGGCAGCACGGGCCAGCACACACTGCGATATGTGTGCGCGCTCAGTCTGTGCAGCAGAGCTGGTCTCCAGTTAGTCTTGGTTAACCCTTGCCACTGGACCTAGCTCTGTCAAGCCCATATGCTCGTGTGCAACGGCCACCACACGTTTTTTTTTTAATCCACGCACAGGCATCTTCCACCCTTCACGATGTAGTTCGGGACCTGGAACATTAGGTCCTTCATTGAAACACCTGTGAACTCATCCCTTTTTGGCGTGGAAGCAAGTCATCCCCGCTTCGAGGGACTGCCCATGATGATGATGACTGGACTAGTGATCGAGAGACGTGAGTTCAAATCCCACCACGGCAGCTGTGGAATTTAAATTCAGTTAATTAAATAAATCTGGAATAAAAAGCTTGTATCAGTTAATGGTGACCATGAAACTGCCGGTTTGTCGTCAAAACCCAACTGGTTCACTAATGCCCTTTAGGGAAGGAAATCTGCCGTCCTTGTCCGGCCTGGCCTACATGTGACTCCAGACCCACAGCAATGTGGTTGACTCTTAACTCCCCTCTGAAATGGCCTAACGAGACACCCAATTGTATCAAACTGCTATGAAGAACAGCAATTCAAGAAGGCGGCTCACCACCACCTTCTCCAGGGCAATTAAGGGTGGGCAATAAATGCCGGCCTTGCCAGCGTCGCCCACATCCCAGGAACGAATAATAAAAAACATCATATACTTTGGTACATGCTGTACTACAACCACATACTTCATAGGAAAGATTTCATTTTTAGCATTAACTCATGCTCTTTTTGAATGTAATTTTCCTCCAAGGTCCTGGTCTATCTACTCGAGAGAGTTCTTCCAGACAATTACTTTGCGAACACTCTCAGTGCTTTGACAGTTGACGTTGCAGTCTTCCATGATCTGCTAAAAATCAAGCTGCCTGAGCTGTCACACCATCTGGATCGCCTTTGCAGAGCAGCCAAGAACACCAATGATGGTAAGTTCTGAGAAAAAAATGCAGTGTTCCTTTTGTCATTTGAAACATATCAGTATGGTTAATTGGAAAGTATGGTGCTTTCACAAAGTATTGTCGGTTTAACAATCTGGCAAACTTTAAAGCATGATATAAAGCACAGCGGGAGATATTTACTTTAACCTTTTCGTTTTAACTTGAAGCACCTTTGCATTGTTCCTAATGCATAGATGCCTGCATGGTGCACAGCTCAGCCATGAAGCCCAGCACAATGTATGCATCTGAGAATGCCCACAGGTTTGTAGAGCTGTTGCATTGTAAGTGGCTTAGCCAGACATGTGATGTTCACAAGATTCAATAAAACCCCAGTCAGTTGGGTCCAGGTCATCCATGATGAGGTATTTAGTTGCGGAGTGACAATTTGTCCTAACTCCCGCTGCTCCCGACGCATGCGCAGAAGCGAGAGTTAGGACAAATAGTCACCGACTCCGCCCGTACCCGCCCCCCCCCAGCCCCCGCAGCGCAGTTTCCACTAACACCACGTTGCCTCCCCTGTGTCGACATCTGCAGCGCCAATCCTCCGATCCATCAGGCCCAACCCAGCGAGGGCACAGCCCACACACCAGAACAGACATTTGTACCGAGGTGGTCCACCAGTGAAAGAAAGGCTCCCGACTGCCTCATCTTGTAAATAGTTTTTACTTTTACTTTGGTGGGGGGGAAATAGTGATGTGTATCTGTAAAGCATGTACTCGCATGTTCCGCCACCAGGGAGCGCATTCCCTGAAGTCCCAAAGGATCCCAGCATCACTTGGGAGCACTGTATATAAGCCGACCCCTAACTGTTCCTCACTCTGGAGTGTCTTAATAAAGACTGAGGTCACTGTTACTTTAACCTCCCTGTGTGCAGTCTCATCTGTGTTAGGAACACAATAATTGGCGACGAGTATACGAATCCAACGCAAAGATGCAGCAAACTGTGAGCATCCTGGAGAAGTTCTCAGAGGGTGAGGACTGGGAAACCTATGTCGAACGGCTAGACCAGTACTTTGTAGCCAATGAGCTGGACGGAGAAGGAAGCGCTGCAAAAAGGAGAGCGGTCCTCCTCACAGTCTGCGGGGCACCAACCTACAGCCTCATGAAGAATCTTCTGGCTCCGGTGAAACCCACAGATAAGTCGTATGAGGAGCTGTGTACACTGGTTCGGCAGCATCTTAACCAGAGGGAGAGCGTGCTGATGGCAAGGTATCGGTTCTACATGTGCCAGCGATCTGAAGGTCAGGAAGTGGTGAGCTACGTCGCCAAGCTAAGGCGACTTGCAGGACAATGTGAGTTTGATGGCTACCTGGAACAAATGCTCAGAGACTTTTTTGTACTGGGCATTGGCTACGAGACCATCCTACGAAAACATTTGACTGTAGAGACACCGACCCTCAGTAAGGCCATTGCGAATGCACAGGCGTTTATGTGCACCAGTGATAATACCAAACAAATCTCTCAGCACACAAGTGCTAGCAATGTTCATAAATTAACTGGAACTGTGTTTGCGAGCAGAAATGTACAGGGCAGAACCCACGAGTCTGCAAATGCCAGCAGGCCTCAGGTGAACCAGATGACTCAGAGTCCCTAACAAAGGATGAATGCAAGGCAATTCACACCTTGTTGGCGTTGTGGAGGCTTCCATTCAGCCTATTCATGCCACTTCAAAGGGTATGTTTGCAAGAGCTGTGGAACAATGGGGCACCTCCAACGAGCTTGCAAACGAGCTGCAAGCTCTGCAAATCCTGCTAACCACCACGTGGCAGAGGAAGATCGGTCCATGGTGGATCAAAGCAATTTCGAGCTTCAGAGAGAGGAGGCAGATGCTGAAGTACACGTGGTGCACACATTTTCGCCGAAATGTCCACCTATAATGCTAAACGTAAAATTGAATGGCTTACCCATAGCCATGGAACTGGACACTGGTGCTAGCCAATCCATCATGAGTAAAAAGATGTTTGAGAGACTGTGGTGCAACAAGACATTCAGACCAGCCTTGAGCCCCATCCACACGAAACTGAGAACGTACACCAAAGAGCTTATCACTATTCTGGGCAGCGCCATGGTCAAGGTTACCTACGAGGTTCACGGTGCACGAACTGCCACTCTGGATTGTCCCGGGCTATGGCCCCACACTGCTTGGAAGGAGCTGGCTGGGCAAAATCCGCTGGAACTGGGATGACATCCGAGCGCTATCACATGTCGATGAGGCCTCATGTACCTAGGTTCTTAACACATTTCCTTCCCTTTTTGAGCCAGGCATTGGAAACTTTTCCGGGGCGAAGGTGCGGATCCACGGTCCCAGAGGCACGACCCATTCAGCACAAGGCGCGAGCACCTGGACCAAACGAGGCTGCGGTTCACAGACTGCCCTGAACAACCCACGGCAGACACCACCTTTTTTTGAGCCCACAACACACACCCAAAGGATCAACGACACCACGCCGGACCAGGAAATCAAACCCATCATGCCCAACAGCCCAGCAAAGCCAGGCTCACCTAGCAGCCCTGCAGGGCCAACAACATGCCAGCCCAGCGAGGGCACAGCCAACACACCAGAACAGACATTTGTACCGAGGCGATCCACCAGGGAAAGAAAGGCTCCCGACCGCCTCACCTTGTAAATAGTTTTCACTTTGACTTTGGGGGAGGGAGTGATGTGTATCTGTAAAGCATGCACTCCCATGTTCCACCACCAGGGAGCTCATCCCCTGAAGTCCCAAGGGATCCCAGCATCCTTTGGGAGCACTGTATATAAGCCAGCCCCTAAGGCCTGCTCCTCACTCTGGAGTGTCTTGTTAAAGACTGAGGTCACTGTTACTTTAACCTCCATGTGTGCAGCCTCATCTGTGTTAGGAACACAATAGTATTTAGTTGTGGAGTGACTATTTGTCGTAACTCTCGCTGTTCCTGACGCATGCGCAGAAGCGAGAGTTAGGACAAATAGTCACCGACTCCACCTGCACCGCCCCCCCGCAGCGTAGTTTCCACTAACACCACGTTGCCTCCGCTGTGTAGACATCCGCAGTGCCAATCCTCCGATCCATCAGGCCTGCCCAAAGCTCTGAGCAGCCCCGAGCCTCCGAATGCATCTCCCACTGTGTCGAGAGTGGCGGCAGGGAGAGAAGCGGCGGGCGGCCGAGGGGTGGGTGGGGAGGGAGAGAGAGAGAGCCTGCGGGGGGGGGGGGGGGAGATAGCTTGGGGGGGATGGGGGAGAGAGAGTCTGGGGGAGAGCGGGGAGAGAGAAAGAGCCTGGGGGGGGAGGGGAAGAGTGGTGGGGATGGGGGAAGAGAGAGTCTGGAGGGGGGGCGGAGAAAGAGAGAGCCTTGGGATGGGGGGGGAGAGAGAGCTAGGGGAGGGGGTGAGAGAGAGACATAGGTGGGGGGTTAGGAGGAGAGAGAGGGAACTCGGGGATGACGGGATGACGTTTTTCCTACCCCATGGTGCGTGCTAGCTCGGTGTGTGTATTACACGGGACATCGTTGGGGTGGATGAAATCCAGAAGTTGACACTGTCACTATTCATTTCATACCCAATAAACCTGTTAACAATCTGCACACAATGCCCCATCTATGGTGGGGGGGGCGGTAAGGGACTTTGGCTGAGGAGAGATGCACTTGCGCTGGGGTAAGGGACTGCGGTTGGAACTCGTGGCTTTTGGGGAGATCGATTCTCTGTGGCTTCTGAAGTCAAAATGGGTCGAGTTACAAATTGGTAAGTCAGTCAGAACTTGGGCTGGACGGTTCCAGTTACACATTGCAGAGGAACTTCAGGGTGTGGCTTATCCTCCAAGGGGACGAACCAGCAATAGGTCTGGAGAGCCAATCAGAGAAACGGCTGCCATTCAGCAAATACAAATAGACGCATCCATTTAGTTGTGAGCCTGGTGCATGAACTGGTAATGTGTAGTGTGATTGTTAAACCTTTGTTAATAAACCAACTAGTTCTTAATAGCAATGTGTTGCTATGAATTCTTAAGCAAAGAAACCATGAAGCAAATACCTTGTTAGAATAATGGAGGTAGTGTTCAGGCTTCATACTGTTGGCAGCACATGCTCGAATATTCACTTTTGTTGTACTTGACTCTTTAACTGGAGAGTGCAAAGTTGTAACGTTGCTCTGAACGTGTTACTGGGCGAGTAATCCAGAGGCCTAACGAATGATCCAGAAGGCTTCAAGCGTGATCTCTCTGAGTGAGTTGATCTCAGGATGGCAATAGCGGGTTCTACAAGTGGTCCCAGTGAGAGCGAAAAAAATCACCAAACGTTTTCTCTCCTGATTGCTGTGTAGTGACTATGCTGAGAAGTGAACTGTGTGGATATTGGATGAGGACAAGATTTGGTTTCAATGTTATGCCCTCAACAGTCAAATGGTTTGCCTGAACTCATTCTAGACTCACACACGAAGAATGTCCAATTGGATAAGATACTAGAGAGCTCACATTGATTCGGTATCTTTAGGCAAGGAGAGGAGAAATTTGAGAATGAAAGAAATCAAGTGCTTTGCTGGAATCTGACCTCATTTATTTCTGAGAGGAACCCATATATTGACAGAAATAAAAACAGAAAATGTTGGAAATACTCAGCGGGTCAGGCAGCATCTGTGGGGAGAGAAACAGAGTTAACGTTTCAGGTTGGTGACTCTTCGTCAGAACTGGAAAAAGTTAGAGATGTAACAGGATTTTAAGCAAGTGCAGGGGCTGAGTTCCAGTTCTGCTGAAGGGTCATCGACCTGAAACGTTAACTCTGTTTTTCTCCCCACAGATGCTGCCTGACCCGCTAAGTGTTTCCAGCATTTTTGTTTTTATTTCAGATTTCCAGCCTCCGCAGTATTTTGCTTTCATAGACTGATGGAACTTGGTTCAGTGTAGCATCATTCCAGGTTTGTTCATCTTTACGTTCCTCCAGATGCTCCTTCGCTAATCTCAGTTTGAGTTTTCTCACCACTCCTGAGCCCTTGTTGTACAATGTACCATTTTCAAGGTGCGATGTGTCCATGTTTCTTATAACCAACCTGTTGGTGCAGGGAGCAAAATGGCTCAGCCTGCATTCTCCCTCCCTTCCTCCATTTGGTACCTCCTCATATTGCCTGGTTGAGATTGGGGAATGTGCCATGTGGAGAGGTGTGAGAATGAACACGAATCTGTCCCCGGAATAGGGCAATGCTTCAGCACACTTAGACGATGGGAACAAAGAAATGGCAGACCAATTGAACAAGTACTTTGGTTCGGTATTCACTAAGGAGGACACAAACAACCTTCTGGATATAAAAGGGGTCAGAGGGTCTAGTAAGAAGGAGGAACTGAGGGAAATGCTTATTATCGGGAAATTGTGTTGGGGAAATTGATGGGATTGAAGGCCGATAAATCCCCAGGGCCTGATGGTCTGCATCCCAGAGTACTTAAGGCGGTGGCCTTGGAAATAGCGGATGCATTGACAGTCATTTTCCAACATTCCATAGACTCTGGATCAGTTTCTATGGAGTGGAGGGTAGCCAATGTAACCCCACTTTTTAAAAAAGGAGGGAGAGTGAAAACAGGGAATTATAGACCGGTCAGCCTGACATCAGTCGTGGGGAAATTGATGGAATCAATTATTAAGGATGTCATAGCAGGGCATTTGGAAAGAGGTGACATGATAGGTCCAAGTCAGCATGGATTTGTGAAAGGGAAATCATGCTTGACAAATCTTCTGGAATTTTTTGAGGATGTTTCCAGTAGAGTGGACAAGGGAGAACCAGTTGATGTGGTGTATTTGGACTTTCAGAAGGCTTTCGACAAAGTCCCACACAAGAGATTAGTGTGCAAAGTTAAAGCACATGGGATTGGGGGTAGTGTGCTGATGTGGATTGAAAACTGGTTGGCAGACAGGAAACAAAGAGTAGGAGTAAATGGGAAATTTCAGAATGGCAGGCAGTGACTGGTGGGGTATCACAAGATTCTGTGCTGGGGCCCCAGCTGTTTACATTGTACATTAATGATTTAGACGAGGGGATTAAATGTAGTATCTCCAAATTTGCGGATGACACTAAGTTGGGTGGCAGTGTGAGCTGCGAGGAGGATGCTATGAGGCTGCAGAATGACTTGGATAGGTTAGGTGAGTGGGCAAATGCATGGCAGATGAAGTATAATGTGGATAAATGTGAGATTATCCATTTTGGTGGTAAAAACAGAGAGACAGACTATTATCTGAATGGTGACAGATTAGGAAAAAGGGAGGTGCAATGAGACTTGGGTGTCATGATACATCAGTCATTGAAGGTTGGCATGCAGGTACAGCAGGCGGTTAAGAAAGCAAATGGCATGTTGGCCTTCATAGCGAGGGGATTTGAGTACAGGGGCAGGGAGGTGTTGCTACAGTTGTACAGGGCCTTGCTGAGGCCACACCTGGAGTATTGTGTACAGTTTTGGTCGTCTAACTTGAGGAAGGACGTTCTTGCTATTGAGGGAGTGCAGCGAAGATTCACCAGACTGATTCCTGGGATGGCGGGACTGACATATCAAGAAAGACTGGATCAACTGGGCTTGTATTCACTGGAGTTCAGAAGAATGAGAGGGGATCTCATTGAAACGTTTAAAATTCTGACGGGTTTAGACAGATTAGATGCAGGAAGAATGTTCCCAATGTTGGGGAAGTCCAGAACCAGGGGTCACAGTCTAAGGATAAGGGGTAAGATATTTAGGACCGAGATGAGGAGAAACTTCTTTACCCAGAGAGTGGTGAACCTGTGGAATTCTCTACCACAGGAAGTTGTTGAGGCCAATTCACTAAATATATTCAAAAAGGAGTTAGATGTAGTCCTTACTACTAGGGTGATCAAGGGGTATGGCGAGATTAAAGTTGCATGTTCAGCCATGAACTCATTGAATGGCGGTGCTGGCTCGAAGGGCCGAATGGCCTACTCCTGCACCTATTTTCTATGTTTCTATGTTCAGACCCACCAGCATTTAATATTTTTTTCAGCCTATTAATTTGTATGCCACCAGTTCCGCTAAGTGCCCCTAGAGTATTCATAAAACTGCTCCAGGCAAGACGCACCAGTACAGTGCTGAGGGAGTGCCGCACTGTCAGAGGTACCGTCTTTCAGATGAGACGTTTCAGGTCCCATCTGCCCTCTCAGGGGCATGTAAAAGATCCCACGGCACTATTTCGAAAAAGAGCACGGGAGTTGTCCCCGGTGTCCTGGGGCCAATACTTATCCCTCAATCAACATAATAAAAACAAATTATTTGGTCATTATCACCTTGCTGTTTGTGGGAGCTTGCTGTGCGCAAATTAGCTGCCGCGTTCCCCACATTACAACAGTGACTACACTCCAAAAGTACTTCATTGTCTGTAAAGCGCTTTGAGACGCCCGGTGATCGTGAAAGGCGCTATATAAATGCAAATCTTTCTTTCTCACCCTAATTTTTTTTAAGACGACGACCCTTCTTGGGGTAGCGATTTGCTGCATTGAATTCAAATATCCCCATACTTTTCCAAACTTATTCTCAACTTTCTGTCCCCCTGCTAGTCCTAGGCCTCTGCTGATGCAGTTTTGGCAGCTAGTGCCCGAGCTGTGCGGCAGGCTGGGGGATTTTCCCTTCTCTCCCCGTCCATCAGCTCCGAGCCTCTGTGGCGGCACGTTTCCAACATAGCCCTCACCGACTGACTGCATGAGCTGCGGTGCACAGATTTGCAAGTTGCCTGTTGCATCTGCAGTTTATATAAATCCTGAATCAAACAGAATATTTCTTGGCCCACCAGTTGCGTGTGTATCAGGTTTAATTTGTATTAGAATTGCTTTGTAGAACGGTGGAAAGGTGCCAAGTGCCTGTGGTCTCGCAGTTCATTTATTATCGTGCAGAAACATTACACCGACAAGACTTCCTTATGTTATTTGAAGTTAAAAAATTGGCCATTTTAGATTTTTTTTTGGCAGGCCTACTTTCAGGCCTCTACCAAGGCTGCTGTTCAGCCAGACTCTCGGAGATGTACCAGAATGATTCAGGGTACGTGCAAAACGCCCGTCCGTCCACTGTGACGTTGTGTTGAGGCATAGATCACCACATCAAATTCTTCACAGAATGTTCACCAAAAAAGACCTGTAGGCATACTGAAACAAAACATTAATGGATAGAGTGACAACATTGTTTATTTTTTGGGTTAAATTGTTCAACCAGCATAGAAAACTACCGCCAGTTAAATCCATAGTGGAATTAGCGAACTGGCATATTCCACTTAACTGCTAAGTTGATTCCATTTTTTTTTCCCCCATAGAAACTATTTGAACATTAGATGTCCTGCATTTTTCCTTCTCATTAATTTTCCCTGTGCCAACATGGCTCTCTCCATCCAATCCTTGCCAGCTGGGAATGTGGGTGAATGGACATCCAGTAGCATGTTTCTTTCAGACCCAATGTTGCGCTGCCACTTTAATAATAATAATAACTTTTATTTATGTTACGTATGCAATAAAGATACAAACTGAGTACTGTTTAACTGAACAAGGTACAACCTTGTTCCTGCATTATTATGGCCCAAAATGCCTGACTCACAAAATGGCTGGCCTTTTATACCAGAGCAGCACCATGTGCGTGCTGCTCAGTGGCCTCCAACAATGACACCATCTAGTGGCTACAAACAGCATGTACATACACGACAATTTATATAGTGCCTTTAACATAGTAAAATGTCCCAAGGCGCTTCATAACAATTTTACAACACGTTAGATATTGACCATTGATGGAAAGAGAGAAAAAGCAGGAGAAAGAAGTTCTTGCTATTGAAAGAGTGCAGCGAAGGTTCACCAGACTGATTCCCGGGATGACAGGACTGACATATGAGGAGAGACTGGATCGACTGGGCCTGTATTCACTGGAGTTTAGAAGGATGAGAGGGGATCTCATAGAAACATATAACATTTTGACGGGACTGGACAGGTTAGATGCAAGAAGAATGTTCCCGATGTTGGGGAAGTCTAGAACCAGGGAACGTAATCTAAGGATAAGGGGTAAGCCATTTAGGACTGAGATGAGGAGAAACTTCTTCACTCAAAGAGTTGTTAACCTGTGGAATTCCCTGCCACAGAGAGTTGTTGATGTCAGTTCATTGGATATATTTAAGAGGGAGTTAGATATGGCCTTTACGGTTAAAGAGATCAAAGGGTATGGAGAGAAAGCAGGAAAGGGGTACTGAGGTGAATGATCAGCCATGATCTTATTGAATGGTGGTACAGGCTCGAAGGGCTGAATGGCCTCCTCCTGCACCTAGTTTCTATGTTTCTAAAAAGAGGCTAAAGGCTCAGGTCTGAAGCGGCAGCCAAAATGTGCACACAGATAGACACAGGCGAAAAAACTTTTAAAAAGAAATTCAAATTACATTGTAAATGATATAATAAAGAGTATACAATAGTAAAATCAGTATAATAAAGATTATATTAAACAAAATTAAATAATATGTACCTTCATTATAAATGAAATTAAAATGAGAAAATTAGCAAATGAAGCAAATTAGATCGGTTGTTAGCTTTCTTTAAGATTCATTCCCTGGCAAGTGATTCAATTAATATGGAAGAACCAATCACCGTCCTCCATCCTTGTGATGTCATAATGTAATTACTTTTTATTTCTCGTTTTGTCCCCTTGACAGGACCTGTAAATAGCTCCAGGCTCGAGCTGCCTCCATTGTCAGGGAAACGCTTATGTTTAAAACTCCCTCCATCTGCTCCAGGCTTGAGCTACCTCCATTGTCAGGGAGACGCTTATGTTTAAAAAAACTCCCTCCATCTGCTCCAGGCTCGAGCTGCCTCCGTTGACAGGGAGACACTTATGTTTAAAACTCCCTCCATCTGCTCCAGGCTCGAGCTGCCTCCGTTGACAGGGAGACACTTATGTTTAAAACTCCCTCCATCTGCTCCAGGCTCGAGCTGCCTCCATTGTCAGGGAGAGGCTTATGTTTAAAACTCCTTCCATCTGCTCCAGCGTCGAGCTGCCTCCGTTGTCAGGGAGAGGCTTATGTTTAAAACTTCCTCCAGCTGCTCAGGAGAAAAGGAAGAGTGAGAAATTAGTTTACATTGCCCGCAGCTTTTGTGCGGCGATAATTGTCACTGCTAGCTTTGTTTTCCCAACTTCTAATCTGTAGCAATGGATAGGAACAACTTACACTTGTATTGTTCCTTTAATGTAGTGAATTGTCCCAAGACACATCACAAAGGGACAGATTGGCGCGGGGGTGGGAGCGGATGGAGGTGGAATTAAGGGAGGCGACCAGTTGTGCTGAAAAATGGTCAGTTTTGAAGAGGTTTCTGAAGGTGGGAAGAGATGCGCAAGATATAAAGGTTTGTGCAAACAGAATGGTAATAAACACCATGCAAACATCACCGAAATTTAACCTATTTTTTTAAAGAAGAACCTTTTGTGGTAAAATACATTTCAGATTCTTTTCAAACCGTGAATTTTGTTTCCAAACAGGGAGATGTATGCTGCCGCCGACCAGTGTTGTCACCATGCAATGGTTTCTGACTCTCTTCACTTCCTGTCTTCCCAAAGAGACCATCCTCCGTGTTTGGGATGCAGTCTTCTTTGAAGGGTCAGAGGTGTTGCTTCGAGTGGCTCTGGCAATCTGGGCTCAACTTGGAGAGTGAGTATCTGAAATTGTTTGTTTTAACATGAAAACCCTGAATCACATCAAAATGAAAAGGTGAGAGGAGATTGAATATTCCACCTACCCCTTTATAACTGATTTCTCCTCCTTCAGTCAGCATGGTCTGAATTGCTGCTTTCTCTATACTTTCAGTCAGCACTGCTGTGTATCAGTGAGAGGAGCTGCAGGGTGGGAGTGGTCTGTTTTTTTTCTGGGATGTGGGCGTTGCTGGCAAGGCCAGCATTTATTGCCCATCCCTAATTGCCCTCGAGAAGGTGGTGGTGAGCCGCCTTCTTGAACCACTGCAGTCCATGTGGTGAAGGTGCTCCCACAGTGCTGTTGGGGAGGGAGTTCCAGGATCTTGACCTAGTGACGATGAAGGAACACCGATATATTTCCAAGTCAGGATGGTGTGTGACTTGGAGGGAAACTTGCAGGTGATGGTGCTCCCATGCGCCTGCTGCCTTTGTCCCTCTAAGTGGTAGAGGTCACGGGTTTGGGAGGTGCTGCCGAAGAAGCCTTGGCCATTCTGGCTGATTCCATCATCTGAGTTGATCTGCTAAGTCTAATGGCTCATCCAGGAATCAGTGCAAAGTGCCCACTGAGACATAGTATATACGCTGGATAATCGTCACTCTATTATCAGAACCCTTAGTGAAAGAGAGCTTCTGTTCGCCATAAATTCTTTTCCCACTTCCATTCTGCAGTGCTTTATGGGAATACCAGAATAAGGGGGCCGTTTGCTCCCCAAAGTAACATTGTTGTTAAGATACTGCTATTGCATCGAAATGGGAAAGGCTGGAACTTTGCATTGGAGTTTGCAGAATGTTAGTCTGGGATCCTGCAGTTAGGGTTGCTAGGTAACACAAAGCCCCAGGGCTGCCTCTGGTTACAAACCCCAAACGACACAGAATTATGCTTATAGCGAATTTCCACGGTGGGTTGTCCTGCATGTCTCCCGTAACTTTTACGGAAGAGCCATGGAAATCCTGGCCAAACGGCTGTCTTCCCAAGGTTTCCGCAGCTGTTCGGCCAATGTTACAGCAGACCATCGGGAGAATCGGCAAAGATTCTTCCCCATCCCCTTTTGTCAGACGCTTGATGAATAGACAAGAATCACTTCTCTAACCACCTTAATTTTATTGGCCTGTCACCTCCAATAATTTGATTAACTTTAACGTATCAGATTTCTGTGACTATCTGCAGGATGATTTAACATTAATTTATTTTTCAGTCTCCAAAAAGTCGTAGAATTTGATACGTTAAATATTAAATTGCTGTCTTAATATGATTACTTAATAAAGATGTCTTACTGCAATTATATAGGGCCCTGGTGAGACTGCACCTGGAGTACTGTATACAGTTTTGGTCTCCTTACCTAAGGAAGAATATACTTGCCATAGAGGGAGTGCAACGGAGGTTCATCAGACTGATTCCTGGGATGGAGGGATTGCCCTATGAAGAGAGATTGAGTAGACTAGGCCTATACTCTCTAGAGTTTAGAAGAATGAGGTGATCTCATTGAAACATAGAAACTTCTTACAGGGCTTGACAGGGTAGATGCAGGGAGGATGTTTCCTCTGGCTGAGGAGTCTAGAACCAGGGGTCACAGTCTCAGAATAAGGGGTCAGCCATTTAGGACTGAGATAAGGAGACATTTCTTCACTCAGAGGGTGGTGAATCTTTGGGATTCTCTACCCCAGAGGGTTGTGGATACTCAGTCATTGAGCATATTCAAGACAGAGATCGATAGATTTTTGAATATTGATGCCAGAAAGTGGAGTCAAGGTAGAAGATCAGCCATGATATTGAATGGCGGAACAGGCTCGAGGGACCAAATGGTCTACTCCTGCTTCTAATTCTTATGTTCCATCTTAATATGATGCTTCTAGTTATAAAACATTTTGTATTTTTTTAATGCTCAGTATTTAGAAGATTGAGGTAGGAGAAGGATTCCAGAATTAATCTCCTCTTGCTGGTTGAGATGGTTTCCTTGATACTGATGGATTTGGTATCAAATGGATATGCTGTTGCATATGATCTTCTTAAGGTGGATAGACAATTTTATCCTTAATTGCAAATAGCCGTGTTGTCGTTGCTCAATTTCATCGATACCTCGCGTGTGGATCGGCACTGTGCAGGGAGCAGTGAAGGGGGGGGTGGGGGGGATCGGCACTGTGCAGGGGGCAGTGGTGGGGGGGTTGGGGTGGTGAGGGGGGTAGTGGTGAAGGGGTTGGGTGGATCGGCCTGTGCAGGGGGTGGTGGGGGGGTTTGGGGTGGTGAGGGGCCTAGACACTTACTGAGGGCCAATGGATTACCTGGGGGGATAGGGAATGCTAAGAGCAAATCACCCTGGACACAATCACCTCCACTACCCACTGTGCAACTCAAGAGTTTCATTGGCAGAAGTTAGTCACCTGCCCTCTCAGTGAAGGTAACGCAAGGAAAAGGGAGAAATCTTTAAAAAATAATAATTAACAGGAAATGAAACAATATCTTGCATGCTCAGTCTTCGAACCAAGTGTTCAGTGAGGTTTCTCATGATGTGTTTATCTAAAATCCGATTAAATTTCCAAATTGAGAGATTTGGTACGCTGGACTATGTTGTATATTGCAACACAAACACGGCCTATTGCAAGATGCAAATAGGACATTATCTCTTCAAATTAGCAATTTACCTTCCAAAATGACTAACACAAGCAAAGGAGGACATCATGCCAAACGCTAAGAAAAGACTCCATTCCAGTTCCAGGCTAAATTCCTGCAACTGAATTCCGCTCTCATTAATTGAGGCAGTCAGTTATATATGAGATTACGTTATGGGAGTGGTAAATCATTGAGCTGTTAATAGAAAATTATACTGACACCGTTAAGCAGATTACAGTGCAAATTGGAAAATTGTAATACAGGTTGAACCTCCTTTATCCAGAACTCCCTTATCCAAAACCACCCCACGTCCAGAACTATTCCTGGCCACCGGGTGGCGCATGCGCAGAACTCCGACGTGAACAAATTGAAGTCCTTCCTCGCTGCCAACTCCCGCAATCGCTGGCCTGACCCCGCGATACACTGCACACACCCTCCCCCACGCCCCCCCCCCCCCCCAATCTCTCTGCCGCACTTCCAGCCCCAGGCCAGCCAGCCTTGATATCCCTTTGCTCAGTACCTGTACCATCCAATTTAACGTGACCAACCCTCATCCAGAAAAATCCCTTATCCAGAACAGGCTAGGTCCAGAGGATTCCGGATAAGGGAGGTTCAACCTGTAACCACTTGGGCAATGTATCTTAATTTTTAGGGCATCCACTTAGTGATGAAAACCCTGTGCACTGTATGTAATGATAACAAAAGAATCATTATGCATCTCACAAACAAGAAATTTGACCGTGTTAAAAAGATTTTTACAGAATTTATTGCAAGGTTTTGGATGGCAGATGAAGTGAAGATGGGCACACCAGCTATTTTGTTCTGTTCTCAAGTAGAGGCGGAGGAGGAGTTGGGTGCCAGGGTGAGCTTGCGTGCATTAACTGGTGCACCTAGGCAATGTTGTTCGCTAGTCGCACATATCAGGAACTAGCGGGCTCACTGTGCACAATTTTCTATAGAAAATTCTGGCAGCATCTCCTCCCATGTGCCCAATATACACAGCCAACAGGGAAAGCTCAAAAATTGGCCTTTCGGTTAATAATAAAAGAAAGAAAGAAAGACTTGCATTTATATTACGCGGTTCACGACCACCGGATGTCTCAAAGCACTTTACAGCCACTGAAGTACTTTTGGAGTGTGGTCACTGTTGTAATGTGGGAAACGCTGCTGATGGAGCGATAAACATTGGCCAGGATACCGGGGATTGCTCCCCTGGTCTTCTTCGAAATAGTGCCATGGGATCTTTTACGTCCACCTGAGAGGGCAGACGGTTTAACGCCTCATCCGAAAAACGGCACCTCCGACAATGCAGCTCTCCCTCAGCACTGCACTGAAGTATCAGCCTAGATTATTGTGCTCAAGTTCCTGGCGTGGGACTTGAACCCACAACCTTCTGACTCAGAGGAGAGTGCGCTACCCACTGAGCCACAGCTGACATTGTCAGCGAATCAGAAACTGTTTCCAGCATTCCATTGGGAACTGAGAGACAATTGATAAGTTCCCCTTCCCTTTAATTCCAGGCACAAAATGGCCAAGTTTACATAGTTTACACTGCTCAGTACCAGCGTGCTGCCTTAACTTCCATAATGGATAGAGAATTGAAAGCAGCACGCACAACTTCCTGATAAGTGCAGTTGATAGGCCAAGCACTTCATCAGTAGCGTGCAATATAAAGTCAGCCCTTAAATAGAATGATATTGATTATTGGCTGGAGTTCAGACGTGCACAACGCCAATTAGGCTGCTTACATAACCAGTGCAGACTGGTTCCTCTCTAGACGCTGTCAGAACTGCTCTGTATTGCAGCAAGATACTGACACGTGGCTTGTCTGTGTGACTGTCTGTATTACGGGGGTGAAATTTGACTTGGGCAGGTTATACGCCCCATCTGAAGTCAACACAGCTGAATAT
Organism: Pristiophorus japonicus; assembly: GCF_044704955.1. Lineage (NCBI taxonomy): Eukaryota > Metazoa > Chordata > Chondrichthyes > Pristiophoridae > Pristiophorus > Pristiophorus japonicus. The sequence continues at coordinate 109,983,228 of NC_091993.1, read as the reverse complement.
TGGATGGGACGTATAATGGACGGCAGATTCAAGATGTACAATATTCCATATAATTTTGTATCCCTGCCCAAGTCGAATTTCAGTTCCATGATGTCATTAGTTCCTATAACATACATTAAATATGTATTTTAAGATGTTGGTTTAGTTTAATTGCTTCTGTGAAGTAAGTCTCCACTTTTGATGATGTGCCCCTTAGAGGTTTGAATACCTCCTAAGAGAGACCAACGTTCGCATTGGAGGCAATGACACAATGCGTTTGCCAGAGGAGACAGTTAAACCTTCTTGGGACCGGGATTTCACTCCCTGCTTCTGACTAAAAATGACAGCACACAAACGGCTTGCAGTTGTAGAACTTGCCGCTGGATTATAACTTGTACAGACTTTGCCAGCTAATTCAGCGACCAGGCAGGGCAACTTGCAAGTGTGAAAATCTTGTGCGTGCCGGGTTGCTTTAAAGGTGTGTTCAGAGCAATTGCACCTCATGCATGCCTGTTTGTGCTGAATCTATCCCACAGTATTCATGGAGCAGCTTTGACACAATAGAAACTGATACAATTGGAAGCAGTTCAGTGATATAAAAAGACGAGTACAATTACTGCATGAACAATGATGTTGCCCAACAGTGATCAATTTTTTTCAGATCAGCAGCATGAGCTTTAAACAAGTTAGAGACGGGGACTATAAAAGGGTTACAAGTGATCACTGGCTTTTAAGTCTGCAGATAAAGGAACACTGAATTTGCTATCATTCTTGCTGCATGAATTCACGAGACAGAGCATGTGGAGAGAAAATTCCTTGCAGTGCCATAACAGCTCTGACGTATTCGTTTAAATCCACGAAGGAAGCTTAGAGGACCATAGGAACAAGAGTAAGCCATTTAGCCCCTCGAGCCTTTTCCACCATTCAATAAGATCATGGCTGATCTGCGATCAAACTCCATCGTTAATTTATCAGTGCTACAGTAACACGACAGATGATCTTCACCCCCGCTATGGTTTTGAGGAGGTCACCAAGTTAATAAAAAACAGCATTATCTTTGCTCAGTAAGTCTGGGTAGCTGGTTCCTGTTACATGTTCTGTTATTATGAGCTGGTGTCTGATAACAGCACTTTGTCTTGCCACAGGTGGATCAAAAAGTGTCAGAGTCCCGATGAAGTTTCCAAATGGCTGAGCCAGGAGATGATGGAGACTAAACTGATGGACTGCAGTGAGCTGATGCAGGTGAGAGTATAAAGCCAGAAAGTAATTCAATTTGAAGTGTGGAGTGGCAATCCCAGGACACTTGATCTAAAGATTCACTGCTACTATTTGTTCTGTGCCTGTGATACCGCAATACTAGTCGGGAAGTTCGCAGCCTTGCTTCAGTCGTAGCACTCTCATCTCTGAGTCAGGAGGCTGTGAATTCAAGCCCACTCCAGAGACTTGAGCATGTAATCTAGGCTGATACTTCATTGAGGGAGTGCTGCACTGTCGGAGGTGCCGTCTTTCAGATGAGACATTAAACTGAGGTCCCGTCTGCTCCCTCAAGTGGACATAAAAGATCCCGTGGCACTATTTCGAACAAGAGCAGGGGAGTTATCCCCGGTGTCCTGGCCAATATTTATCCCTCAATCAACATTACTAAAACACATTATCTGGTCATTATCACATTGCTGTTTGTGGGAGCTTGCTGTACGCAATTTGGCTGCTGCTCTTCTACATTACAACAGTGACTACACTTCAAAAGTACTGCATTGGCCGTAAAGCGCTTTGGGAGGTCGTGAAAGGCACTATATAAATGCAAGTCTTTCTTTTTTTATTTGACGGCCTTTCCAAAATTAAAAGCCCCAAAATGATTTTACATTTATTCATCTTAGATTTATCAAGTTGACTGACAAATGAATCGCTGGAAATCTTTGGTCACTCCAGAGGGTAGCTCAATGGATATTGATTTGAGACATTCTTTCTGAAGAGATGAGTAGGAATGTGCAGTGTTAATTGCTGGTTGTAAGGTTTCGTTCAGACCCGGCGAAAGAATTGACAGTAAGATTACCACATTGCAACAAGTAGGGACAATTTATTAAGTATATTACAGTATAAAAGCTTAACAAAATAGAGGCAGTAATTAACAGGCCCAGACAGGCTTTACTTCTCATTTTGGTCCTGGACAACGGAGTGCGGCGATTTGGCTTCGCTCATGACTACATCCTCTCTCGCTTATAGTTCTGTCTTCTCCGCTGTGACAGTCTGTGCTCGGCTTGTCCTGGTTATACAATCCCGAGTGCGTAATCTGCTCGGGCACGAGCCCTTCTGGCCAAGTGATTGGTTCTTCGCGTGCATGATCTGTCCATGATTGGTCCCTGTCGGCTGAGTCCCGGCCCCCACCTAGTGGCGCATGTAGAGTTTCCCCACATGATGTTGTTGCATACACAAGTTAATTACATTAATCACACACATGAGTTAATCACATTACACACACCAGTTAATCACATCAATTACACAAGCACATTTTGGCAGTTACAGACCAGATCAGACCGAGGCGAGCATTAGCAGTTTTAGGCCTGTACATAGTTTGAGGTTAAGGGTTCACTCAGAGCTTAAACTCCAGCATTAAAATCGCACACGTACATGAATTACCCACAGAAATTGAATACTGACATGGTTTTCTTACATGGTTTCTTTTTGGCTGTATAACTTTGTGGCAACTGGCAGCTTGGCTCAGTTGGTAGTAATCTTATTTTTGTCCGAAAGTCGTGGGTTTAAGTCTTACTTCAGAGACGGGATTTTCTGCTTCTGCACTCAGCAGCCCATAATTATCCACCCATTCATGTTAATGTGACTTGAGCACGTGAACTAGGCTGACATTTCAGTGCGATACCGAGGGAGTGCTGCATTGTTGGATGTGTTGTCCTTTGGGTGAGACAAGGCCTGTCTACATGTTCCAATGGATAGAAAAGATTCCTTGGGGCTATTTGCAGAACATCAGGGAGTTCTCTTGAAATCCTGGCCAGGATTTCTCCCTCAACCAACACTAAAAGCAGCTTAACTGATCATTCATCTCACTGGCTGTTTATGGGATCTTGTCATGTGTAAACTTGTTGTTTTTGCCTACACGACGATAGCGATTACACGGTAAAAGTAATTCTTCGGCTGTGACGTGCTTTGGGATGTTCTGAGGGTGGGGGAAGGTGCTATATAAAGTCAAGTTCTTTCTTAACTGTACGTAGGTATGAGGTGAGGACAGGATCAAGCTCAGCTCGAACATCCCCCCTCCCCACTTGCCCCTGACGCCCCCCATCATAGGTCAGATAGTCTGCCTGTACTCAGGGTCTAGGCTCACATAGGAAGAACAGCTATCTGGGCAAACGTATGGAGGGTTACTAGCACCTGTTCATTCACACCCCTGACAGATTGAGGAAAGACCATTAAGTCCACTGAACTGACTATATAACGTGCTTCTATAATGCAGGGACCAAATGCTATGTGAACATGTGCCTGCCTCGCTTTCTGCCCCACCCCACGACCTGGTTCCACAACAGCCTGAGAAGATTATTGATAGTTTTACTATGGGGAAGGGTGGCAGTAACCATTCCTTAGAAGTCATTGAATGCAGACATATCTCTCGTCAAGTAAGGAAGAGTCTTCAGGGTCTGCAAGCCCCATTATAACTGAGTTATACCTAATTATCAGCCACCACTGGTTGTCCTACCTTATTATACCTGACCCTTAGTGCTTCAATTATGTTGGAAGCAAAAGTTGCAACAGTAAAAGTCAAGTACAGACTTGCTGGCACATGCCCGCTCTTCGCTGTGCTGGCAGGACCAAACCAAACCCAAGGTGGTGATCGGGCATTGGATTTACATTCTAACAACTGGAGCCAATGAAACTCTCCAGAACACATCATACATCGGGTACGATTTCGCACTCCAGCATTGACCTGATTATTTCATAGAAATCAAAAGCCATTGTGTTGTCTATTTACAAACCAAGTCATTGTAAGCCAGACAGAATACAAATGTACCTCTTTGTCCCGCATGAAAAATGATATGAATATTGGTCTCACTACAGTCCCCTGCACAAAACATTCTGCAGGCAACAGACCAATTCACAAGGCAGTGTGGAGTTCTGGGAACTGTACTGTCATTAGAACATTTTGCCTCCAGCACACTAGGGACGCATTGTTTGCTCTCTCGTGCTGGGGAGCGGCAGTAGTTGTTAGCAAGAGTTGTCTCGAGTCACACATTTAAAGCAAGGTTTGGGTCCTGTTCAAATGGCACCAACACTTTTCATCTCGAAGGGTTGCCAAGTGTGGGACAGCTTTAATCATCATTATTGTTTAAACATAGGGGAATATAAATGCTTGACAATTTTTGTGAGACTCTTATTTCAATGTGATATGTCATGGAGGGCTACAAATTACCCACAATCCCCCGCACGGCAGGACCGCTGCCTCAGGCCAGTCGGGAGAGGTGGAGCAAAGCTGGAACGATCAGCTTGAGTCGCTCCATCTGATTTTAAAACATTAAGAAATGTTAGAAGAAAAGGCCACCAAGCCCGTCCCCTTCACAAAACATGGGCAATTTGCCCTATCAACCGTACCCTGAAGGGAGGGAATCAAACAGCCATCGGCAAAAGTCCAAAGAGGATATTTGATCGAGTTGTTTAAAATCATGAAGGGTTTAGATAGAGTAATAAAGGGAAACTGTTTACAAAGGCTGAGGGCTCAGATTCAAGGTGATTGGCAAAAGAAGCAGAGACGACACGAGGAAAAACTTTTTAACGCAACGAGTGGTTAGGATTTGGAATGCACTGCCTGACAGGGTGGTGGAGTCCGATTCAATAGTAGCCTTCAAAAGGGAATTGGATAAATACTTGATGGAGAAAAGAATGACTGGACTATGGGGAAAGAACGGGTGAGGGGGACTAACTGGATTGTTCTGCGAAAGAGCCGGCATTGGCTCGAAGGGACGAATGGCCTCCTTCTGTGCTGTACTAGTTTATGATTGTACGAAATATTCTGTGACGCTCCTCCCCTACTCCCAAAGATAACTGAGCAACATTGCAGTATATTAATTCAACCTCACGACCCACACAATTCATCTCTGGCCGGTTACATTTCACAGATAACACAACCATGATCGTAAACAGTACAGGAACCAATGTCCCTGAATTTGTGGTTGGGGGCTTCCCGCAAGGAAATGCCTCCGCAAATAAAATGTCCGCGCACCTGGTGGTCCAGGAGGTCCTGGTCCGAGGTCCTGGGGCTCTCCGGGTAGAGACCCACGTATCCCAGGTGCATGCGGTTCACAAGCGCCCCTAGGATCACATGGGCCGGCCCAACAAATGGCAGAAGGGAATCCCCATTCATGCTTATGGGGATTCCGTACGTATGGAAACCCTGTAAGTACGAATCGGAATACCCTAAAAAATACATCTACACTTCAAATAAAATGTTTTTAAAAACATCATATATTTAAAATGCCATTTAATTAAATATTTAAAACAAAAATTGATTTTTAAAAAAAAATAAATGTACATGTTTTAAAGGGGCTTAAATTAAACTTATCTTATTTCACAGGTTTTTAAACGTAAAAATTATTGATAACATTTTATTTTTCTGGGAGGCCCTTTTCCTGGGGATGCAGATGATTGGACAAGAGAATTCTTTTCAGATCGCAAGTTCCGGGCTTTAGCGCATGCATAGCGCCTGCCTGCACCCTGAACTTGCGGGGTCACTACGGGCACATTGCACCTTGGCACACCCCGAGAGGCCGCAAGTTATGGCCCATTGCCTCTTTAGAGCATTTGATCTTCCGTGCTTATTCTTATAATATTCAACCCTGTTCTTAAAAATGTATTGACCCAGCTAGTTATTGATCTTACCATTTAGTTGTACAGGTTTAGAGTTAAAATTTAAAATTGAATCTTTTGATTTCTAATCAGAGCCATTGGAAAGTTGCAGGAGATTATGGAGAAATTTCCTCATTTCTTGCAAAGAAGTTATGGGTTATTGGGGATGTGTATCGGTAATCTCTATTGAAGAGTAGAGAGGTTTTTGCCCTCCTCCAAGTTCAGGGTTATTCTTCTCTACCCCCTCCCCCAGCGCCCTCCCCTCCCCCACTTCCCCCCACTTTACAGTCGGGGTGGGATGGGGGAGGGGCGGTGCTTTTGCAGCAGAGCACGATATCTGTGGGGTTTACAGATAAAAGGTGGCTATGCTTTTCCAATTGCCCTGCTTATAATTTATTTTTTTTCTATCCCAATATTAATTATGCTAACTGACTGAATGCTTTCAGAAAATGGTCAATAATCACGTCATTTTTTTGTTCATTGTCCACACATTTTTCAAGATTCCTGTTTGATTGTACATTATCTTACATTAGTGTTTATATCATGTCTTCTTGCAGTCGTCTTGAGAGCAGTATTGACAAAGGCCGATGAACTAACTTCCCCTTACCTAGGGAATGGTTTGTAATATGCAGCCATCTTGAGAGGAGGAAAAATGACACTGGCCCGTCCTGACAAAGATGATCCTCCTAGTTGCTTTTAATATTGCAATTATTTTTCTATTTAGGAATATTTTTGTGCAGAGTCAATTCCACATTACACCAACCCAGTAATGAACTGTTTACCATTTTAACCTTTGAAGTGTGGGATTTATCGTTTGCCATACTGACTATACGGAGGAGGTTTGTAATTTATAGTAAAGTCTTGTATAACAAATGTGTTGACGATTTTGCTGTAGGGAGCGAACACTGGTAAGCATCCCCCGTGACATTCATTTTCAGTAGGAGAAGGGTTAAATTAGACTGCAGTTTCCTCACTTTATCACTCGGGAATGAGGAACACTCCATTTTGATTTAATGCCTCCAATCCAGTTTGTTTTTTGGCCTACGGTATGGTGTGCTTGTATGTGGATACCAATCCTTCAGGATGCTCCTGATACTCCTAATCATTTGCAGGCCACCAGTCAGACAAGAAGTGCAGGTATTCTTTCTGGCAAGCTTTAAATATAGCACTCAGCTGTATTTATAATTATGACATTGTTATTACCCATAAAACACAGGGGTATATTTTACAACCAGCACTGTTCCCATATGAACACCTAATACGATCGTACTAATTCCCTCTGTGTATTGCTTAACACAGGCATTAACTCAGTTGCTGCCTGCACTTAAAAACCACACAGAAAGATTTACTAAAGAGTGCATTAGTTACTGGTGCAGGAACAGCGGCAGTCAAAAATTATAGGCCCTGAAATTCGGTCAGAGGCTTTCTGTGGACGAACGCCTCCGGCCAAAATTTCACTATGACTGTACCTGGTAGTCCCAGAAGCGCTTTGGATTCCGGTCGGAGGCCTTCTTTCCCTGCGCTTCGCAGCGCGTCCACGTCTTCTCGATACAGACGGAGAAGCTGGAGTCACGTGGGCCTGGACCACCAATCACTGTGTAGTATTCTCATCGATAGTAATGGGAACTCCAATTTTACGAGGTCCCACTACTATCAATGAGAATAAACCTCGAAAACTCCCAAACACAGCATAATAAATGTTTAAAAACACCACACATATTTAAAATTAATTGAAATGAAAGCTAATTAAATGTTTTAGAAAAAATATATATTTGAGGGATTTTTTTCTTAATGTGTTTTAATAGGGTTTAAAATAAACTTACCTCAGTGGACAGGGTTTTTATTATAAAAATGTGTAATTACATTTTATTTTTATATGTTTTAGAACTTTTACATTGGTAAAAGTAGGCTATGCGCCTGCTTTTACCAGGCGTAAAGGTTTCAAGGACATTCGCTGCGCAAATAGCGTAATCTCGCCCACGCGAATGTCCTTGCTGTGGGGATGCGGAGGATCTGTCAAGACATACCTTGACAGATTGGAAAAGCCGGTTTTTGGCGTATGCGCATTGCGTGCCAAAAAATGGCTTTTGTGAGGCCTCACCGGGTCCATACATATTCCATACGGACCCGGCAAGGCCGGAATTTGAGGGTCATAGCCTCTCTCTTGCTTATAATTTATAAACTGGAATTATGTTTTGGTTTGTATATCTAAAAGTATTGCTACATGTCTTGCAGGCGGTGTATTCAATGGCATCTTTCCCCTTCCCTCAAGTGGTTGAACTGAGAGAGAAGTACAGTCTTGCCCCCTTCCAGGCAAAGGTCACAGCCTCAAGGTATTTTCCCTACATGCTAAAAAGTAGAACATGCCTCATTTCAAAGCTTTCCACTGCAGAAATGTGATGACTTTATTTCACTTCCCTTACAGCTGCCACTTGAAAGAAACTCTATGTAAGAGCAAAGCATCGAATGGGGCTGATGGAACCTGTACCGTGCTTTCTGCAGTGGACTACCCATGTGCACATAATCCACCGAGCTGTCAGAAGACAGGTAACAGGGCAATAATATTCAGCTCTTTTACTTACTGTGGCCATAGTGGGAAAATTCTGAGGAGGGCAAGAGAAGAAATGAAGGAGGAGAATGTCAACAATCAGAGAAACCACGGGGGCAGATTGGCAATATCAGTGCTGCAGGAAATGGTTTGGGGAGTGAGCTACGTGGGTAAGAGAGAGAGAGAGAGAGAGAGATGGCTGTGCTGAAAAATAGATGTCAAAAGTACCAGAATAAAAGCCCCTCCCTATCTCTGTAATCTCCTCCAACCCCACAACCCCCCGAGGTGTCTGCGCTCCTCTAACTCTGCCCTCTTGAGCATCCCTGATTATAATCGCTCAACCATCGGTGGCCGTTTCTTCTGTTGCCTTTTAACTGAATTCTTATTTACACATACATTCTATAAAATATATATCTTAGATACATAGGCTCTGAAATTCCAGGTTGGTTCTACCAATCTCTCAGCAGGAGACTGGCAGAACATTTTGAATTTCAGGGCCAAATACTAGCCTTATCAAATCTTTTTATTAGTAATTTAAAAAATAGGAGATCATTCTGTGTGTATTATTAGAAATCCTGCATAGGAAATGCAATTCCTGTCTTACTTTCTGTTTTCCTAAATTTGGTCAAGTTTTTCCATTTGCATTACCATTGATAATTGTGATGTCAACCGTTCCCATTCAGTTTTTCTATGTCAACTGTCACGACGTGGTTGCAGTCACTGGCCAATAGGTGGCTATGTGGAGCGAGATTTGAGTTTCCCAACTCTGTCATCATCTTGATATATTAAAAAAAATTATATTCATCAATTGACTGGGAAAGAACAGGGGCAATTTACTATAAGATTTACCCCTAACTCGTTTATTTTGGCTGGGACATGCGTGGTGAAATTGAACATCTTGTCATCTTGTACATAGAAACATAGAAAATAGGTGCAGGAGTAGGGCATTCGGCCCTTTGAGCCTGCACCGCCATTCAATGAGTTCATGGCTGAACATGCAACTTCAGTACCCCATTCCTGCTTTCTCGCCATACCCCTTGATCCCCATAGAATCTATACATCCCCATACATCTATGGGCTCAATTTTCCTCAAAGCCGTTTTTTGGCGTACTTGAAGAATTACGCCCGTTTTCTGGGGCTCAACTACACCAAAAAAAAATCAGCCAACATTTCCTGTTTGAATTGTTGAGTTTGGCGTCACCTAGCCTGTCCTTTAGCTTTGGGGGTGGAGCCTAAGATCTGTGCCAAAAAGATCGGGTTGCCAGGGTAACGAGGGACACACTGCGGGCTGAGGCTGGAAAATGAAACATACAACACATTCTGGCCAGCTCACAGCAACCTGCACAAGCACCTTACACATTGCAGCAGCTTACCAGCATTAAATTATTAAAGTGTTTATGCCAAAAGTCTATCCCACCTCCCCCCCCCCCCCCCCCCGCCCCCTCCTAACCCTGGCCAAAAGTTTTCCCCCTGCCCTCCCGATGCCGGTTGCCGCTGCCAGCCCTGGCCGAAAGGTATCCGGGTGCCACTCCTAACCCTGGCCGAAAGGCCTCCCTCCCTCTCCCTCTCTGCTGCTGCTGTCCTGGCCGTGGAACTGCATCTGCTGCACTGATTCTCTTGCCTGTGCCGATTTTGTTAACTGCCCAGAAGGTTTTTCCACAGCGGTCACATACACCATCCTCAGAAAAATTGCTGTAAATCAGAGCTGGCCAAACTTGCTTAAATGGCCAGAATTGGCGTGGGTGGCAGGTTACACCCCCAATGAGGTAAAAAAAATTGTAGCCTAAAAAAAAATCCTACCTAAGTGAATTACGCGAGCGCAGAAACTATGAAGAAACTTGGAGATTTTAATGTACTCTTTTTTATTAAAAAAAACGGTGCAGGCCAAAAAAACGGCGCAGATAATTTGAGGAAAATTGAGCCCATGTATGTACTATCTGCAACTCTGCAGGAATGTTACTAGCTATTGCTTATATATCTCCTCAAGTGATTTGGCTGCAATCGGTTCTTGATTATATAAAATATAAAAAAGATGGGGGCCTTCCATCTTGGATGTGCTATTTCTGACGTGACCTCATGTCCCTTACAGCCTATTATCATGATCTGCTCACTACTATCACATGATCCTGGGGCACTGCAGGGTCAACCAAATCTGGGTTCTGCTACGCTTTATTTTTGTACTATTGAATTATTTTCAAGTACGAGTTGATCCACTGTGTTGTTACTCATGGGTGGTCCAGAGTCTGAGCAGCTTTGCTTATCTACATTTAACCAGGCTTTTCTCTTTACTGCTGTGTCAGCCGTGGCTCAATGGGTGGTTCTCTTGCCTCTGAGTCAGAAGTTGGGGGTTCAAGTCCCAGTCTAGGACTTGAGCATAAAAATCTAGGCTGACACTCCAGTGCAGTACTGAGGGATTGCTGCACTGTTAGAGATGCCGTCTTTCAGATGAGGCCCCGTCTGCGCTCTCAGGTGGATGTAAAAGATCCCATGGCATTATTTTGAAGAGGAGCAGGGGAGTTATACCCGGTGTCCTGGCCAATATTTATCCCTCAATCAGTATTACTAAAAAAACAGATTATCTGGTCATTACCACATTGCTGTTTGTGGGAGCTTGCTGTATGCAAATTATATAGCATCTTTAACATTTCCTACATTACAACAGTGACTACACTTCAAAAGTTCTTCATTGGCTGTAAAGTGCTTTGGGACGTCCTGAGGTTAAAGGCGCTATATAAATGCATGTCTTTCTTTACTTCTCAGCTTTTTTCTGTGGGGACGTGGTTTAAATAAGTACATTTTGAAGTTAATTAGAGGCTAGTTGCTTTTGCTGAGGGGTGTTGCAATATATTGACATCGGATTGTAACTCTCATCATCAGCAGTTAAGTGATGCTTCCTCTTTAAAGATTGTGATGCGTTGCTATTTTATGAATATTGCATTTGAGCCAATCAAATCAGAAGGAAGTGTGACACGAATTTTGCATGTGGGGTGAAGTTTAGCACTTCCAAGTGTGGTACCTTTGAGGTGTGACAGACATGCACCAAATGCAGACTTTTGATATACAGTTAATGATCACAGTATATAATACTGAAAATTCAGTAAAATGCTGTATACTCAAGGGAAAAAAATAATTATTTCTGTATATTTTGGCCCCCTGTCTTTCACTAGCTCAAAGTGAAAAGCGAAAAAGTAGCTGTAATATTGCCAAGATGGTTCAAGCCACAGCTGGTGAGAATGTATTGCAGCCTCAGATGGTGTTAAACAGTGCAGAGAAAATGGCAACACATACACCCATGTTGAAGCAACAGTACTCAAAAATGACCAAACGCCAGCAACAAAACCAGCACCTGACCCCCAGACATGGTAAGGTGCTATATACCTCACAACCATTAACACTTGTAAAATATTGTCACAACTGTGAAATTTAGGTACAAAATATCCTTGATTCAGATCTGATTGAATGGATTTACATCAAATTTAATATGCAAAGATAAAATGATTCATTCATTGTGTTTTTTCAAGTATACTTTTCCAATATGTGAAAATTGTTATTTTCTGTTTGTTAGTGCTGAGCACTAACAAACAGAAAATTTAGTTGTAATTTAACAACTAAAGAGTCTATCTGTTGAACATAAAAATTAAGTTAACTCAGATTGGAAACAGAATTTGCAGTCGATGGTGTTTCCAGCACAGCAGTGACTGATCTACTGTACATCAAGGCTGCAAGCAATGTTCCTGCTAAGCTGCGCATGCAGTCATTTGCAAGGTCCCGCGCAGACTACTCACTGGCTTTTACATTGTGAATATTGCGCATGCGTAGAAACTTAAAGGGACCATGCACTAAAAGGAACAGGCAAAGTGCATCTTACCGGGAACATTGGCTGCATGCTGACCTCGCCCTATATTTTCATATTCAGGACATAGCGCATGACACGCTGGGAGTGTGCGGAGGTCATACGGGTGGGACTTTCAGTACCAGCAGCTCTTAAAGGGTGGGGGGTAGAATGGCTGAATTCACCAATCAAAAGTCTCTGCAGCGGGAGTGGAGGACAGGTCTGCCCAGCAATAAAGAGTGCCATCAGAACAATATAGATGGAGGTGACAGAGTGCGTAAATAGTTTCTTCTGTAACCCAAACCTGGGAACAGATGAAGAGACATTTTCTGGCCTATGCAAGTTATCCAAAGTTAATGGAGTCCTCCAAAGAAAAATTAGTACTTTGCAGTGACGGGGGGAAATAATCGAACAGGATTTAGTATTTCATTAGATCTGCAAAGGTTTTTATTTTTGCTGCAGCAATATAAAGGGAAGTAAAAGATGTTGCAGAAACCGCACTGGACCAGGGTTGTGGTTTCAAACTGGGAGGCTGTTGAGATGGGGATTTCCAGACACTATTGAGCTAAACTTCAGCTTCAAAGAGAAAAAGCAGGTGGAAGTTCAACGTTTAGGTTGGATGTTTTCTGCAGATCAACCAAATTGCACACACGGTTCAACAGTGTCCATGCCTGCTGTCTGCCACTAGATGTCGCTGCAGTCACTACAGTCTGTTCCCGAGACCACTGCATTTTATTCACTTACCAGGAACTCAAGTCAAAAGTTAATAACTTTCCCTTGTAGGATTTTGGTGTGTTTTAATTTTGGTAGAGGATTTCCTACTACAGATTTTTTTTTTAATGTCATATAATTGCACCTTTTTTTGCATATTTTGATATTAAATACATATAAATTAAGGACGAGATTTAGCACGAAAGTCAAGGGTTGATCTGGCCTGATCCTAGAGCAAGTTAAAGATAGGAAGCTAAGCTGATTTATTTAAAAAAATTATCCCCCCCTCTCCCCGCCCCAGCCCATCCCATCCAAGGATGCTTAGAGATATCTGAGGCCTTTTAGCTGCTGACTTTCATCTTGGAGGACTAATATCTAACTGCAAACCTGAGAGGCACTTGCATTTCCTCCTCATTTGACCAGCAGGGAAGGGGCCTGTACCGTGGGTAGTCTGGGCCATAGTGATGGAAATACTGCCCATCCTCGGCCTGAATCGAAGCAGCTGTTTACTGCTGAGATAGAGGGTTGGGCAGGAAAATATGGCTCCCTCATCTTTTTTTATCATTAGTCTGCATCTCAGATGTTTAGTAGAACGTCTTGATTAGCAAAGCTTGGTGGTTCATAGAATTACATAGAATGTACAGCACTAAAACAGGCCATTTGGACCAACTATCTGCTCTATCTGTTCCCCTTAATATTCTGAAAACTTCAATCAGATCATCCCTTAACCTTCTAAATTCTAGGGAATTTGTGTAATCTCTCCTCGTAACTTAACCCTTGTCGGGTATCATTCTGGTAAACCGACGCTGCACTCCCTCCAAGGCCAATATATCCTTCTAAGGTGTGATGCCCAGAACTGTTCACAGTGCTCCTGGTGTGGTCTAACCAGGGCTTTGTATAGCTGCAGCATGACTTCTACCCCCTTTGTATTCTAGTCCTCTAGATATAAAGGCCAGCATTCCATTAGCCTTTTTGATTATTTTCTGTACTTGTTCAGAACATTTTAATGGACCCCCAAGTCTCTTTAGACACCCACTGTTTTTCGCTTTTCGCCGTGTAGAAAGTACCCTATTCTATCCTTATTAGGCCCAAATTGGATGCCCTCATATTTGCCTACATTGAAATCTATTTGCCACAGTTTTGCCTATTTACTTAATCGATCAATATCAGTGTAATTTTATGCTTTCATCTACACAGCCTACAATGCCACCTATCTTTGTTTCATCAGCAAATTTTGATATATGGCTTTCTATCCCATCATCATAAGTCGTTAATTAATACTGTGAATAGCTGAGGCCCCAGCACAGATCCCTGCGGGACACCACCGATTAATATATAAGGTATGTTTCTTTCTTTGCAGGTAGCAATGATTCTTGCTCTCCTGGTACACCACTTCATTCGAAAAAGTCCAAAGTCATAAATCGTTTCCTTGGTGGCAGAAAGCTAAAGAACAGCAACAAAAGCAAAAGCAACCGAGTCCACCACACTCCAAGTCCCAGGACGCCTCAGCCCATACAGAAAGAACAGAAAAATCGGCTAGCTGTCCCCTGGTGTTCTCAAAAGAGAGTCCCCCGGAAAGGTTTGGCCAGGAATCTGAAGGCTCTGTCAGGCTGCAGCGACACAGTCGGCCTACTCGAAGACCAGACCGACAGCACAAAAGCTGAAAACGGCAAAGTCGATGGCCAAGTCCATATGGTAACAGAAGAGAGGGGGAAATCTCCCCAAATGCGTTGGGAAGCTAAAGCGAAATATAGTGAACAATTGGCCATCCTGCTGTCTGAAAAAGAAGGGGACAATCTGGCAGGGGTTGAAAACCTGTTCAAGACGCTTCAAATAGGAGAGCAAATCCATTCTTTAAAGACAGAGGGATCTAGCAACAAGCCTGGGGTCTATGACTGTTCTGCAGAATCGAGGAAGGATCGGTTCAAAAACAAGAATTTCACAGCTCTGTCTGATGTGAAAGCGAATCCCATAAACACTATTCCACTTGTACACCTCTCTGGAAAGTCTCTTAGAACAAAGAATTTAGGATTACATGGATCATGCAGCAACATCAATAAATGATTAAGAAAAGAAATGCTACTGACATGGTGAGGGGAGGGCGGTGTGGGGGGTGGGGAAAGAACGATGAATGCATCTTATTTCACAATCGCCTATTGCCCAACAAGCTGATTATTAAATGTGAAGTATTAATGATGGTTACTTTGCACAAATGGTTTGGCATAAATTGAATATTTTTGCCACAAAGCAAATGACTGTTATGAGCTTAAAAGTATATCAGTCCCATGTGCCAGAAACGTCATTTACTTTGTGATGAAGTCACTTTACAGACTGTTAGTGTGTGTGCCCATTGTGAATCTCTGATATTTGTGCAGTGCTAGGGTGCCTTTGAAAGTGCCAGCTGTGGCTCAGTGGGTAGCACCCTCGCCTCTGAGTCAGAAGGTTGTGGGTTCAAGTCCCACTCCAGGAACTTGAGCACA
This sequence comes from Pristiophorus japonicus, assembly GCF_044704955.1. Classification (NCBI taxonomy): domain Eukaryota; kingdom Metazoa; phylum Chordata; class Chondrichthyes; family Pristiophoridae; genus Pristiophorus; species Pristiophorus japonicus. Next base: position 109,967,828 of record NC_091993.1, on the reverse strand, counting down.
AAATTCAAGACTACCACTCCAGTGCAGTACTGAGGGGATGCTGCACTGTCGGTGGTGCCGTCGCTCAGATGAGATGTTAAACTGAGGCCCTGTCTGCTCTCTCAAGCGAATGTAAAAGATTCCAGAACACTCCCCAAGAGCAGGGGAATTATTCCTGGTGTCTTGGCCAATATTTACCCCTCAATCAACATCACTAAAACAGATTATCTGGTCATTATTGCAATATGGCTGCTGTGTTTTTTACATTACAACAGTGACTACACTTCATTGGCTGTAAAGTACTTTGGGATGTTGTGAAAGACGCTATATAAATGCAAGTCTCTTTTTCTCTCTGTGTAGGAGTCTCTAAAAACTTCACACTTTGTTATTGCCTAATTATCATAAGCATGTCTAATAGCAATGACTAAATCATTCTCCATTCAAAACTGATTTTATGATTAAGAACAAAACCAATAATACTCATTTGGAACTTCCAATAATATCGCCAATTCGTGGTAAAGATCTGTTAATTATTTTTTGAAATTATACGTTCAGATATTTTTGTTTCAAATGCTCGCCACTTAAAAGAAAACTTTTCACATAATCAGATAAGGCAAAGAAATCCGGAGGTGGATGGTAGAAACTTTCTAACCAATGCACTTCACATAAAAGCACTTAACGCAGTAGTTAATCAGTGGATCAACCTCCGCATTAAAACAGCGCAGAGAGGAACTTAGTACGAGCATGATGGATGTTCATAAGGGCACAACATTGGCCACTAAATCTACCATTGCCTTCCCCAGTTTGAAGGACATACTTATAGAAAATAAAAACCTGCCCGATAACTTTACCTCAATAACTTGCTCATCCTGTTTTGTGACTTGATTTGTTTTACAACAGATACACCACGAAAGGTCAACCGCACTAGTCGTTGCTTGTTACTTTTAAAGCTGACCTGACATTTAAGGGGTGGAATTCCTCTTTTAATGAAAAACAGGATAAATGCTTGTTTGTCTCCATATTTAGCAGACTGTTAATGAAATCACAGGAACATGCAGCTTTGAAGCTTGTTATCTTAGTGGGTGTTCATTACAGAAAAAAGTAGCCCCATTCTCCTGTTTTCATTACCCGCAATTCCAGGCCTCAACACCAATGGGTAAATATTGACTATGCTTATTTTATCCTTGCACATAACCATTATTTGCACGTCAGATTAAAATAGATGACAGTATTCTACATCTCAATTCAGATTTGTTTAATTTAGATTATCTGATGATCCAAATCTATTTTAACACTAAATTCCCACGTTGCTGTGCATTTACATTGCTTAATTCAAATGGAAATTATTGCACAAAAAGCAGCTTTTAATTATCAGGTGTATGTCATTGATGTGAATGACAGGAAACTGGAACTTTTATAAGACTGGCATATAAATGGGTATCACTATTTATGGAATACGCTGAGAGCAGAATGATTAGCAGCTTGGAGTCATTACGGTACATTTTCTGATTGCCGCTGTTTTGACACTAACATTTAATAACTAACCGAAAGCAACTGGGATGAGCAAAAATGTGAATTCAATTAATTTTCACTCCAATTAAGTGCAGTGATGACTTGATACTCTAATCACACATGTTGGAATTCCAAATATATTAGACGAACAAATCAAATTGATTAGGTACACAGTAATTGCATTTCAGAATAACAATCTAAAGTGATAACCTTTCCTTTTTTTTTTACAACCCCCCCCCCCGAACTTTTTATTTTTATTTTTTAATTCTTTTTCTGTTTCCCATGGCAGCTGGTAATTATTTCACCATTCACACCCTATGTAGATTCATTTTTTGTTTCCTAACTTGTGCCATTACCATCTCAATTTGGCCCATCATCCCTTTGTCTCTCAAATCTCTCCTGCCTTCCACCCTATCACAGACCTTCCCTTTTCTTCTTTCTGCCCCTCCCCCTTTCACTGCCCCTTCCACTTCCTTAAGAATCTGTTACATTTTGAACTTTTGCCAATTCTGACGAAGGGTCATTGACTTGAAACGTTAACTCTGTTTCTCTCTCCACAGATGTTGCCTGACCCGCAGTATTTTGTTTTGAGCCACTATTTTGGTTAGCTTTGCACTGTGTGATTTCTATCCCAAGTACTTGAGCACTTTGAACTTTGCCACTCTCCCTTTGAGGACCGTGCAATATTCTTGTGCATCAAGGTAAATAAAGACAACGGGATCCAAATGAATATTTTTTTAATGTAATCAAAATAGATTTTTTTTGGCAGTTTGCAGGGACCATTGTACTTTTTCTATATGGCAAACATTATTTGTAATGTTGTACGGGCAAATAAATCGGTTCGTGCACTGTCTGTGGGGAGGGGAGGCCATTTTGGTGACACAGAATTTCACTTTATTCATCGTAAAGTGTGTATGAAGAAAGTAAGAAGAATTTATATAGCGCCTTTCACGACCACCGGACTTCTCAAAGCCCTTTACAGCCAAAGAAGTACTTTTGGAATGTAGTCACTGTTGTAATGACAAGGTCTTTCCTTCAACCACTCCAGGGAAAGCACAAAAGTCACTTTATGAAAGAAATTTATTTTTAACTTGTTTTAAAGAGCTGTTATCCCAATCGTAGTGCAAGAGCTCAATGTAATGTCTGTTAATTTACGGAATAGGAATCTTACTTAAAAATAGAGGGCGGATTGGCCCTCTAATTTAGCTGTAGTGTCCTTGGCTAGTCTGGGCATCTGGCATCGTAAAAATGAAATACTATTTTAAAAATTCAGTCAGCATAGTTTTTTAAATGATCAGTTCTGCGGGAAAATACTGAATACTGTTTCAGGTGATTCTTGTGACTTGTGACGATAATTTCCCATTATGTTTTGTTTCTACGCAGCTCTTAATCTACTCCAAGATTAAACAAAAAAAAAATTCTGCTTATTTTGTACTTGCACAGGTTTCTTAATGAAGACTGTTTAGTATGGACTGCAGCCCAGTCCCTGGGCGATCTCAGTGGAGAGGTGAACTGGCTGTGTGTGCATCTTATCCTTTCATTCAGTGGATACTGGTTGAGAAGTGGGCAGCCATCTGCTGCATAGAGCAGCTACCACTGCCATCTGGAACAGGAGCAGCTGCAGAGATGAGTCGCCAAAGTTTAAGAACATTACAGGCTGCAGTGAGGATCTGTTACTGCGGATGCAGTGCTGCAGGGGACTAATCGAAGGAGAGACAACAGCTGCTACAGGGGACTTAGAGTAGGGGAAAGAGCAGCTTACTGTGGATATTTGGACTTTGAGAGAGTGCCTGCTGTGGGGTACCCAGACCTGATAGGGGAGTAGCATTTCTAGACATGTTGTACATGTGTTGGAGTAACTACTGCTTGTGTAAAGTAAGCATCTTTTACTTTCTAAAATCCAACATTAAATTACTAATAGTATTCTTTTCTGTGATATTTGAGTTTGCGTTGCAAGGAATGTAACCCAATGTTCTGGTATTACCATTGAGTGGGTGGGCTACAGTATGCTGACAAAATGTGTGCTTTAGCGGTTCGACATCCAGCTGAGTTTAAGTTAAGAGTTTCAATTAGGATCTGTGGCTGGTGATTTACTCCTCCAGCACAGTGCTATTAAACGTATATTATTGGAATCTAATTTCAAATGTTATTTGGTGCATAACACAATAGAACATGATTGCCAAGTGCTGCGGATGTAAGAATATTCTTTGGCTTCATAAACTTCTGGAATTCTAATTAAACACTTGGAACCTGATTTATATTTTTAAAGCTGAGACAACACAAATGGTTATTTTGAAAGTCTGAGAGAACATACACTGCTCCAAAAGTTGAATAAAAGTCATGACTGTTAATAGATGCATGCTTTCTTCCTACATTAATTATGTATTCCTTAGTAAATTTGTTAATATTAATGTCACTTATAAATATTGGTGCATGCAGTGGAAGAGATTCTGTGTACAATTATGTTAACAAATCTTAGAATGCATCAAGCATTTTCACCAAAGCGATAAGATACTGCTATTTCTGACACGATTAATTACCAACATCAAATAGCAATCAAATCTTAACAGCATCTCTTTCACTTATGTTGCCCCATTGTATAGGACTTTCTGTTGAAAGTTGAGAGCTGAACAGCAATTTCCCACAAACTAGTACTTTCCAAGTAACTAGTGCCTTTGTGTTGAAAATGCCAATTTAAGGGATAACTACCAACAAATCTAGGTGTTACAAAATAGGTAAACATTGCACATGTTTGTCAGTAGATTTCATAAAGAAATAAAAAAAAATATTTCTGCTCAATCTTACAGATCTAGCCATGATATGCCATTTTGCACTCTATTGCTTTCCTTTATGTTATCAAAAGGTAAAGTGAACTCAAGTTATATATGGGTCAACAAGAAATAAATGTGCTGTGGAACTGGATGCCCAAACCTTCTAGAATACTGTCTGCTCATCTATGGGATGTGTGTTTGAAACTCAGTCCAGAATAACTAAAAACTTCCTCTGTTGGGCAGATGTTGATGATCCCCAGTGAACTGATTCTGGTAACCTCAACCCTTTTCCATTAGTCAGGAATCTAGAACAAGATCTGTTTGAAAAGATACCACCGCATTCTTGAGTGTGCTCTTCTAATATTTGAACTGCAGCATATTGTTGGAGCAACATATTATATTGTCTATGATCTGTTCCATACTTGACTAAGACCTGTTTAATGCTACTAGTAAGCATATCTTCCATTTCCTAGCCTTCACCTCAATTATATAAGCACATAAAGGGTAAATCTTCACCCATGTGGAAAATGTTCTATTCCAAAGGTCTTCACTTCCCCAACCCAACTATCATCACAGTATTCCGTCCGAGGAAGTAGGAGGTAATGACATAAACAAGAGAGAAGCTCCTACCATCTAATACGGTCTTGTTTTCTCAGCCAACAAACAAACCAGAAACCAACTATCGGAGGAGGAAACACTACTGATAAACATTAGAGCACAAAACAGTAGGGCCAGTGTTGATGCAGGGAAACCAGGAGCCAGGATTAGACTCCTTACTGGAAAACATGGGAGAAATAAAAGACAAAATAAGTACTCGAAAGGATGAAGTAAGATTCCAAGAAGTCAAAAGTCTACATATAATTGAGAGGATATTCACCTGGAATGGAACAAAAAACATCTATAGGGGATTCATTCTCTTGATTTGTTGATCCAGATATCACCATAGAGAAGCAGCAAGCAGTACCTGATTAGGAGGTAAGCAGTTGGTAAGAAAGGCACAAAATCTAATCAACTTAAATGAAAATATATTTATCATTTGCAGAAATTTGAAAGAACTCAACCAAAAGCATCTGCGACTGTGGAAGTCAACACAAGTTAGAATATTGAGTGACGGTGCACACTAATGAGCAGGAACATATCTTTCCATGACATTTCACTAAATACGTATCCACCAGTTCTTGACCCAGCTGAGAATAAGCTGGTTCAGGGTTGAACATGTTTACACAATACAAGAGCACCACTATCTAGCAACCCTGTTTTCAGAGGCCTGCATTGTCTACTTATCCTTCTTCATCAAAGTAAAAAGCTAGTGAAACTACCTGCTCGGCAAGCAGCTTTTGGTTGGGACATAAAGACTGGAACACCAAAGATTAGCTTGAGGGGAGAAATTACCTAGAGTAGACACTGATTGCCAAAGACCAAATGAGTTTTGACAAGTTACTAATCGGAAGTAGACCCAGCTGGCTAATTCATCCTGTGAAAATGAGAGCAATTAAAATATGCTGTTGAGAAATCAGTTGTGTTATATCCTGGAGGTTTAAATTGATGGGATTGTCCTTCAAGGGTCATAAAACCATATTAAGGCCCCTAAGAGTAGGGACGAAAAGAGCTATTCACATGCCTTGGAAAGACACAATAAAAGTCAGTTTGTGAAGCATCGGACGTTAATAAGCCTGGGAACATATGCTACCGAACTAATCTAATGCTACTGGAAACCCTGAAGAGTCAGATAATAGGAGTATGTGGCCACTTTTAAATCACTTTCCTGAGCAGCTTCTCAGTTCTAGTGCAAATGGTGATATCCAGAAACAAATCTTGAGCAATGGTCTTCATCTTTGAAACCTTCCTGTGGACTTCATTTTGGAAAACCAACAGATCAATTTGGCCAAACACACTATATAATGCTCAAACAAGTGCTAAATCAATTAGTGCAGCACTGTACCTGTGAGGGGAAACTCAAAAAAGTACTAAGTATTGATTTTTAAAAACCCGAAAACCCAAAGCACAAGCCAGGAGAGGAAAATGTCGAGGCTAATCGTGAGGAAGGTGGCTGTCCTCATAATTAAGGAGCACTTTTCCTCTTTGGTTCTTGCCTTTTCGTTCTGTTAATTGGACCTGGATTAATTGGTGATACGAGGAAGAGAAAGAACAATTTAGAGGCTTTTTACAACTAAGGCATGGTTGAGAAAACCGTACTGCTTGTTAGAAAGTTTCTCAAGTTAAAAGTAACATCCTGCTGACATTTTACAATTTTAAAGTGCAAAGAAGTTTCAAGTTATGATTAAAGCAACATATATTACTTGAATTAAGGATAGTCAATGTAATATTAGGTCATTGATATATTTTGCATAGCAAGGTGTGATCTTCTGCGTATTTGATTTGTCAGACTGACTAGGATATTATAAGGGATTTTGTGGACCTGCATAATATGTCGATGAATACATTACTTCATAATGACATCAAAATGCATTTGATGTTGTCACTCTATTACTGACTCGTTGCTTATTTCATTTAACAGAGAAATTGCATTCATTGCTTTGTATGTGCAAGTTTGTAATCTGTTTCTTTGCAAAAATATAAAACAAATGTTTGATGTTGAAATGTAATTTCTGTAGGATTACTTAATAAATTACAATTGTGCCATCTGCAGAACATTATATTTATTCTAATTATTTTATCCAATTACTTTCATATATAAAGCTGTTCTCCACTGCCAACTTAAAAAGATCAAAACAAGTAAACCTAATTTAAAATAAGTTTTCCCTCTTTCTTCCTGAGATGATAAATCCTTCCTGTAAGATACTGCCTAGACGGTCTTGAACATGCTTATATTCCTGTGTTTCTATGTTGATATTTTACATATTGGAAAGGCTAAGTATCCCAGCATGTTTTTTCAACAGGCCAAAAAACCCTTGATGAGATCCAGCAAGCTATCAATCTACGACAATAGCTAGACTGAAAAGAATTTGAACAAGAAATGGCAGGGAGGTATAGAGTGCCTATCTGGTCAAGAAACCTTGTAATACCACAAAGGGAAAGATAGTTGTCCCTACTCTGTGCTAACGGAACACCTCTGGAAGTGTTCAGTGAGGAGTCAGGAAGGATATTAGATGGGGATATCTTAAGGCATTTGACACCTACCGAGAACATTTAGTGAAGAGGCACCATGGAGAATGTCCTGTTGCCGATTGACGGTGGGGGGGTTTTGAATTTTTCGTTGCGATCTGCTCCAAGCGAATACATCACTGTGTGGGTTCACGATGGGTGAATGTACCATCCGGGTGACCAATTATTGGAGGGGGACGAGGTGAGCTAAAGGGTAAATAAGAGTAAATACTGCATTACTACTGGTGCTACTACATTCGCTTATGGGGGTGTGAGCTGTCCTAGTAGTGCTTCTGCCTGACCCCTACCAGAATTACACGTGTGGGAGACCATACCCTTCTGCTGGTCCAAATTCACAATGTAACTAAGATCCAGATCATCATTTCACTGCAGGCAGAGGCTAAGCAGGTGCGGTGGCCTATGGGTTTCCGATTCCTTTACTATGCCTAAATCTTAAGGCTATTTTGGCCTGAACGCAGGTATCTACACAGGACCTGGCAGCAATGAAATAGGAAAATGAGGAGCTTCACAGGTGCGATCTCAAACAAAATGTGACACCGAGCCACATATGAGAGATTAGTCCAGATGGCCAAAAGTTTGGTCAAAGAGGTAGGTTTTAAGGAGCATCTTAAAGGAAGAAAGAGACCCCTGGAGGGAAGTCTCATTCCACTTTGCTTGGGAGTCAGCTCGGTCCTGAACACCCAATTTTCCACCACACAACTGCAGCATTGGCACAAAGATTAAAATTGCTTTGCACTAATACTAAAGATACTAATCTGTAGTTGTAAATGAACCAGTCACAGTATATCTGAGCGGCTAATGCTTAATGTTGCCACTGTTTCTAAATACAGTAGTGAGTTTGCATACTAAGGTTTGTATCCTAACAATATCTATCTTACAACCAGCAAGACAAACATATTATTGTTATTGATAATTATCTAATTCTCAACCGGCCGAAGGGACTCCAGGCCGGCGCTGAACCGGCCGAAGGGACCGAGGCAGCGGCATTCAATTCTTAAACTCCGAACCAACTTTTAATCAATTTTTAAACTTTTCATCAACTTTTAAACTTTTTAAACAATTTGGCAGAACTTTTAAAACTTACATTTTAGACTTTTAATTGAAATACTTTTAAATATCTATTATTGATCTACATTTTTGACTTTTTAACAACCTTTAGAAACTTTTTAAATTGGGGAGACTTATATAACCTATTATTGATTTACATCTTAAACTTTTTAACAACTCTTAGAAACTTTTTAAACAAAATTTGGAATCTTTATCAACTTTTAACTTTTAAAATAACTTTGGAAGTCACCTTCCTAATGCCTGCCCCCCAACCAAACCTCGGGCCATCTACCATTGTGGCACTACTCGGCGCCGAGCTTGCGGCCGACACTTCGCCGTAGGCAATTAGGCTCATAGAGCTGTGCCTGGTCTCCAGTTGTCTTGGACCCCCTTGCCACTGGACCAACACCTTGTTCAGCTAAGCCCGTGAGCTTGCCGGTGTGCATCGGCCACCCCACGTTAAAAGAACTCACGCACAGGCATCTTCCACTTCGTCAGTATGAGATTCGGGACCTGGAACGTGAGGACCCCAATAGACAATCCCAACAGTGACAGGCCGGAACGCCGCATCGCCATAGTTGCCCAGGAACTCAGACGCTTTGACATTGGCATCGCCGCCCTAAGCGAGACCTGGTGGGCAGGGGAAGGCCAGTTGAAGGAACATGGTGGAGGTTACACCTTCTTCTGGAAAGGGAAACCAGAGGCAGAACGCCGCTTTGATGGAGTCGGCTTTGCCGTCAAGAATGAACTGGTCGACTGCCTTAAAGACTCCCCCTGTGGGGTTAACGAACGCCTCATGACTCTTAGTATTACCCTATCCCGGAACCAATGTGCCACAGTCATCAGTGCGTACGCCCTACACTCGATGCAACATAGAAACATAGAAAATAGGTGCAGGAGTAGGCCATTTGGCCCTTCGAACCTGCACCGCCATTCAATGAGTTCATGGCTGAACATGCAACTTCAGTACCCCATTCCTGCTTTCTCGCCATACCCCTTGATCACCCTAGTAGTAAGGACTACATCTAACTCCTTTTTGAATATATTTAGTGAATTGGCCTCAACAACTTCCTGTGGTAGAGAATTCCACAGGTTCGCCACTCTCTGGGTGAAGAAGTTCCTCCTCATCTCGGTCCTAAATGGCTTACCCCTTACCCTTACACTGTGACCCCTGGTTCTGGACTTCCCCAACATTGGGAATATTCTTCTTGCATCTAACCTGTCTAAACCCGTCAGAATTTTAAACGTTTCTGTGTGATCCCCTCTCATTCTTCTGAACTCCAGTGAATACAAGCCCAGTTGATCCAGTCTTTCTTGATATGTCAGTCCCGCCATCCCGGGAATCAGTCTGGTGAACCTTCGCTGCACTCCCTCAATAGCAAGAATGTCCTTCTTCAAGTTAGGCGATCAAAACTGTACACAATACTCCAGGTGTGGCCTCACCAAGGCCCTGTACAACTGTAGTAACACCTCCCTGCTCCTGTACTCAAATCCCCACTATGAAGGCCAACATGCCATTTGCTTTCTTAACCGCCTGCTGTACCTGCATGCCAATCTTCAATGACTGATGTACCATGACACCCAGGTCTCGTTGCACCTCCCCTTTTCCTAATCTGTCACCATTCAGATAATAGTTTGTCTCTCTGTTTTTACCACCAAAGTGGATAACCTCACATTTATCCACATTATACTTCATCTGCCATGCATTTGCCCATTCACCTAACCTATCCAAGTCACTCTGCAGCCTCATAGCATCCTCCTCGCAGCTCACACTGCCACCCAACTTAGTGTCATCCGCAAATTTGGAGATACTACATTTAATCCCCTCGTCTAAATCATTAATGTACAATGTAAAGAGCTGGGGCCCCAGCACAGAACCTTGCGGTACCCCACTAGTCACTGCCTGCCATTCTGAAAAGTACCCATTTACTCCTACTCTTTGCTTCCTGTCTGCCAACCACTTCTCAATCCACGTCAGCACACTACCCCCAATCCCATGTGCTTTAACTTTGCACATTAATCTCTTGTGTGGGACTTTGTCGAAAGCCTTCTGAAAGTCCAAATACACCACATCAACTGGTTCTCCCTTGTCCACTCTACTGGAAACATCCTCAAAAAATTCCAGAAGATTTGTCAAGCATGATTTCCCTTTCACAAATCCATGCTGACTTGGACCTATCATGTCACCTCTTTCCAAATGCCCTGCTATGACATCCTTAATAATTGATTCCATCAATTTACCCACTACTGAGGTCAGGCTGACCGGTCTAAAATTCCCTGTTTTCTCTCTCCCTGCTTTTTTAAAAAGCAGGGTTACATTGGCTACCCTCCACTCCATAGGAACTGATCAAGAGTCTATGGAATGTTGGAAATGACTGTCAATGCATCCGCTATTTCCAAGGCCACCTCCTTAAGTACTCTGGGATGCAGACCATCAGGCCTTGGGAATTTATCGGCCTTCAATCCCATCAATTTCCCCAACACAATTTCCCGACTAATAAGGATTTCCCTCACTCTCCTTCTTACTAGACCCTCTGACCCCTTTTATATCCGGAAGGTTGTTTGTGTCCTCCTTAATGAATACCGAACCAAAGTACTTGTTCAATTGGTCTGCCATTTCTTTGTTCCCCATTATGACTTCCCCTGATTCTGACTGCAGGGGGCCTATGTTTGTCTTTACAAACCTTTTCCTCTTTACATATCTATAGAAACTTTTGCAGTCCATCTTAATGTTCCCTGCAAGCTTCCTCTCGTACTCTATTTTCCCTGCCCTAATCAAACCCTTTGTCCTCCTCGGCTGAGTTCTAAATTTCTCCCAGTACCCAGGTTCGCTGCTATTTCTGGCCAATTTGTATGCCACTTCCTTGGCTTTAATATTATCCCTGATTTCCCTTGATAGCCACGGTTGAACCACCTTCCCTTTTTTATTTTTATGCCAGACAGGGATGTACAATTGTTGTATTTCATCCATGTGGTCTCTAAATGTCTGCCATTGCCCATCCATTGTCAACCCCTTAAGTATCATTCGCCAATCTATTCTAGCCAATTCACGCCTCATACCTTCAAAGTTACCCTTCTTTAAGTTCTGGACCATGGTCTCTGAATTAACTGTTTCACTCTCCATCCTAATGTAGAATTCCACCATATTATGGTCACCCTTCCCCAAGGGGTCTCGCACAAGATTGCTAATTAATCCTCTCTCATTACACAACACCCAGTCTAAGATGGCCTCCCCCCCTAGTTGGTTCATCGACATATTGGTCTAGAAAACCATCCCTTATGCACTCCAGGAAATTCCTCCACCGTATTGCTTCCAGTTTGGTTGGCCCAATCTATATGCATATTAAAGTCACCCATGATAACTGCTGCACCGGATGAGGCTAAAGAATTTTTATTCCAACCTCGAGGCATCCTTGTCCCGCGTCCCCACGATCTGATTGATCCTCCTGGGTGATTTTAATGCCAGCGTCGGCAAATACAGCCCTCTGGGGAGGCGTGATTGGCAGAGAGGAGGTGGTGAAAGCCAACTCCAGCGGTACCCTACTCCTGACAAAATGTCTAGAGCATGAACACATCACCAACACCCTGTCCCGCCAGAGGGACAAATACAAGGCATCGTGGCAACATCCTCGCTCCAAACACTGGCACCTGCTTGATTATGTCATCGTCCGAACCAGGGATCGCAAGGATGACAGGAGTTGACGACTGCTGGACGGACCACCGCCTAATCCGATCCATCATCAACATGGACCTGTATTCACTGGAGTTTAGAAGGATGAGGGGGGATCTCATAGAAACATATAAAATTCTGACAGGACTGGACGGGTTAGATGCAGGAAGAATGTTCCCAATGTTGGACAAGTCCAGAACCAGGGGACATAGTCAAAGGATAAGGGGTAAGCCATTTAGGACTGAGATGAGGAAAAACTTCTTCAGAGATTTGTTAACCTGTGGACTTCCCTACCGCAGCGAGTTGTTGATGCTAGTTCATTGGATATATTCAAGAGGGAGTTAGATATGGCCCTTACGGGTAAAGGGATCAAGGGGTATGGAGAGAAAGCAGGAAAGGGGTACTAAGGGAATGATCAGCTGTGATCTTATTGAATGGCGGTGCAGGCTCGAAGGGCCGAATGGCCTACTCCTGCATCTATCTTCTATGTTTCTATGTTAACATTGCCCCAAAGCAGAGGGGACAGCAGAAGCAGTTCTGCAAAAAAGTTAATGCCGGGGCACTTAGAGACCCAGCTAAGAGAGCCCTATACAGCCAGTGCCTCATAGCCAATCTGGCATGCCTTGATGACCCTGAGATGCTGAATGCCCACAGCGCTTGGTCTGCCCTCCAGGCTGCTATAACCAGTGCCTGTGAAGAGACACTTGGTAACTCAACCAGAAAACATCAGGACTGATGTGATGAAAATGATCAGATCATCAAAGAACTAATAGATCGCAAGCGCAAAGCATTTCTGAGCCTCAAGCAACAACCCAACTCGGGAATTGCAAAACAACAATACAGACGGCTCAAGGCTCAGGTCCAACGAAAAACCTGGGACCTAAAGAACAGGTGGTGGATGGAGAAAGCACAGGAGATACAACGACTGACTGACAGCCATGATATGCGAGGATTCTTCACTGCAGTCAAGCCCACCTACAGTCCAAACTCCCAAGGGCCCCTGGCCAAGAATGGGGAAACTCTCATCAAGGACACTGAGGCTGTCAGGGCCCGATGGAAGGAGCACTTTGAAGATCTCCTCAATCGAGACTCTGCCTTTGACTCGAGTGTTCTCGACTCCATCCCGCAGCATGCCACCAACTCAGTGAAACCCCAATGTTGCACGAGGTAGGTAAAGCCATAAAACAGCTGAAGAATAACAAGGCTGCGGGAGCGGATGGAATACCTGCTGAGGCGCTAAAGTATGTCGGAGAGGCGCTGTTGGCGCGGGTACATGACCTCATCTCTCTCATCTGGAGGGAGGAGAGCATGCCGGGAGATCTCAGAGATGCAGTGATTGTGACCATTTTTTAAAAAGGGGACAAGTCCGACTGTGGCAACTACAGAGGAATCTCCCTGCGATCAGCCACTGGGAAAGTTGTCGCTAGAGTTCTCCTCAACCGTCTTCTCCTCAACCGTCTTCTCCCTGTGGCCAAGGATCTCCTCTCGGAATCACAATGCAGATTTCGTCCCCTACGGGGCACAACAGACGTGATCTTCACAGCGCGACAGTTGCAGGAAAAATGCAGGAAGCAGCGCCAGCCCTTATACATGGCCTTTTTCGGTCTTACAAAGACCTTTGACACTGTCAACCGTGTGGGTCTATGGAGTGTCCTCCTCCATTTCGGATGCCCCCAAAAGTTTGTCAACATCCTTCACGATGACATACAGGCCGTGATCCTTACCAACGGATCCATTACAGACCCAATCCATATCCGGACCGGGGTCAAACAGGCTGCATCATCGCTCCAACCCTCTTCTCAATCTTCCTCACCGCCATACTCCACCTCACAGTCAACAAGCTCCCCGCTGGAGTGGAACTATACAGAACCAGTGGGAATCTGTTTAACCTACACCACCTCCAGGCCAGGTCCAAGATCACCCCAACCTCTGTCGTTGAGCTGCAATATGTGGACGACGCCCGCACCTGCGCACATTCAGAGGCTGAACTCCAGGATATAGTCAATGTATTCACTGAGGCATATGAAAGCATGGGCCTTACGCTTAACATCCGTAAGACAAAGGTCCTCCACCAGCCTGTCACCGCCACACAGCACTGCCCTCCAATCATCAAGATTCACGGCACGGCCCTCGACAACGTGGACCATTTCCCATATCTCGGAAGCCTCTTATCAACAAAGGCAGATATTGATGCAGAGTTTCAATATCGTCTCCAGTGCACCCTTCGGCCGTCTGAGGAAAAGAGTGTTTGAAGACCAGGCCCTCAAATCTACCACCAAGCTCATGGTCTACAGGGCTGTAGTAATACCCGCCCTCCTGTATGGATCTGAGGCATGGACGATGTATAGAAGGCACCTCAAGTTTCTGGAGATATATCACCAACGATGTCTCCGCAAGATCTTGCAAATCCCCTGGGAGGACAGACGCACCAACATCAGTGTTCTCGACCAGGCTAACTTCCCCAGTATTGAAACACTGACCACACTCAATCAGCTTCCTGGGCAGGCCGCATAGTTCGCGTGCCAGATACGAGACTTCCAAAGCAAATGCTTTATGCGGAGCTCCTTCATGGTAAACGAGCCAAAGGAGGACAGCGGAAACCTTATAAGGACACCCTCAAAGCCTCCCTGGTACAGTGCGACATCACCACTGACACCTGGGAAACTCTGGCCGAAGACCGTCCGTGCTGGAGAAAATATATCGGGAGGACGTTGAGCTCTTCGAGTCTCAACACAAAGAGCGTGAAGAGGCCAAGCGCAGGCAGCAGAAGCAGCGCGTGGCAAACCAGCCCCCCCCCCCAACCCCTTCCCTCGACGAATGTCTGTCCCACCTGTAACAGGGTCTTTGGCTCTCGCATTAGACTGTTCAGCCATCAAAGAACTCACTTTGGGAGTGGAAGCAAGTCTTCCTCAATTCCAAGGGACTGCCTATGATGATATGAATTCTTATAGATTCCAATTCCATGAGCCACACAGTGTGAATCAGTCAGCTTTGATCTAGTGCAAACTGTATATAATACAATTACTTAAGATACTAAATAGTTACAATAAATTAAGGTATGAGATTAAAACCAACTACAAGCATGTTGTGGAATATTATTGTTTTCAGTTACTATCCTGTTTAAAATGAAGAATGAGTGTTCTGAGTTGGTTTGTTCATGGTGAGGGATGGCAGGGGAAGGACATTTGGTAATCTCAAACTTTTGGCTTCAGAGAGCTCAACCATTGAGAAAACTTGAAATTTCGCTTTGCATGTCATGCACCTGCATTTTACTGAAATCGACACTGAATTCTGAGATAACCCTACATTTTAAATATTCACTCCCATTACATAATAAGCACATACCGCTGGAAGCTTTAGTTCTTGCAATTTTTATTCCAATACTACTTACATTTATATAACACCTCATCACATTAAAATGTCTCAAGAGCTTTACACAATGAATTACTTTTGCTGTGCAGTGACTTACTATGTAGGCTTTGGGGACTGGGATAACTCCGATACACTGCTTGGTACTGAAGGTTTTGGATACTCCATGTAACTCGTCGTTCCAGCAGCTAATGCAAATTATTTCCCCATGATCTTTTCATCTACTCACAGAGTTCATGTGTAGTTTTCAGTACAGGTCAAACAGTGCTGCACTTTCTTCAGACAGAATAGTTTAATGCAAAAAAAGCATTGTAACCCACTATTCAATACATGGTTCAGTAGAAAGTTTGATATCACAAATTAAATAGTCTCGCAACAAATGGACAAGAACAGATATTGTCAGTGGTTTTATTGCTGTGACTGGATCCCTCGCCATTAATATAATAAACCAGGTCATCGCTTCTTCTTGCCAGATTTGGGGGCTTTGTTCAAGCCTTCAATATACTTTACCGGGATCCTGTACTCCTCTGTAACACAATCACAAAACAAATGTTAGATTGAACAGGACAGATCTCAGAACAACCTTTGCTAGTGGTTAGTTACGAAGATGTCAACTGAATGAATGCATTATACCTAATTCAAATATCACACTTGTGACATAAACTTCAACAACTAGTACACACAATAATTAACGTTATCCTTTGGTGTGGATAGTATAATCGATAAATTGGGTGGGGCAGGTGGGGAGTACTTTATATATGCTTCTACCATCCACCAATGGGGTATTCCCCTTTAATTAAAAGGGACCATACCAGGTCTTTGCCTCCCTCTTCTCCCAAAGTGTCCACGTATGACATCCAGGGCTTCTTAAATGGCAAAGCCCCAAAGTAATACCCTGTTTTATGTAAAGATGGCACATCTCATGAGAAAATATGACATCTATTGGGGAAATGCAAGACAAGGTGGCAGAGGTTCCAGTCAACTGAGAGGTGCAGAGCTGTGTGCTTTTTTAACCCCATTCCCACTGAATTTTCTCCCTTCAATACTACTCTAGGTAATGCCTAGTACAGGGGTACAGTTCTTCCATATGTACCAACAGACCCCAGTATCTTATCCAAGTAACATACATCACAATTTGACAATCCTTACTAGTCTAATTCAGGTACTGAACCATCTCACGCACCGCATTCACTCCAGTGTGATATGTAGTACAAGGTCAGAAAAGATGCCAGTCCAACTGGGCGGTGCCAAAAACTCATTCCCATCAATCACTCGCTTCCTTGGCAGTCCATTCCCCCTGTTCATCCCCCTCGGCGTAAAGTTACTCCTTGAACCGATCCTCTTTGAACCTTGAGCCTGTGTCGCCTGGAGTGATCAATTAGTTTATTCTATCGAATACTTGAGTAATATCTCCCCTGATCCCTCTGCTCCAGAAGAAACCATTCCAGACTTTTCAATCTCTCTTCCTAACTCAGATGCATTATGTTAGGCAGAAGTTTGAATCTAAATACATCACAGCCACAGAATGTCCACGCAATATGAAAGGACCATCATTTCCTCCTGTAAGTTTGTTAACAAGACCTCCACCCCATACATTTATGCGGACTCCTTCTTACCATACCTGTCTAGGTGTTTCATTATTCCATCTTTCAGGATGCCCAATTGCCCACTGGTCTTTAGTTCCTTGGATCGACCCTATGCCCCTTTATAACATTACAACAGTGACTACATTCCAAAAAAGTACTTTATTGACAGTAAAGTGCTTTGAGAAGTCCAGTGGTCACGAAAGGTGCAATAGAAATGCAAGTTTTTTTATAAAGATTGGCATTACGTTAGCTGCTTTTCTATTCTTGGGATTGGAAAGATCTCCTATTTATTAGATTCTCCGAAGGACAGTGGCAAGACATAACAAATTTTGCTAGCCATTTCTTGAGGGAGCCTTGTACAAAGTTCATCCCGGTCTGGTGCCCCGTCTTTCTTCATCTTCCACAGCCGTGATTGCCTTATCTTAAATTTCTATTTTTTTTTTATTACTTGCACTACACGTCCCTCCCCAGCAAAGAAATTCAACTTCTATGGTGGGCAAATTACCCACGGTTTCCTCCGTGAACACAGAAAAGATGAATTAATTAGGTGCACTTACTCTTCCTTGATATTATGTCACTGTTAGAAACATAGAAACATAGAAAATAGGAGTAGGCCATTCGGCCCTTCTAGCCTGCACCGCCATTCAATGAGTTCATGGCTGAACATTCAACTTCAGTACCCCATTCCTGCTTTCGCGCCATACCCCTTGATCCCCCTAGTAGTAAGGACCTCATCTAACTCCTTTTTGAATATATTTAGTGACCTAGAATTTCCTTTCACCTGTTTGCTATGAACATATCTATAGAAGTGCTTAACATTTCTTCCAATATTCTCTGCTATCGTAACCTCATCTTCTATTTTAGCTCTTCTGACCAGTTTTAACCTCTGTTACCGTGCTTCTATATTCATTGCAGTTCACCATGCTACCTTCAACTTTAGATACTTTAGAGGCAATTTCTCTCTTCCCCCTCCCCCATTCCCTACTTTACTTCCATTTTAGCTCATATCAGGCTTTTCCTTCTGTTAACCTCTTTGCTAGTAGTATGTATCTGCTCCATACTCTATGTATAATAGTTCTAAGACCGATGCACTTTTCTGCTAGCTTTCCCTTCTAACAGTGCTGTGCAGTTTCCTTGGTATATCTCTCATCAGTACTCACCTTCACTTAGCATGTGCTAACACCATGACTTTCCCAAATCATATTAAGCCCTTCAAAAAAATCCCTTTGGTCACCATGCCAATACATTTGTATTTTATACTGTCAGAGTTTGTCTCATGCTTCAATAATACAATGGCGGCAATTTTTTTAAAAATTCAATTATTCAGCATTTTTTTCCCATCCCTAATTGGCCTTGAGAAGGTAGTGAGTGGTGAGCCGCCGCCTTGAAGCAACTGGCTCACTAGGCCATTTCAGAGGGCAGTTAAGAGTCAACCACATTGCTGTGAGCCTGGAGTCACATATAGGCCAGACCAGGTAAGGGCAGCAGATTTCCTTCCCTAACCCTAACCCTAAAGGAAGGACATTAGTGAACTAGATGGGTTTTTACAACAGTTTGGTAGTTACATGGTCATTGATTACTCGCTTTTTATTCCAGATTTATCCAATAACTGAATTTAAATTCCACAGCTGCTGTGATGCGACTTGAACTCATGTCCCTGGATCGTTAGTTCAGCAACATGACCACTATGTTACCGTAAACCCTGCTCCTGTCGTTTTTAAGAATGCATAGATCATGCAAAATTCTATGGGCTGAGGAGTTGAGTAAATGATTTTATTTTACCCGCGATTGTTTTGTTTTAAATGAAGTACTTGCCTGTTAGTAGCTTGGCAATATGATTAACCTGGTTGCCTTGAACCTGAAGTGCCATCTTGTCCTTTGTACCAGGCACTTGATTCATAGTTACGCTGGCCTGAGCTCTTAGCTGAAGGGCACTTCCCACAACCTGAGGATCTAAGCCATACACTTCAAGGTTTGTAATAATAGTTACCTGTCAAAAAATAAATAAAGCAATAGATTGCAGTATAAACTGACATTTATAAAGCACCTTTAACTTAAAATGTCCAAGGCACTTGAAAGAGGTGTAAACAGACAAAAAGGTCTTTTTTTTTGGAAGAATATTATAAAGCAAGAGAGGGACATGGAGAGGTGTTGGGTTTAGGAAGGCAATTACAGAGCATGGGACCCAGACAGCTGAAGGCACAACAGCCAACAATGGGATTGAAGGGGGTGGAATACACAAGAAGCCAGAGTTGGAGCAACGGAGAATTCTGGGGTAGAGGAGCTGTAGGGATGGAGAAGGTTACAGAGAAACAAGGTCATGGTGGGTTATTATCAGAGAGATAAAAACTTAAAATTAGAGGCATTGGAGGACCAGAAGCCAGTGCACGTCAGCAAGGTTGAGGGTGATGAGTGAGCCGAACTTGGGGAGGGATGGGATATGGCCAGCAGAGATTTGGATGAGCTGAAAAAGCACAGATGGCAACCATATGCTTATTCAAGGCCTCGGCTGAAGTATTGTGTTCAATTCTGGACACCACATTTTAGGAAGAATGTCAAGTTGTTAGAGAGGATGCAGAAGAGATTTACTAGGATGGTACAAGGGATGAGGGTCTTCAGATATGTGGAGAGACTGGAGAAGTTGGAGCAGAGAAGGTTAAGAGAAGATTTGATAGAGGTATTCAAAATCATGAAGGGTTTTGATAGAATAAGAACATAAGAACATAAGAATTAGAAACAGGAGTAGGCCATCTAGCCCCTCGAGCCTGCTCCTCCATTCAACAAGATCATGGCTGATCTGGCCGTGGACTCAGCTCCACTTACCCGCCCGCTCCCCGTAACCCTTAATTCCCTTATTAGTTAAAAATCTATCTATCTGTGACTTGAATACATTCAATGAGCTAGCCTCAACTGCTTCCTTGGGCAGAGAATTCCACAGATTCACAACCCACTGGGAGAAGAAATTCCTTCTCAACTGGGTTTTAAATTGGCTCCCCCGTATTTTGAGGCTGTGCCCCCTAGTTCTAGTCTCCCCGACCAGTGGAAACAACCTCTCTGCCTCTATCTTGTCTATCCCTTTCATTATTTTAAATGTTTCTATAAGATCACCCCTCATCCTTCTGAACTCCAACGAGTAAAGACCCAATAAATAAGGAGAAACTGATTCCAGTGGCAGAAGTGTTGGTAACTAGAGGACACAGGTTTAAGATGATGGTAAAAGCACCAGACACGACATGAGGAAACATTTTTTTTTTGCACAGAGTTGTCATGCAGATTGGAAAACTGCAAATGTAACGGCCCTATTTAAAAAAGGAGGCAGACAAAAAGCAGGAAACTATAGACCAGTTAGCTAACATCTGTGGTTGGGAAAATGTTGGAGTCCATTATTAACGAAGCAGTATCGGGACATTTGGAAAAGCAAAATTCAGTCAGGCAGAGTCAGCATGGATTTATGAAGGGGAAGTCATATTTGACAAATTTGATGGAATTCTTTGAGTATGTAACGAACAGGGTGGATAAGGGGGAACCAGTGGATGTGGTGTATTTGGACTTCCAGAAGGCATTTGACAAGATGCCACATAAAAGGTTATTGCGCAAGATAAATGTTCACGGGGTTGGGGGTAATATATTGGCATGGATAGAGGATTGGCTAACTAACAGAAAACAGAGAGTCGGGATAAATGGTTCATTCTCTGGTTGGCAACCAGTAACTAGTGGGATGCCACAGAGATCAGTGCTGGGACCCCAACTATTTACAATCTATAGTAACGACTTGGAAGATGGGACTGAGTGTAACGTAGTCAAGTTTGCTGATGATACAAAGATGGGAGGAAAAGCAATGTGTGAGGAGGACACCAAAAATCTGCAAAAGGACATAGACAGGCTAAGTGAGTGGGCAAAAATTTAGCAGATGGAGTACAATGTTGGAAAGTGTGAGGTCATGCACTTTGGCTGAAAAAAATCAAAGAGAAAGTTATTATTTAAATGGAGAAAGATTGCAAAGTGCTGCAGTACAGCAGGACCTGGGGGTTCTTGTGTATGAAACACAAAAGGATAGTATGCAGGTACAGTGAGTGATCAGGAAGGTCAATGGAATCTTGTCCTTTATTGCAAAGGGGATGGAGTATAAAAGCAGGGAAGTCTTGCTACAGTTATACAGGGTATTGGTGAGGCCACACCTGGAATACTGCGTGCAGTTTTGGTTTCCATATTTACGAAAGAATATACTTGCTTTGGAGGCAGTTCAGAGAAGGTTCACTAGGTTGATTCCGGAGATGAGGGGTTGACGTAGGAGGAAAGGTTGAGTAGGTTGGGCCTCTACTCTTTGGAATTCAGAAGAATGAGAGATGATCTTGTCGAAACGTATAAGATTATGAGGGGGCTTGGCAAGGTGGATGCAGAGAGGATGTTTCCACTGATGGGGGAGACTAGAACTAGAGGGCATGATCTTAGAATAAGGGGCCGCCCATTTAAAACTGAGATGAGGAAAAATTTATTTTCTCAGAGGGTTGTAAATCTGTGGAATTCGTTGCCTCAGAGAGCAGTGGAAGCTGGGACATTGAATAAATGCAAGACAGAAATAGACAGTTTCTTAAAAATAAGGGGATAAAGGGTTATGGGGAGCGGGCAGTGAAGTGGTCCTGAGTCCATGATCGGATCAGCCATGATCGTATTAAATGGCGGAGGAGACTCGAGGGGCAGTATGGCCTACTCCTGCTCCTATCTCTTTTGTTCTTATAGAAACATAGAAAATAGGTGCAGGAGTAGGCCATTCGTCCCTTCGAGCCTGCACCACCATTCGATAAGATCATGGCTGATCATTCACCTCAGTATCCCTTTCCTGCTTTCTCTCCATACCCCTTGATCCCTTTAGCCGTAAGGGCCATATCTAACTCCCTCTTGAACATATCCAATGAACTGGTATCAACAACTCTCTGCGGTAGGGAATTCCACAGGTTAACAACTCTCTGAGTGAAGAAGTTTCTCCTCATCTTAGTCCTAAATGGCTTGCCCCTCATCTTTAGACTATATCCCCTGGTTCTGGACTTCCCCAACATCGGGACATTCTTCCTGCATCTAACCTGTCCATTCCCGTTAGAATTTTATACGTTTCTGTGAGATCTCCTCTCATCCTTCTAAACTCCAGTGAATACAGGCCCAGTCGATCCAGGCTCTCCTGATACGTCAGTCCTGCCATCCCGGGAATCAGTCTGGTAAACCTTCGCTGCACTCCCTCAATAGCAAGAACGTCCTTCCTCAGATTAGGAGACCAAAACTGAACACAATATTCCAGGTGAGGCCTCACTAAGGCCCTGTACAACTGCAGTAAGACCTCCCTGCTCCTATACTCAAATCTCCTAGCTATGAAGGCCAACATACCATTTGCCTTCTTCACCGCTTGCTGTACCTGCATGCCAATTTTCAATGACTGATGTACCATGACACCCAGGTCTCGTTGCGCCTCCCCTTTTCCTAATCTGCCGCCATTCAGAAAATATTCTGCCTTTTTGTTTTTGCCACCAAAGTGGATAACATCACATTTATCCACATTATACTGCATCTGCCATGCGTTTGCCCACTCACCTAACCTGTCCAAGTCCCCTTTCAGCCTTTTAGCGTCCTCCTCACAGCTCACACCGCCACCCAGCTTAGTGTCATCTGCTAACTTGGAGATATTACACTCAATTCCCTCATCCAAATCATTAATGTATATTGTAAATAGCTGGGGTCCCAGCACTGAGCCCTGCGGCACCCCACTAGTCACTGCCTACCATTCTGAAAAGGACCCGTTTATCCCGATTCTTTGCTTCCTGTCTGCCAACCAGTTCTCTATCCACGTCAGTACATTACCCCCAATATCATGTGCTTTAATTTTGCACACCAATCTCTTGTGTGGACCTTGTCAAAAGCCTTTTGAAAGTCCAAATACACCACATCCACCAGTTCTCCCTTGTCCACTCTACCAGTTACATCCTCAAAAAATTCCAGAAGATTTGTCAAGCAGGATTTCCCTTTCATAAATCCATGCTGACTTGGACTGATCCCGTCACTGCTTTCCAAATGTGCTGCTATTTCATCTTTAATAATTGATTCCAACATTTTCCCCACTAACCGGTCAGGCTAACCGGTCTATAATTACCTGCCTTCTATCTCCCTCCCTTTTTGAAAAGTGATGTTACATTAGCTACCCTCCAGTCGATAGGAACCGATCCAGAGTCGATAGACTGTTGGAAAATGATCACCAATGCATCCACCATTTCTAGAGCCACTTCCTTAAGTACTCTGGGATGCAGACTATCAGGCCCCGGGGATTTATCAGCCTTCAATCCCATCAATTTCCGTAACACAATTTCCCGCCTAATAAGGATTTCCTTCAGTTCCTCCTTCTCATTAGACCCTCGGTCCCTTAGTATTTCCGGAAGGTTATTTGTGTCTTCCTTCGTGAAGACAGAACCAAAATATTTGTTTAATTGGTTCGCCGTTTCTTTGTTCCCCATTATAAATTCATCTGAATCTGACTGCAAGGGACCTACGTTTGTCTTCACTAATCTTTTTTTCTTCACATATCTATAGAAGCTTTTGCAGTCAGTTTTTATGTTCCCAGCAAACTTCCTCTCATACTCTATTTTCCCCCTCCTAATTAAACCCTTGGTCCTCCTCTGCTGAATTCTAAATTTCTCCCAGTCCTCAGGTTTGCTGGTTTTTCTGGCCAATTTATATGCCTCTTCCTTGGATTTAACACTATCCTTAATTTCCCTTGTTAGCCACGGTTGAGCCACCTTCCCCGTTTTATTTTTACTCCAGACAGGGATGTACAATTGTTGAAGTTCATCCATGTGATATTTAAATGTTTTTGCCTTTCCACCGTCAACCTTTTAAGTATCACTCGCTAGTCTATTCTAGCCAATTCAGGTCTCATACCATGTTAATTCTGGAGTGCTGCAGATGGGAGGAAGGTAGTAGTGTGTACAGGTAGTAGAGACCAGTAGCCACATTGTACACCCGAGGGTTAAGTCAATATACGTAAAGTGAGCATACCCTATAGTCAACACAGCAAACGAGTGATGGACGAGAGAGCCAGACCAGCTGTGCTGAGAATGCAGTATTTATTCCTCTTGGAGTTAGATTAGGTACAACTCCACAAAAATGAAGCAGGTCTCCCACACAAATAGAATACGTTTCAACAAGCGCTGATTTCCATAACAAGATTGCTGTGAACCAAATACAACCTATGCATACACTATAATGACAAACAGCAACGCTGCATATTCTACATCATATGCCAATACTTCTGCAGTTCCTACTTCAATTTAGAACAGATGACAGTGGTAAGAAAAAGAATTGTAAAGAAAATTCACAACTTTATATGCATACTATAAATATCACTAAAAATTAACTCAGTAAAATCTCAGTTAATGAGCATAAGCCATTCAAAGGATGGTGCGCAACTTGACTCTAATTCACCGAGATGTATTCATTATAGCCCCTCTGGTAACTAGGTTTCAGCAACCGACCTTTTTGTTTGAAGCACGCTGTGCCACATCAATACTAATGGGTTTAATGTTACCCTTTCGAACGATTGGCTTCTGCCCCGGAAAAGTCACTTGATGACATTGTTGCAGCTTCTCCAGACACCTGTAAAACAATCTTTAGTTGTAATTCATTACAGCAGCAAATCAGACAGCACAAGATTTGATTACATTTTGATTAAACCCATCCCTTTGAGGACAATTACTGACAGCTCCTACAATGCTGGAGTTGCATGCTTGAATGCTGCACATTTTAAAAGGAAAATTACAGAATGTTCCCTCATGTTTTTGAAGGATTTGAATAAGACAAAAGAAATAGGAGCAGGTGCAGGCCATTTGGCCCTTCGAGCCTGCTCCGCCATTCAATATCATGGCTCAATTCCACTTTCCCGCACTATCCCCAGATCCTTTCGTATCCAAAAATCTATCGATCTCATCCACTGAATATCCACAGCTCTCTGGGGTAGAGAATTCCAAAGATTCACCACCCTCTGAGTGAAGAAATTTCTCATCTCAGTCGTAAATGTCTGACCTCTTATTCTGAGACTGTGACCCACCCTCAGTTGGTTATGTGATCTCTAAATTCGCACACGAACTTTAACCTTTTTGTGTGTTTGCGTGGAAAACGGTATGACAAAAAGCAGAGCGTGTACGGTATTTTTCTGACCGTTGTGACTGGTTTATTTCCTTGGTCCCCGAGTGGTCTTCAGTGGTTGTTAAGTAAATATACACATGTGTGAAGTATGTTCACTTGCATTGTGTAAAAGGCATTTTCTATTAAAATTAGTGCAGGTGGCTAAATCAGTGTTGCCATAGCCTCATTCTGTGGCTAGTCAATGAGTTCTACTGGACACCATTGAAATAGCGTAGGCCCACACATCAGTAGCTGGCAGCATTAACACAGCAAGACTGATATAAAAGCAACTGTAGTGAATCTTAACCAAGAATGACTCTAACAAAACTTGGAAACAGATCGAAAAAATTAAAAAAAAAACACAGCTGACTTACATTGGCTCCTGATCCCCCAATGCCATCATGTTTAAATCCCTTCATGGCATTACTGTTCCAATCTCTATAACTTTCTTCAGCCCCACAACCTTCCGAGTACTCTGCTTTCCACCAACGCTGGCCTCTTGTGCAACTCCCGTTCCCTATGTGCCTCCATTGGCGGCTGTGCCTTCAGCCATCTAGCTCTGAGCTCTGGAATTCTCTCCATAAACGTTCCCACTTCTCTGCCTTTAAGACTCTCCTTAACACCCACAATTTTGGCCATGTTTTAGTCACCCCTCCTAATATCTCCTTCCTTGACTCGGCAACAATTTTTGTGTGATTACATTTTTATGAGGCACTTTGGAAGGTTTTTCTACATTAGACAGGCTGGTGAAATGGGCAAACACGCGGCAGAAGTTTAATGCAGAAAAGTGTAAAGTGATGCATTTTGGTAGAATGAATGAGGAGAGGACATATAAACTAAATGGTACAATCCTAAAGGGGTGCACGAACAGAGAGACCTGGGGGTATGTGTACACAAATCATTGAAGGTGGCAGGGCAGGTTGAGAAAGTGGTTAAAAAGGCTTACACAGGATCCTGGGCTTCATAAATAGAGGTATAGAGTACAAAAGTGTGGAAATGATGATGAACCTGTATAAAACACTGGTTCGGCCCTAACTGGAGTATTATGTCCAGTTCTGGACACCACATTTTAGGAAGGATGTGAAGGCCTTAGAGAAGGTACAGTGAAGATTTACAAGAATGATTCCAGGAATAAGGGACTTCAGTTATGTTGATAGACTGGAGAAGCTGGGGTTGTTTTCCTTACAGCAGAGAAGATTTGATAGAGGTCTTCAAATTCATGAGGGGTCTGGACAGGGTAGATCGAGAGAAACTGGTCGAGAACCAGAGGTCACAGATTTAAGGTGATTAGCAAAAGAACCAAAGGCAACGCAAGAAAAAACTTTATTACGCAGCGAATGGTTAAGATCTGCACTGCCTGAAAGGGTGGTGGAGGCCGATTCCATCTGGTCTTTCAAAGGAGAGTTGGATAGGTATCTGAAGAAAAAACATTTTAAGGGCTACGGGGAAAGGATGGGGGAGTGGGACTAGCTGAGAGTTGGCACAGGCTCAATGGGCTGAATGGCCGCCTTTCGTGCTGTAACCATTCTATGAGTCTATGATTCTAGGCATTATATAAATGCAAGCTATTGCTAATCTTAATGTTGCAGTATCTCAGTGAACAAGGCTGCAATGTTACAACCAGACTGCGGCATTTTAACAGCACTGCTTACCTAGTAAAGAGATCATCCCATTTGAGTTTAGTTACAACATGGTGCTCAGATTTTTCCAATATGCAGTCACAAAGAATAGGATTAATGGTTACATAACTGAGGAAGAGAAACAAAGAAGAATTTTTACTGTAAAATGCAGCAGGAATGCCAAAAGTCTAATTATGTACTTTGGATTGAAACAATCATCATCGCTAAATAGCTTAGACGAGGATTTATTTTGTGTTTCATATGCTACTCCATTCTGATATCTATCCCTTTGAGGATTATGGCAGTAATTTTACATGATAATAAAATCACAACGACAATGTTTCTCGTGCTTTTTCTAGGAAGTACTAACCACGATTTTCTACATGAGCAGCAGAGTTACCAGCTTTTTGGTTTAGCCACTTTTTATTTTGAGATAAAATGCACCAACATGCAAAGAGGCAATTAGAGAAAGATGCATCAGATAGTAGGTCATATCATTGTAAAGGAATATAATCAAATACAAAGCTGTGTGATTAATGCACGTGAATCTACTGTACAATGTGCTAAAGCATTAGGCATTATTAGGCCCAAATTTGCCCAGGAGTTGCTCCGTTTTTTTTGGAGCAACTTGATTTTTCTGGAATACCTTAAAAATCCCCATTCTGCACATTTAATTTGCACCAGTGCAAATGAGTTAGTTAGGATTTTTTAAAGTTTTTTTTTCCAAAAGGGTGCGTTACCAGCCACCTATGCTTGTTTTGACCATTTAAGCCAATTTGGACAGTTACAATTGCTCCAAACTAACATAGGCCAGCGTATGTGGCCACTTGTGGCCGCACAGAAAACCCTTGCGGAGAGTTATGAAATCAGCGCAGATAGCCAGAGATGGGGGGGGGAAGCGGAGAGGACCTTGCAAAGCACTAAACACCTTCATAACAACATTCAAGAAGCATAAAAACCATCAATAATAAATGTTTTAAAAATAAATTCAAAATAAAACTTAAGTCCTACCTTCATAACTCAGCCCGGGAAGTTAGCGGGCCTGCCGGTATGAGAGGCTACTCTATTGGGGATAGGTGCGGGTGGGTAGGACGCCCGAGGGCGGGAGAGAGCGCGCAAGGAACTGGCCACACATAACACACAGCAGGCTGGGCTCGCAGAACACGGAGGCTGCAGGAATCAACTCCGAGGGACTGGTGGACTTCTTCTCTGAGGACTGCTGACTCTCCCCGCCCCCACCATCAAAACTCTCCTCCCTCCTCACCCCTCCCCAATCAAAACTCTCCTCCCTCCCCCCCCCTTCAAAACTCTCCTTCCTCCGCCCCTCCCCCCATCAAAACTCTCCTCTCTCCCGCACTTCAAAACTCTCCTCCCTACCCCCCCACTCATCAAAACTCTCCCCAGCTCCTCCTCCTCCCCCCACCGCCAGCCGCCCCCACCCCCATCAAAACTCTCCACACTAAACAAAGCACAACCATCAATAAATAAAAATTAAAACTCAAGTCCTACCTTGGCCCGGAAAGTCAGCGGGCCGGCCGGCCGGTGCGGGAGGCTACTCGGCCAGGGATAGGTGCGGGGCATCGAGTCCCATGCTGCAGAGGAGCTACTGCGCATGCACGAAATCTCCAGTGCACATGCTTTGTGCTGCCAGCACTCTTTTGAGCGCAGGGCCCTAACTCCTCCCCCCCCAATTGAATTGCCATGCCGCGTCAAGCACAAGGCCAATCGACAGAGCAGGGAGAATACGGGGTTATCTTATCGGCGCCGAGTGTAGGAAGTCAGCGCACCTCACGTGAGTGCGCCGAAAAAAAGAGGGCCAAATTTGGGCCCAATAAATCAGAGGACAAGTATGGCCCTCACACCCATGTTCAAAGCACTTAGTCAATTCTTCTAAATGCTCAACTGAAAGACTGGGCTACTCAAACAGGGACCCGAATTGGCATGTGAAACATATGATCAGTGGACCTTCATGGATTACTGCCTTACTTAATAATACACATTCTCTGTTAACAAGTAACAAGACATTTTAGGCCATCTAAATGGCAGAACCCTTAGCCTTTTCTAATTACTGTATTTTCTCAGTGAATAATAATGCTCTGTGCCACTCTGTTGTCTGGATGACAGACTCCTTACCCTTTCCCAAGTCCTTTAAACAAGTCTGAATTATCTTTAAGATTTAGATACCATGTGTATCACTTACTTTTTATTGTAGTCATCGATCAGTTCATTGGACTTTACATAATTTGTGATGATACTTCTAACGTCCGCACTCGAGAGCGTGACATCTCTTCTAAACAGAATGTAAATAAATTTAGGCAGGAAGAAAAAAAAGCAGAATTTTTTATCTCTGAAAGTAATTCCCAATCTGGATGCATGTTTAAGGAACCATATTAGAGTGGTGCAGTGGGTTAACATACCTTTGGAACCTAAACTAGAATTCAGCCTAGACTGAGGGATCTCAGATAACATCAAGAATATCAAGTGAAATGGAGTTTCTGTAGTATTGAACCAGTTCCCAGTGCATCGAGGTCAACAGTATAAAACTGCCCAAAATTCAATACACATTGACAAATCTTTCTCAGAGGCCATAGGCAAAACTTACAGGTGGATAAGGAATTGGCTGAAGAGAGGAAGCTGTGGTTAAGTTAATAAAGTGGGGAGATGTACTGAATGGAGCATCCCAGGCATTGGTACAGAAGCCCTACTCTTTCTGATCTACCTAACTGACCTGGATGCAAAACCACAATGCAAATTGATTAAATTGACATGGTGATACTAAAGGGGGCATATATTTGCTTATACAGGTGCAACGTCCCGAATCCGGAACTCCGAAAACCGGAATTGTCCGAAAACCAGACATTTTGAGCATAGCTAATGGAGTCGTCCGGAATTATTGTCCGAAAGCCGAACATTTTGGGGGCAAAACCCGAAATCCGGCACGGATTCAGTTGAGGATTCCGGATTTCAGACTATTGGTTTTCTGGTCTGAAATCCGGAAAAACCCAAAAACCAGCGCAGATTCGGTCACAAGGATTCCGGACGTTGTACCCTGTATGTAGAACTTGGCAAATAAGTGCAAGGTTTTGCACTTCGGAAGAAAGAAAGGAGTGATGTACTCAATGAATAACGCTGAACTCAGTAGGAAAGATGCTGAAAAAGATCTGGGAATGGCAGTGGACTCAACTCTGACCATATCCATTCATAGTAGAGCAGCAGTTTACCGAGCAGACAGAGGTGGAGCTATACTGCCAAATCAGTATAGTCCAAGAGAGTCATAAACCTGTTAAATATTCTGTTCAGGCTGCACCCTAAATACTGCAGTCAGTTCTGCTCTGCAAGGCAAAAGGGAAATGTTCGAGCCCAGGAAATGTGGCTGAGAAGGGCTGAGGCTAATCTCCAACGCTGAAGACCTGAATTGTGAAAAGAGGTTAGAAAAAGTTAAGATTCTTTTGTCTTGAAACGAGGTGAACAAGAAGGGATCATGGAGGTATACATGGTACTAAGTGAAAAATATAATCCCGAGCATTATTTCAAGTTAAACCATGACTGCAAGACAAGAGAACAAATGCACAAAAGCCAAGTTCAGGACCAATGCTAATAAGCACTCAAAGAGCAACCAATATCTGGAAAGGTTTTGGTATGATAGTGGAGGGAAAAAAATCCCAGAGCTGTTCAAGAGGCTGCCAGATGCTGCGGAGGGAGGAAGGCTGGGCTGAGGAACTGAAAGGCTTCCTACATGGAATGGTTGAAGCAGATAGCACTGATACATTTAACAGCAGCAACTTGCATTTATATACCGCCTTTAATGTAGTAAATATCCCAAGGTGCTTCACAGGAGCATTATCAAACAAATATTTTGACACCGAGCCAAAGAAGGAGGTACTAAGACAGGTGACCAAATGCTTGGCCAAAGAGGTAAGTTTTAAGGAGCGTCTTAAAGGAGGAGAAAGGCGGAGAGGTTTAGGGAGGGAATTCCAGATCTTAGGGCCTAGGCAGCTGAAGGCACACCCACCAATGGTGAGGGGAAGGGAGTGGGCAATGCAAGGGGCCGGAATTGGAGGAGCGCAGAGATGAGAGAGGATTGTAGGGCTGGAGGAGGTTACAATGATATGAGGCCATGGAGGGATTTTAAAACAATTATGAGAATGTTTTAATTGTGGTGTTGCCATTAGGAAGGGAATCGAGGGCTAGGGGGGCATGGCGGGAAGCGGTAGAGTGGAAGGAGGCTTGTGTGGAGTATAAACTCTGGCATAAACCAGGTGGGCCAAATGGCCTGTTTCTGTGCTATAGATTCTATGTAATTCGATACAGTATAATCTTTGGTTGGGGTTAAGGTCCAGTGTTGCTGGAGAGGAAAAGGAACTTTGCACACTACCTAATCTATGCTGTACCTCACATGGAAGTAGCTGATACTGAAATAGGAAGAGAAAAGTATTGAAATTCTCACTTTGACAAGATCACACAGGTGCACAAAATTCTGGATCTCACCACAATACGGTTATGGCTTATTCAGGAGAAAAACGACAGTTCCTCATCACAACATCCAACCACCTCCCTGCCTCTATAAGAAGCCCACTGCATGTCCCAATCATTCATTGCGCAAGCTAGAACCAACACCCCGCCCCCACCCCCCCAAAAAAACATCAGTCCCGAACCTACCCCTCACTACCTTTTAGCCATGCCCCCTTGTGCGAATGGTCCTGTGTATCAATCCTGAAGGACTGGGCTTTGAAAATATATAGTTGTGGCTCCTCCTACTCCAAGGGAGAAGTTAGATATAAAAGGCAAAACACCCAACTAAAAGAGAGAAGTAGAAGCAAATTGCTGCTTTGGGTACTGATAGCAGTTATTATCAAATCCTGCCCTTTGTATAGATAGAAGTACGTTTTGTCTGGAAGAAGCTGTGGACCCTATTATTTGGTGCTTACACGGGTTTTCAGATATGCTTTTAAAGTAGTGTTCTGGATTGATCTTGAACTGTTACACATGAAAGATTGACAAACCAAGTCAGACTTCAAGACTTTGACATATTTTGAAGCCAAGAGGAATGGGAAAATATGTCATCACACAAATGAATTGAGTTATTTTTTCAAACAATGTGTGAACTATTAATATCACTGATATTAAAACCTAATGTTAAAACCAAAGATCAGGACCTCCGAGTACAAAATAGTACTAAAAACTGGAAATTCATCCAAACACCAAAATTGCACTACTTAATTAAATGAGATTTGTGTTTGACGTTACCAATGTTATCAAGTATTTGGTGTTAAGTATATTTATAGCCGCAAGCTCCATTGCTTTCTAGTTCACCAAACATTATTTTGTGTTATTTCAATCAAAATCAATGGGGTTCAAATAAAAATACAACCGCCACCTTATTAATTCCACATAACTCACACAGCATACTTTCCCTGTCTGTAAAAATCGCTCTTATATGGCACATCTGTGTCTCGGGTCAATTCTGTATTGTAAAATTAGAGCATGTTATATTTGTAAAATTGTAGTATATTTAACTACTATTTCTACTGAAAATACAAATAAGTGAGATCGTGCTTAAGCAAAGCCGAAAGCTGTAAAATCATGTTTTTTTTACACAGTGAGTGGCCCTGTGACTGCGCTCTCACAGAGCCATAATCAGTGTTAGCAATGTCCTGTAGTACAGTGTGAGTCAGCCTCACTAACATTTGGCCGCACCTCTGCTGGACTGAGCAATACATATTGAAACCGTTAACATTTCTCAGAACTTTCATTGCATATTTAGGAAGCCACTCAAGGATACACCCAGACTTGACAAGTGCACAGTTTTGTCATTCACATTCTTTGCTCAGGGCCACTCACAGTATAAAAGTGTGTGACATGCTCTGATACATAAAAAAAGGGTTAGTCATACATATAGGGATAGACTGTACTAAAGTTTAACAATACCTACTTGAGTCCTGCGTGCTCGAATAGAGGAATTAATTTACTGGAAATATGGTAAAAGGAGTCGATCTCAGGTGGTTGGTAGAGTGTCTCACTCTCTCCGTCAACCTTCACCACTTCTTCAACAGTGGCTGTTTCAGGAACTTTGAAGGACTTCAGGCTGCAAGCAGAAAGGCAAGTACATTTCTAAATGGCATGCAGCCAACTTCATTTAACAGCTATTCTGATGAGTGTTTTTATTCCCAGTGGGAAAGATTCCTTGCATGATTGAATTAGTTCTTCTCCAATACCTGTGGTTGAATGATCAACCATGATCATATTGAATGGCAGTGCAGGCTCGAAGGGCCGAATGGCCTGCTCCTGCACCTATTTTCTATGTTTCTAACCCATACACCCACTGAGATGTCTGCGCTCCTCTAATTCTGCCCTCTTGAGCATCCCTGATTATAATCACTAAACCTCTCCACCTCGCTTTCCTTCTTCAAGACGCTCTTTAAAACATACCTCCCCTAATTTTTACTTATGCGGCTCGGTGTCAAATTTTTATCTCTTAATACTCCTGTGATGCGCCTTGGGACATTTCATTACATTAAAGGTGCTATATAAATACAAATTGTTGTTGTTGTTGTCCTTTTATAAGCACGTCACTTCTTCAGTTTCAATGTGCATAACCAGAATCGCCAGTGATGTCTGTTAACGAAGATTTGGTTGTGGCTTTAGAGAACTACTGTGCTGTAATCTATTGTTTTTGTCCTCCTTATATTACACAGAATTCATCTGCATAGAATCTGCAGCACACTCGCCTATGCTGGTGTTTATATTCCCATCTCCTTAATGTGTCAACGCTGTTTGCTTCAAACACTCCTTGTGGCAGCAAGTTCCACATTGTGAGGTTTAGAAGAAATGTATTCTCATCTATGAAGTGAAACATGAAATTCTTGATAATAGCCCCTGATAGAATCAGTTCTTTTTGATTTGGCAAACTGATCTATAGTTTTAATTAACAATAGCCAAACAACATTATACTGTGCCCTGCTTGGTCTTGAAGTTTATTTATATTACAACAGTGACTACATGGCAAAGTGCTTCATTTACTATAAAGCGCTTTGAGACGTCCAGTGGTCATGATAAGCGCTATATAAATGCAAGTCTTTCTTTATTACAAAATGCACGTGTTCAATCTAATTGAAAATGGCAGTAAATCTAGAGATACTGGAATTGAAGTACTGCCAAGATATCCAGACAAGGAGGAGGAGGAAGGTGGAGAAGAGGACTGGAAAAATAACCAATTTTCTAACAATATATTTGGCCACATTTCCTCATGAATAACCCAGATTACATAATAATAATCTAAGTTTACATAAAATCAGATTTAAATAACAACTCTTCCAAAACCTTAGTTTATATATTTTTTAAATCGACAAGAGCCATAATTTGTGTTGTAATATGTGACAGCTACTTGACAGAGCTTCAGCTTGTTGTCACTCTTTGCATTATTGTTGATTAATGTTATGGCAGCAAAAAAATGAAAAATGCATAAGATTACAGCACGTAAAAAGTACCAACAACTGTTAGTTACTGTTGTAATCAAAAGTAAAAATCTGCTGTTATGTTAAAATTTTGCTCAGCTGAAAAATTCAGATTTTCAATAAAAAAACAAAAGATGATTTCATCACAAGCTAATTTTTGTATCGCCACGACAGTGAAATAAAAGCAGAGTTTGCAGGATACTTGTTCCACATACAACGCATTAATCTACATTCAAAGTTTAGAAATGAGAAAGATTTTAAAATTAAGACACCTCCTCATTGGTACAGGTACAGTAGTACTTGGGCTAATCATAGATGAAGGAGTGATTTTGTTTTCCATACATACTCTGCATGCTTCCAGTTGACAATAGCAATGCTCTCGACGCCTTTCGAGAGTTCCTTCACTTGCACTATGTGCCGCTGCTGCATGGACTGAAGAAACTTGGAGAGCTGAGGACAAAAATTCCACAGATCACTTCAAATGCTCATACAAGCCAAGTAATTGATTACACTACAAAAACAGAGCATTCGACTCAATCCCTGCCCTAAAACACTTGGGCCGATAAGCTGCATTGGAAGTGAATATCAGGCGCTGCGTACGCAGGCCGTTATACGATAGCGCACATTTTGCGCCACCGCCCGAGACGAATTTCTAGCCCTGGGTTCTCACTGAGTACTCCAACTATAATATGATGGTGGTATTCAGGACTCACGTTAAGAAGCCTATGTTTCAGAGCAGAGTGTAATTATTGTCATAAGTGTAATGTATGCACCTGTGGGCATACTCACAGATTTGTAGAGCTGTTGACCCCAATGGAGTGCTCTCTACACGGCAGCCCTCCCTCTATTTATTGGGGACTTGGCCTGGAGGATGTTGCACGGAGCAGTCCCGTGCAATTAGTTTTTGTCAGTTCACGGACTCCCAGGCAGCGGGCGGTCGAGGGGGTCGTTCAGCCCGACTGCCTGCCTCTCTTCTGCGGTTACATCCGAGCCAGAGTGTCCCTGGCGATGGAGCACGCGGTGTCCACCGGTATGCTCGCAGCCTTCCGCGAGAGGTGGGCACCGGAGGGACTAGAGTGCATGATTTCAACCGGGAATAAAATTTTAATTTGATATAATTTGATTTGATAAAGGTTCTCTTTATGTTGAATTGTTAATTTGTGTTTTTGGTGCCTTCAAAAAAAAACAAGGGGGCACTTGATTGAAAGTTTCTGGAGTGTGACCCACCTCCCCCCCCCCCCCCCCACCTTTAATCAGGGGACACTTGTAGTAATGTTCCCTTACAAAAATAGCTGTAGAGCTGTTGACCCCAATGGAATGCTCTCTATGCAGGAGTCCTCCCTTTATTTATTGGGGACTTAGCCTGGAGGGTGTTGCACGGAGCAGTCCCATGCAATAAGTTTTTAAAGCCGGTTCACGGACTCCCAGGCCGCCTGTGATTTCTGCAGTCTGGAGGAGTCCATGTTCTATGTTTATGTACATTGTGTGAGGTTGCAGCCCCTCTTCCATTATTTGAAGGGGCTGCTCCTCAAATTCCGGTTGCACTTCAGTCCCACACTCCTGATCTTTGGGCACCCTGTGCGGAGGAGAGCGGGCAGGTCGGAAGGCCTCCTCATAGGACTGCTCCTGGGCATGGCCACGGTGGGCATCAACCGGTCCAGGTAGCCGGCGGTCGAGGGGGTTGTTCAGCCCAGACTATGTGCTCAAGTCCCTAGAGTGGGGTTTGAACCTTGACCTTCCGACACAGAGGTGAGAGTGTTACCATTGGGCCAAGCTCACACATACACTAAAATGGTAACAAATTAGGGGCCATGGAAAATTGTGAAGAATGCAGGAGAGCACAAGACAGGTTAGCAGATAAGTGGCTGATGCAGTTTAAGCTAGAGAAATGTGAAGGATGATATTTTTGGGAAAAGGAACAGTGAAAGAAAGCAAAAGCTAAACAGCAAGTTGTTTAATAGAATGGAGAGACCTAGAGAAGCGGATACATTGTTAAGGATGGGAATGTAACTGAGAAAGGTGATTAAAATGGGCAAATGGATTCTGGGTTTTATATTCACAAGGACAATGAATGCAAAAGGAGGAACATGAAATTGAATTTGCACAGGACGTTGGTTAGTTCAGTTTGAGTACAGTTCTGGGCGCCCTTTATATGAAGGATAGGAGAACCACGGAAAGGCTACAGAAAGGATTCAATGGTATGAAACCTGGAATTAGAGATTATATTAATGAAGAAAGACATGAAAAATTGAGTGGTTGCACAATGAAACAGAGAAGGGTAACGGAGCATCTAATAGTGGTTTTCAAAATTATAAAAGCTTTTGAGAGGATAAATAGTGAAGGATTGTTACTCGAAGAATGAAGGGAGAAGATAAAAGACCTTTTTCATAGAGGCGTATTAGAATATGGAATACAAATGTTAATTGAGGCAGAGATTACATCATTTAAAAGAAAAGTGGATAAGTACTTACAAAGAAATATTGAAAGATATGGGGAAACACAAAGAAATGTGATTCGAGTAGAGCGCTTCAGTTGAATACCACTAGTACAGATGCTATGGGTCAATGGCCTCCTTCCATGGTGTAATTTCCATCATTCTACGAAGCATTTGTAACATTTCCCATTTTGAGTTGTTGCATGAAACACCCCTGTGCATTAACCTACCTTCTTGTAGCTTGATTTTTTGATGTCTAATTGTCTGCCTTCAGGGCTATGCAAGAAGAAAACAGAACATAAAAGAAACTTAAAATAATTCCACATAAAGATATGGCTTGGGATTTTAGTGAATAACACAGTCATGGACGAACATGGGCTTCTCATAAGCCAATAGGCACCATTTTTTTTAAGCTGAAAAAAAATTGACAAAAGTATCTTTTATCGGGGAAACGAGAAGCTGTGCATCATTTCATCATATGATGCACAAGTGATGCAGTTATACCGTTCAGAACAAATTATATTACACTGCATGTTCACAAACAAATGAAGAAAGATTTAACAAACATTTTTTCATGATGGCACTGGCCTCTTAAAAGGTTGCAAGCACTGTTTGAGATAGAGATCCAAACTGGTCTTTGTCTCTCATTCAGTGGTTGAGGGGAACGTTATTTTGTATCGCACCACGTTTGATACTTCCACAAGCTATATTCCTGGAATGACTATTTTTTAATCATTACTCAAGTTTATAAGTGAGCACTTAGCCTGCTCATGAGGCAAGGTTCCAGTTTTCTTTTAACATTTTAGAGGGGAGTTCAGTCCCAATATGGATACGAATCAACTTAGAAGTGACGGTAGTCTTATTCATTTCTCAAAAATGAGCACCAGAATATGGATGTCGAATTCCTCGCTGGGCTTATCTCTTCCTAGTCTATTGACATGAGCAGAAGAATCCAGGAGCACAGCAATAAGGATAAAAATCTCCATTCCTATGATTGTTTCTTCGACCATTGTCCAAATTTGCTAATTAAATGGGGTGCTCAGTTGAAGAAAAATTGGCTCATTATAAAGCAACAGCTAATTTGAGCTTTTGTGAACAAGTCCTTCACTAACTCACAGGAGATGTGGAGTAGCAGCTTGAATAGAAGTGCAGCACCACCTCACCTCCCAAAAAAGAGGTTTAATAATGAACAAGCGTCATATTGTAACTGAATACTACACTTACCAACAGGGATACATGTAAATCTTGAGGAAGGTGCTAGTGAGCAGTGGCAGGTCTGCTTTCTTCACCTTAGATTTCAGAGCATGAAGGAAACACTGTACAAGGAGCTCATCCATCTGCTCTGTAAAAATAAGAGGGGAGGGTTAAATAAAGCTATTTTTGCTCCAACAGAAAATGCAACCGTCCATTACAAGACCCATCTGAATACTGGTCTGCTGCTAAATTGACCTGACAGGTCAAATTATTGGATAAATCAGACCTTTTTTTGCATTAATTAGTGACTAGATTGTAAGCAGATTGTAATCATTACAGTATTAAGGCTTTGGGACGAATTTTCAGCTTTCAGGGTTTTTTGGCGAAAACGGTAGCGATACGTGAAAATTACCGTTTTTGCTGCGCTACAGTTTTTAGGCCAAATTTTCAGCCTCGGCAAGGGAGGCGTTGCACGAGCACTCGCGGCGTAAAACGCAAGTTTCGGCAACTTTAGTCCGGAGCCAGGAGCGCTGCGAGAGCGGCCTTGGGAGGGAGAAAAAAAAAACAAATTCCAAAAAACATTCCAAAAACATTTACAAGACCCTTAACTAAATAATCGCCGCAAAAAAATAAACAAAGAAAAACTTTAACTTACCTTTTTTTGCAGGTTTTCGTACTCACTGCTGCTGGCAGGGCTGCACCGACTGATTTAACCAGTCGCTAATCCGGGCGTGGGGTACGAAACCTGATCGCAAATGCAATCCGAGTCATCGCACGTCGCCGTCCTCTCTCCAGCGGTACTTGGCAGCGCTGCCGCAATCACATACCCGAGGATCCCGCCAGGGCTTTCGCCGCGGAGGGTCACATCGCAGTGAAAACCCAGTTGCACAACTCTCGAAAATCCGGCCCTTTAATTGCATATCCTTCAATATTTATTTCTAAACACTTATCCACTTTTCTTTTAAATGGTGTAATCTCTGCCTCAATTAACATTTATATTCCATATTCTAATACGCCTCTATGAAAAAGGTTGTACAAGATATGCTTCTTTTCACAATACAGAACATTTTGAAGGGTTAGGATGCAGTTACATTCTGACCCACTGCAACGTTTGTTCTAATGGAACAAAAAGATTTCTTTGAAAATGACCAACTGTGTACCTTTCATTATGGAGCGGAAACAAAGAGAGGAGCCGCTGATCTTATCAATAAAGGCAATCGTTGTAAAAGAAAATTGGCCTCGGAGTTCAGTTTAAGGTCATTGTCATTCAAAGTTGGTTAACAAAATGTGATCTTTTTTTTAATAACTTTCCTACTTCACTGTGCTGTTTTCATTGCTTAATTAAAATTATTGGATATTTTCAAAAGGATTCACTGAAAGAATTAGTACGTGAATTCTGGTATTTAAGGAATCAGATTCTGCGCTTTCATCCACTTAAAAACCTAAACCCGACATCGTTTCCCCATCATGGTTTCTTCGAGAATATGACAGCAGTGTTTGGTGAAACCATTCCTGGGTAATAGTCAGTTGTGGCTCAGTGGGTCGCACTCTTGCCTTGGAGTCAGCAGGTTGTGGGTTCAGGGACTTGAGCACAAAAAATCTAGGCTGACACTCCAGCGCAGTGCTGAGGGAGCGCTGCACTGTCAGAGGTGCTGTCTTTTGCATGAGTTATTAAACCGAGGCCCCGTCTGCTCTCTCAAATGGACATAAAAGATCCCGTGGCACTATTTTGAAGAAGAGCAGGGGAGTAATCCCTGGTGTCCTAGACCAATATTTATCCCTCAATCAACATAACAAAACAGTTTATCTGGTCATTATCACATTGCTGTTTGTGGGAGATACTGTGCACAAATTGGCTGCCGCGTTTCCTATATTACATCAGTGATTACACTTCAAAAGTACTTCATTGGCTGTAAAGTGCTTTGAGATGTCTGGTGGGCGTGAAAGGCGCTATATAAATGCAAGTCTGTCTTTCTTTAATTGTGCTTTTTTTTTTTTAATTTGAACCCCTTCATACCTTGTATGGTCTTGATGGTTTCTGCAGTATCCTGATGATCCCCAATGTCTTCTGTGATTTCTTTCTGGTCAGCAATCTCCGAGGCATGAGTCTCGCTGTCATTGACTTGACCTGTTGCTGAAGATACAAGTTCTGGTTCAGGCTCCACATTCAAACAAAGATTGTCGATGTCTGGTGTGTCACTCTCTGTACTGTGCAGCACTGCAGTCACATTCTCATTACTAACTGCATCAATGATCACATCTTCCTCCTTCTCCTCCTCTTCATCTTCATCCTCTTCCTCGTCATCCTCCTGCCCCATTTGCTCTCCAATTTCCCCAGGGTCACAGTGCTTGTGAGCAATTACAGGTGGGTTTGTCTTTTCTCCAAAAGCCCTTAAAAAATAATAATTTAATTGATTAAATAAAAGAATTTTCTCTCTCTTCCTCTTTCAAATTGCATCCTCCAGTTAAAAGGAAAGTAGACATCAGAGGTTTAAAGTTGGCTCAGTGGCAGGAAGCAAAGGGTAATGGTCGACGGGTCTTTTTGTGACTGAAAGGCTGTTTCCTGTGGGGTTCTGCAGGACTCAGCCCCTTGCATTTTGCGATATATGTCAATGATTTAGACTTTAATATGATTATGAAGTTTGCAGATAATTCAAAAATTGGCCGTGTGGTTGATAGTAAGGAAGAAAGCTGTAGACTGCAGGAAGATATCGATGGACTGGTCAGGTGGGCAGAAAAGTGGCAAATGCAATTCAATCCGGAGAAGGTAATGCTTTTGGGCACGGCTAGCAAGGCAAGGGAACACACAATAAATGGTAGGAAACTGAGAAGTGTAAAGGAACAGAGGAACCTTGGAGTGCATGTCCACAGATGTCTGAAGGTAGCAGGACAGGTAGATAAGGTGGTTAAGAAGGCATGTGGGATACTTTCCTTTATTATCTGAGGCATAGAATATAAGAGCAGGGAAGTTATGCATGAACTGTGTAAAACACTAGGTTAGGCAGCAGCTAGAGTACGGTGTACAGTTCTGGTCACCACATAGATCAGCCATAATCTTATTGAATGGCGGAGCAGGCTCAAGGGGCCAAATGGCCTACTCCTGTTCCTATTTCTTATGTTCTTATTACAGGAAAGATGCGA
The DNA here is from genome assembly GCF_044704955.1 of Pristiophorus japonicus. Taxonomy (NCBI): domain Eukaryota; kingdom Metazoa; phylum Chordata; class Chondrichthyes; family Pristiophoridae; genus Pristiophorus; species Pristiophorus japonicus. The sequence continues at coordinate 109,926,763 of NC_091993.1, read as the reverse complement.
GTGCACGAGAGAGGGTACAGAGGAAGTTTACCAGGATGGTTGCCAAGACTGGAACATTTCAGCTATGAAGAAAGATGGGATAGGCTGGGCTTGTTTTCTTTGGAGCAGGGGAGGCTGAGAGGAGACTTAATTGAGGTGCATAATATTATGAGGGGCCTAGATAGAGTGGATAGGAAGGACCTACTTCCCCTAGCAGAAAGATCAATAACCAGGGGGCACAGATTTAAAGTAGTTGGTAGAAGGATTAGAGAGGAGTTGAGGAGAATGTTTTTCACCGAGAGGGTGGGGAGGTCTGGAACTCACTGTCTGAAAGGGTGGAAGAGGCAGAAACCCTCATCACATTTAAAAACTACTTGGATAGGCACTTGAACCTACAAGGCAGCGGAACAAGAACTGGAAAGTGGAATTAGGCTGGATAGCTCTTTATTGGTCTCCTGCTGTGCCTTAAATTTCTGTGATTCTATCTTGAACCAGGTGCCATAGCGTGTCTAAGGGTAAACGGATGGGCCTAAATTTGATTCTCTCTCCCTCTCCTCTCTGGGGTAGCTGGGGGGGGGGGGGGGGAACACACAGTTTCCTTCAGCCACCTCGCCCAATCAACCCAGTTGAGATCAAGAATTCACCCTGCGAGTAACTTGAATGTGGATCTTATATATTAGACATGGACAGTACACTTAGTGGGGAAAAAAGGCAAATATCAAATCTGTAAGAACCCAAACTGACGATCACATTAGAAAGAAAGAAAATAAACGGAGTGGAGCTTGGTATCAGAGTAAATAACAGACATTAACCTAAACTGAATTCAGCGGTGGATCTCCCATAGTGTTACTCGTGGCAAGTTGTTGGATGCACCATTGTATAACATAAGCAGCTAAACTCCCACAACAATCCATTCCTGCCCAATCAGAGTCAGCGATAGGCACTGCAAGAGCTTCTCTCCGTCTCCACTTGCACCTAGGACCCACTCCATTACTTCATTCCCACCATCTCCACCTTCATTTCCTTTTACTGATTTGGTTTTGCTTTTACTTTTTCTCACTCCTGTTTGCTTGTGCAACACTATCACTCTCCCCCCACTGCTCACATCCGCTTTCACTCCTATGATCTATTTCAGCTTACTTTTCACAAATCGGCGTATGTCTCTGGCCACAGCTAACAGTGCAGCATGCATAGGAACAGGAGAAGGCCATTCAGCCCCTCGAGCCTGTTCCACCATTCAATCTGATCATGGCTGATCTTTACCTCAACTCCATTTACCCGCCTTTTTTCCATATCTCTTAATCCCCTTATTTATCAAAAATCTATCAATCGCAGTCTTTGAAAATTTCAATTGACTCAACATCTACAACCCTTTGGAAAACAAGTTCCAGATTTCCACTATCCTTTGTAAATTAGATTCTTTTTTAAATTACAGGGAAAATAATAAATGAAAGTCAGGACAAATATAAAAACTATAGGAAAGGTACAAAAAAGGGTAGAAAGCCAAGAGCCACTAGGTTAGAAAATTAGCAAAAATTATAAAGGACAATTAAAAGGCTTTCTACAGGTATAATAGTGATAAAGTAGAGGGTAGGGCCAGCAGCCTTTCTTATTAAGCCTGTGCAAATTCACTTTGTTTTAAAATGCAACCCCCAAATTGTAACTCAATCCTAAAACCCTTTCTGTGCGGGGGGGAAAAAAGATCAAAATTACCATCAGAACTGAAGACTGAAAGATAATTATTTATATGGTACTTATAGTGGGAAAATCCAGTACTAATTTAACTATTAGTATGTATAAAAGAATAGTGGTATGGACTACAAAACCATATACATAAAATAAATGGAATCCCTTAAAGCTACACGACCGGATTTACTCGTTTTAAATTCAATAGAAATTAACCCCAGCAAATTGTGCAAATATGTTGTTTTTAAGATTCAGAAAAAGAAAAAGTTTGTTGCAGTTGTGATTTTTTTTATATTTCTGTGTTACTCACACTACAATCTGCTCATCAGGTGATAGTTCTGTGTCGGGTAAAGGAGAAAAAATATATCCTGAGTGCGTCATGTATTCAGAGTTGGTGCGACCTCAGCTGCCGAGAGGTTTAGTAACTTCATTTTTAATCTTTCAACAAGCCAAGAGTTAAGAGGTTTTGTAGGCATGGCAACTTGTGGCACATCATTTTGCGATACCAATACAATATACCAGTGGTGCGTAATTGATTGTCATGAACAGTAAATGAACTAAAGATATAACTGATGACTGCAGTTAAAGTGCTCCTAATATATAGACATATTTTAAATCAATTTTTTTGCGCCCACGTAAAATTTACGATTAAGAATTAAGTACTCCTGATTCTTACCATAACTGATCCAGATATGTATGCAGGGTGGAGACACCCCTTCCCTTCATACCCGCTGCAAGCATCTCTGTTGTTGACATAGTGGCCAAGCCTATTGCCACTGGAGCTCTGCAATTTAGTGAACAAAAAGGATAAAATAAAGAAACACCATTTTTATTTTAAAGTTAAATAGGATTATGTGGATCTTCCTAGACTGTCAAGTTGCTGCTAAAAACTTATGCATTTGTATTTTTTTTTAAAGCAGTTGTACTGGTAGATCTACCTTGTAGACTCTGGACTGAACTGTTGCAATTTATTTTGCTTCAGGATACTTAACAGCATTGGAGAGAGGTGACCTTCATTCCACTTGTCTGCATTGATTCCACAGACGCACATCAACTAGCAGCCTTTCACAGAGCAGCAAGATTACCAGACAAAGAGTACAAGGCAAGCAAACACAATGGCCACCTTCTGCATTATAACCGTTTAACTCTAAAGTGTCAGCTGTGGCTTAGTGGATAACACACTTATCTCTGGTCAGAAGGTTGTGGGTTCAAGTCCCACTCCAAGGGCTTGAGCACATAAATCTAGTCTGGCACTCAGGTAGTGCAGTTCTGAGGGAGAGCTGCACTGTCGGAGGTGCCGTCTTTCGGATGAGACGTTAAACCGAGGCCCTGTCTGCTCTCTCAGGTGGATGTAAAAGATCCCACGGCACTATTTAAAAGAGGAGCAGGGGAGTTATCCCCGGTGTCCTGGCCAATATTTATCCCTCAATCAACATAACAAAAACAGATTATCTGGTCATTAGCACATTGCTGTTTGTGGGAGCTTGCTGTGCGCAACTTGACTGCTGCGTTTCCCACATTACAAAAGTGACTACACTCCAAAAGTACTTAATTGGCTGTAAAGTGCCTTGAGACGTGAAAGGCACTATATAAATGCAAGACTTTCTTTTTCTCTATGATTTTATGTGGGTTGCATTCCACAGACTGCCCTACTGTATTGGCCACAAAAGCAAACGTGTCAAAAGGTTGAACCTCACAAAAGGGATAAAAATTGGACATCTAAATGTAGTGATGCGAGAACTATACCTGCTTCCAACAAGGTTAATGGCACAAAGATCTCCCTGTAGTACCTCGGGAAGACCAGAAGGTGGCACAACAACTCCAGGCAACATAAGATCTGCAACAGCAAAATAACTCAGACTTAATGGCAGAATGAAACCAATTGCTCAAGTAGCAGATAATTTTTGCATTAGAGAATTGTTGTGTTTAAAATGTAGAAAACTTTAATTGCACGAGCAATAGAATAATGGATACCAAGAATTCAGCCATGTAGATTGACGTGTCGAGGAAATGGTTGTTAGAATTTATTTTAAATCAGCGAAGATTAAAATGTAGCACTATTTTTCATGAAGATTATAACTAAAGCAAGACTAAAGGTAAAACGATTACATAGTCAGTACACTACAGTACAAGTCACCAGGGATTATGCTGAGGCTCTATGATGTACAACTGGTCAGACTTCCACCGGAGCACTGTTTGCAGTTCTGGTTAACACACTTCAAAAGGGATGTTCATGCATTGGAGGACTGAACAGCAATAAGGATGATCCAGAGTACAAAAGGGGATGAGCGCAGAGGCATGATTAGAGAAGCTGACAGTCTAGTGAGCAAGTCCATGGGCAATCTAACTCATTTTAAATCAAGTTTAAAATGGCATAGGTTAGATAACCCCAGGATATTAATTTGTCATCCAACCCGTTGAACAAGAGGTTATAAACTTAAATATGATTTGTGAATAGTAGATTTAAAATAGATCTTGGGAATAAAATTATTTACTCAAATAATCTATCAGTGCAATCAAAGATGTTTCGGAAATTCAAGGTAGTTAGATGCCAGGAGGGATCAAATGGCAAAGGGGCAAGAACACTGATTTATTCACTCTCGTGCTTTTATGGCTACAACACTGTCCAGTGTCACAACTTTGGAAATCGATGTTGGAAATTGAAACAGGTGAGTAAAGTCTTAATGGTCATCCAACTAACAGTTTCTCAATATTTGTGGCCTTGTGTGAGAAATAACAATTTATAAAAAACTGCTTAAACAAAGAGGACTACAGTGGGATGAGGGCAGAGTTGGCTAAAGTAGACTGGAAACACAGACTAAACGTTGGCACAATTGAGGAACAGTGGAGGACTTTTAAGGAGCTCTTTCAGAGTGTTCAACAAAAATATATTCCAGTGAAAAAGAAGGGCGGTAAGAGAAGGGATAACCAGCCGTGGATAACCAAGGAAATAAAGGAGAGTATCAAATTAAAAACCAATGCGTATAAGGTGGCCAAGGTTAGTGGGAAACTAGAAGATTGGGAAAATTTTAAGCAACAGCAAAGAATGACTAAGAAAGCAATAAAGAAAGGAAAGATAGATTACGAAAGTAAACTTGCGCAAAACATAAAAACAGATTGTAAAAGCTTTTACAGATATATAAAACGGAAAAGAGTGACTAAAGTAAATGTTGGTCCCTTAGAAGATGAGAAGGGGGATTTAATAATGGGAAATGTGGAAATGGCTGAGACCTTAAATAATTATTTTGCTTTGGTCTTCACAGTGGAAGACACAAAAACCATGCCAAAATTGCTGGTCACGGGAATGTGGGAAGGGAAGACCTTGAGACAAGCACTATCACTAGGGGGGTAGTGCTGGACAGGCTAATGGGACTCAAGGTAGACAAGTCCTCTGGTCCTGATGAAATGCATCCAAGGGTATTAAAAGAGATGGCGGAAGTTATAGCAGATGCATTCATTATAATCTACCAAAATTCTCTGGACTCTGGGGAGGTACCAGCGGATTGGAAAGCAGCTAATGTAACGCCTCTGTTTAAAAAAGGGGGCAGACAAAAGGCAGGTAACTATAGGCCGGTTAGTTTAACATCTGTAGTGGGGAAAATGCTTGAAACTATCATTAAGGAAGAAATAGCGGGACATCTAGATAGGAATAGTGCAATCAAGCAGACGCAACATGGATTCATGAAGGGGAAATAAACTAATTCACTGGAATTCTTTGAGGATATAACGAGCATGGTGGATAGAGGTGTACCAATGGATGTGGTGTATTTAGATTTCCAAAAGACATTCGATAAGGTGCCACACAAAAGGTTACTGCAGAAGATAAAGGTTCGCGGAGTCAGAGGAAATGTATTAGCATGAATAGAGAATTGGCTGGCTAACAGAAAGCAGAGAGTCGGGATAAATGGGTCCTTTTCGGGTTGGAAATCGGTGGTTAGTGGTGTGCCACAGGGATCGGTGCTGGGACCACAACTGTTTACAATATACATAGATGACCTGGAAGAGGGGACAGAGTGTAGTGTAACAAAATTTGCAGATGACACAAAGATTAGTGGGAAAGTGGGTTGTGTAGAGGACACAGAAAGGCTGCAAAGAAATTTAGATAGGTTAAGCGAATGGGCTAAAGTTTGGCAGATGGAATACAATGTCGGAAAGTGTAAGGTCATCCACCTTGGGGGAAAAAAAACAGTAAAAGGGAATATTATTTGAATGGGGAGAAATTACAACATGCTGCGGTGCAGAGGGACCTGGGGGTCCTTGTGCATGAATCCCAAAAAGTTAGTTTGCAGGTGCAGCAGGTAATCAGGAAGGCGAATGGAATGTTGGCCTTCATTGCGAGAGGGATGGAGTACAAAAGCAGGGAGGTCCTTCTGCAACTGTATAGGGTATTGGTGAGGCCGCACCTGGAGTACTGCGTGCAGTTTTGGTCACCTTACTTAAGGAAGGATATACTAGCTTTGGAGGGGGTACAGAGACGATTCACGAGGCTGATTCCGGAGATGAGGGGGTTACCTTATGATAGATTGAGTAGACTGGGTCTTTACTCGTTGGAGTTCAGAAGGATGAGGGGTGATCTTATAGAAACATTTAAAATAATGAAAGGGATAGACAAGATAGAGGCAGAGAGGTTGTTTCCACTGGTCGGGGAGACTAGAACTAGGGGGCACAGCCTCAAAATACGGGGGAGCCAATTTAAAACCGAGTTGAGAAGGAATTTCTTCTCCCAGAAGATTGTGAATCTGTGGAATTCTCTGCCCAAGGAAGCAGTTGAGGCTAGCTCATTGAATGTATTCAAGTCACAAATCGATAGATTTTTAAGCAATAAGGGAATTAAGGGTTACGGGGAGCGGGCGGGTAAGTGGAGCTGAGTCCACGGCCAGATCAGCCATGATCTTGTTGAATGGCGGAGCAGGCTCGAGGGGCTAGATGGCCTACTCCTGTTCCTAATTCTTATGTTCTTATGTAAAACATATATTTTGAAAATATGAAATAAAAAGACACAAAACTAAAATTACATTTATTTCTAGGACTGAACCACCACAGTATAATCTAATTGAGGAGTTCAGATGATATCATAAGCCTCCAAAGGAAAGTTGGCTTTATAAACATCATCTTGACACATCATTAAATTACAGTCTTGCACACTCTCCCGAGCATTTAGTATTTTTTTGAAAGTTAGAAATGACAATGTCTGTTTCTTCCCAGGGGAAGCTGTATTGGATTGTCCTGGTGCTGGAGATGCTACAAGAGATTGTGGGCAGAACTTTCAACTTTGGTGGGGGCTTGAAACTGGCGATATTGGACCAGCCTCCCGTTATACACACCGCCTGATATTCCTTTAGATTGATTGCCAAAATATTATAGGGTAAGTGCTCTATTATAAAAATGATATTTTCTTGGTAATCCAATAACATTGCCAAAAGTGTGGCTGGTTTAGTTCAGAAATTCCAGGTTCAGAACCCTGGAGTGAAGGGAGGGTGGGGGGGTGGGAGGAGAGGGAAGATGATACACAAATCCCACCATCTCAACGAGTATGACGTTAAAACAGAAAATGCTGGGAATACAGCATCTGTGGAGAGAGAAACAGTGTTTCAGGTCGATGACCCTTCGTCAATGAGAATGCCATTTGTTTTTCTAGTTCATATGGTCAGGTAGAGACACCCCTTTGTATAGTGCAGAGAAAACACATGGAGTACATGGTTTTTGGAACATGACCCTTGGATGAAAGTGTAAGGGAAATAAATTCCACACCAAGTCCGAGTACGGTGAAGGAAAACGTCAGTTTATTCGTACAGAGCGCTCTGGGAGAAGTGGGGAAACTCCGCAGCTTCGCCACACCTTCTCCCCAAGCGAAGTTTCCAAGTTACAATTATACCTTTGGGGGCGGTCCCGCCCCCTTACACCATTGTCCAATTATCTAACATTTTTGTAACGTCTTACCCTATATGATAATACTATGACAATCTATCTTTACATTGTGGCAAGTCAAAGGTTAACTAGCATACGCACACACAAGTGGGGTTATTCTCCTCGCATCAGCAGAAAAACAAGGAACTATCTTCCTGTTATTAGTACAAGCGATATACATCTGTTTGCCTCTTCAACCGCCCATTGTCTTACTTCCCCTATCTCCATGACTCAGGGTCACCGGACTTGAGACTATACATGCTTTTTGCTTAAGTATACATTTTTTACTTGACTACTCTCCTTGTCCCATAATTCATCAGAGAAAGACAGAGGAGCTGGTTACACATTATAAAAGTTACAAAGGTTATAGGTTAAGAACTTTCTCTCCAACAAAAGACTCTTTGCTCTGTGAACAACACCTAGTAACAGATGTGTGTAGATTTCCCAGTCAAGTGCACGGTTACATTCAGATTAATTCAAGTGTAAACATCAGCCATATTGACCAAATCCCAACTCACACGAGTGAGCACGAGCGGTTTTGATGGTATCATTTCATCTTTTTTGAGAAAGTGTAATTATGTTGCATCATAAATGATGTGGTCATGATACACAATAGGGTGGATAAGACAAAGGAATATAGCGCCCTCTGTCAGCACTCGACAGAGCTTGCTATGCAGAAATGCTGTAGATGGCAACCTGTAGTGATCATTTGGCACAAAAGAACAATATTCCTTTAAAGCTTGAGGGACAGAACCTCATCTTTCTATTAGGCGCTTTACAGGCTTCCGGACTCAACAGTGAGTGCAACGATTTCAGATCGTGACCTCTGACCCCATTTTTTTCAGACGACAGGTGTTGATGATTCTGCCATTTCCATTTACAGCTCTTCTAGATCCATCTTTTGTTCCTTTACTTGTCCCATTACCATCTCCTTTTGTCTTCTACAATCAAACCTTGTGTCATTTAATCTCTCCTACCTTCCACCCTATCACAGACCTTCCCCTGTTCTTTCCTCCTCTCCCCCCTTTCCCTGAACCTGCACTTGCTTAAACCTGTTATATCTCTAACTCTTTTCTGCTTTGACGAAAGGCCATTGACCTGAAACATTAACTCTGTTTCTCTCTCCACAGATGCTGCCTGACCTGCTGAGTATTTCCAGCAGTTTCTGTTTTTATTACAGATTTCCAGCATCCGCAGTATTTTGCTTTTTATTCCTTTAAAGGTGACATTTCAAACTTTTTGAAAACTACTAGCAACATGTTGCAATAACCATGACAAAGAATTTTACCCAAAAAAGCTCCTTGGATACTTTTTTTTTCCCGTTGTAACTTTGACTTGTATAGTGTTTAGAAACAAAAAGCCTTTTTATGAGCGGTTTTGATTTATAATTCTATTCCTGCCTGCATTTCTCTCCACTGTCGCATGACTCCATCGATCAACGTGTTTCAACTGATTTCACATCAAAGCAAATCAAGGCAGTAATGGAAGGAAAATACCTCCCACCAATAGGAGACCAGTTCACATGTTGTTCCCTCTGTGAAGGCACAATGTGTGTGTCCTATTTTATAGACTTCTGCAGGTCAGCATTTTTGGAGTTGGGACTCTTCTCCCTTCAATTAGCTTTCAGCAGATAAACGGGGAGTAACGCAAAGGCCATCTGTGCGAGTGCCCACAAGGACCAGAGGTGCACCAGAAAGTCAATGTGCAGTGTCCTTTATCAGGTGGTGAGCAGAGGGTCATTTTTCCAGACAAAACACTAACCTGGAGGAGATCCAAGAACTCGGTTCTCTTAATCGTAAAACTGCTGGTTGCCAGGCAAAAGCCGCAGTGAATTTACATTTCAGTTGAGCCACAGTTCTTTCCAGGTTTTCATTTGAAAACTCAGAACAATGCCAATAGTTTATTGGGAGAACAACGCTGGCGATGCAAGGATTCTTGAATGCTGAACGTCTCTTGAATTTGGAAGATGGTAACCCAACTTTTAAAAGTGAAAACTCCGAGGATGATTTAAGGAATAACTAATAACTAGTAAGTGAAAGTGTTCAAAGAAAATTTTTTAAAGCACACAATTTTCTTTAATACATGGATTATTTTTCTCCTGAGTATTGAGCGCAGCATTTTAGAGATCAATTTTTGCTCTGAATAACCACTTATTACAGATAATGCAAGGCCACTTTAACAACTACAAAAGGTAAAGTGGCCCTGGCTGAAGTGTGTAGAACTAGGGGTCACAGTCTCAGGATAAGGGGGAGGCCATTTAAGACAGAGATGAAGAGGAATTTCTTCATTCAGAGGGATGTGAATCTTTGGAATTCTCTGTCCCAGAGAGCTGTGGTGCTGAGTCTCTGAATGTATTCAAGGCTGAGATAGATAGATTTTTGGAGTCCAGGGGAATCAAGAGATATGAAGATCGGGCGGGAAAGTAAAGTTGAAGTCCATGATGAGCTATGATCTTATTGAATGGTGGAGCAGGCTCGAGGGGCCATATGGCCTACTCCTGCTCCTATTTCTTATGTTCTTATGCAACCAAATTAGTAGGTTTTTCATATATATATATATATATATCCTTAATTGGAACATGTGGACACGAATATGCTGCAAGTAGATAATCCCTGCACCAATATTCAAATAGGGGCAGTGACAGCAACTTCACATACCAATGTCTTTAAAATCCTACAATGTAACCAAGTAAATAGCAGTTAATAGAAACTCAAACCATAGAAAGGTCTGTTCTTCCTCAAAATACAAAGGACTACTGCACCCTCCATGATGCTGACATGTTTTCATTTTTATCCCGAAAACGATATCCCGAAAGGAGCATCCAATAAATATAGAACAGTCAATAAGGAATTGTGATGAGTACGCCATGGATGAACACCAAGTCAATAATCAGTCACAGATGAATCAATGGGAGAAAAAAAATAGAAGATGACTGACAAAAGAGGCAAATGTGTTCTGGAAAGGCAGGAAGATCTTGAGCATGAAGTGGAATTCAGGATATTGAAATACTTCCTTAACTTTTACTATTCAGTTCCCTCCTCAAGTTTTACTCAAATGCTCATATTCAAGTAACTTTAGTAACAAAAACGTTTTATTCTGCAAAAATGTGAACCATTACATAAGCTGAAATGACTTTAAACCTGCCTCTTTACAATATGTTTTAGTGCTGCTAGGTTTCGAGATGCCTCACCTGCTCCTCCAGCGAGTTTCGGTAGTACTGCACGCCATGTTGTAAATGCAGCCAGCAGATCTGGGTGAGACCACAAGGTATACACTGCCCAATAAAAACACACAGGTCAAACTTCTAAACCAAGAAAGACATTGGAGGGGCAATTCTGACTTTGGCCAATAGTGTAAAACGGATATCATCAGATCAGCCGCCTGTTATACATCTCTGCCCATTTACATCAAAGTCAATGGAAATTAAAATGGGGAGAGCTGTACAATGGGTGGCTGATCAGATAGCGCCCAACTTACATTAGCCGCCAATATCAAAATGGCCCCGATTGTATTCACTCGATGCAAGACACGAATGGGAACGAATCACTCACACCCGCTACTGCATGGGTGGAACTCAATGTTAAAAACATGACTACCATTTTCCCACATGTCACAATAAGTATTTGTGATTACAGTGTACTCTTGATAATTCAAAGTTGTTTACTAGTGCTAAATAACTAAATTATCCAGTAAATCAAGTTAAGCAATGGAAATAATATAGGAGAGTGGGAATAAAGGGCTAAAAAAAATTGAATTATCAGATCATTTCTGAATTAAAAGTGAACTGTAAAAATGATGGATAAGAACATTTTTGTAGTAACATCTGTTCTAACATTAGACATGAAAATTCTCGATATCAATGGGGGAGTAACTTGAAGGTCAGGGATAATTACATGGAATGGTGAGTACCAAGTACCCTGCTGGAAATCCTACATTATTCTTTTTGTCTTCCTCTCTCTCCTTGGTTTGTCTAAAATTCCTAGTCACGGATCTCCATGTAGAGCTTGGAGTATGTCCATTTTAATGAAGTGGACGTGCTGGAATCAGACGGGGATTCCCTTCAGCACGTCTGCTCTGCTAGAATGGAGCTTTTGTTCATGATGTACTTACTGAGCGAAGCACACTTTTTTAATATAAAAGAAAAGTTGCTTTTATTATTCCGCAGAGAATGGGACAACAACCTGCAATCAACAATCAGAAAATTAAGCAAAGCCAGGCCCACATAAAGAAATGGCGCAGATGCACTGCATGGGAATCCCCATGTCCTTCTCGGGCACTTCGCCACTTAAGCTGATGTACTGAGTACCCTTCAGAGGAACACTGCTGGTTCTCCTTCCTTTAGGGTTCATTGGTTACAGAAAAGTATTCTGTGACTCTGTGTAATTTCATTCTACTGATTTCTGCTTAGCAACTGACTTCTTTTTTTTTAAAACAGCAAAATTTAAGTCCAAAAAGTTATTCCACAGCCATACCACAGAGTACATGCCAACAACCAGAATGGGGAACAGGAAAAAGCAATATCAATGCTCACAGATCCAAGAAATTCCCATTACAATTTGGAATTAGCAGCATAAAGCACTTGGTATCTGAACGACCATCTCACTGAAAACAAATGTAGCATTCTGTAGCTTTAACACCACTAACTGGAAACACCTCTATGGATACAGTACAATCGTCTCACTAGCTGTCTCTGCCATGCAGAAATGTAAAGGAGTAACTGAAACAGGTCTATAATACACAATGTATATATACAGAGGTAAGGACCATAATCTACTCAAGGAGGGTGTTTTGCCACAAGTTCGCACTACAAGTGTTGTCTTCCCCTTGTCGCTTACACTTTGCTGATAGAAAAGAAAGTCCCCACTGAAGCAGACCTACTTTTCTTCTTCATGCCGTTTTTGACATTACCATCAAACTCAGTGTCCCGCAATGTTAGAAAATGATAAAGCATGTTGGTCAGTCATCAGCGGTGGTATAATAATGGAGCAAGATCCATTAGTTTTCTCAAGCATGGCAGTGAGGGGAAAACAATGAGAGTGGTCATGCAACCGAGAGAAAAATAGTTCGAATTAATCTTGTGGTAGTGTGCGTGCAAAAAGTTGTAGTAAGAACAACATAACTACGTCTGTCGTCCGTGTCAGAGAGAGCAAGTCACCTCCGTGTGTGCGCCTTCCCTATCTCTTGTGCTGCTCTTATAGAAACATAGAAAATAGGTGCAGGAGTAGGCCATTCGGCCCTTCGAGCCTGCACTGCCATTCAATGAGTTCATGGCTGAACATGCAACTTCAGTACCCCATTCCTGCTTTCTCGTCATACCCCTTGATTCCCCCTAGTAGTAAGGACTTCATCTAACTCTTTTTTGAATATATTTAGTGAATTGGCCTCAACAACTTTCTGTGGTAGAGAATTCCATAGGTTCACCACTCTCTGGATGAAGAAGTTCCTCCTCATCTCGGTCCTAAATGGCTTACCCCTTATCCTTAGACTGTGACCCCTGGTTCTGGACTTCCCCAACATTGGGAACATTCTTCCTGCATCTAATCTGTCTAAACCCATCAGAATTTTAAACGTTTCTATGAGGTCCCCTCTCATTCTTCTGAACTCCAGTGAATACAAGCCCAGTTGATCCAGTCTTTCTTGATAGGTCAGTCCCGCCATCCCGGAATCAGTCTGGTGAACCTTCGCTGCACTCCCTCAATAGCAAGAATGTCCTTCCTCAGGTTAGGAGACCAAAACTGTACACAATACTCCAGGTGTGGCCTCACCAATGCCCTGTACAACTGTAGCAACACCGCCCTGCCCCTGTACTCAAATCCCCTTGCTATGAAGGCCAACATGCCATTTGCTTTCTTAACTGCCTGCTGCACCTGCATGCCAACCTTCAATGACTGATGTACCATGACACCCAGGTCTGTTTGCACCTCCCCTTTTCCTAATCTGTCACCATTCAGATAATAGTCTGTCTCTCTGTTTTTACCACCAAAGTGGATAACCTCACATTTATCCACATTATACTTCATCTGCCATGCATTTGCCCACTCACCTAACCTATCCAAGTCGCTCTGCAGCCTCACAGCATCCTCCTCGCAGCTCACACTGCCAACTAACTTAGTGTCATCCGCAAATTTGGAGATACTACATTTAATCCCCTCGTCTAAATCATTAATGTACAGTGTAAACAGCTGGGGCCCCAGCACAGAACCTTGCGGTACCCCACTAGTCACTGCCTGCCATTCTGAATAGTACCCATTTACTCCTACTCTTTGCTTCCTGTCTGACAACCAGTTCTCAATCCATGTCAGCACACTACCCCCAATCCCATGTGCTTTAACTTTGCACATTAATTTCTTGTGTGGGACCTTGTCGAAAGCCTTCTGAAAGTCCAAATATACCACATCAACTGGTTCTCCCTTGTCCACTCCACTGGAAACATCCTCAAAAAATTCCAGAAGATTTGTCAAGCATGATTTCCCTTTCACAAATCCATTCTGACTTGGACCTATCATGTCACCTCTTTCCAAATGCGCTGCTATGACATCCTTAATAATTGATTCCATCATCTTACCCACTACCGATGTCAGGCTTACCCGACTATAATTCCCTGTTTTCTCTCTCCCTCCTTTTTTAAAAAGTGGGGTTACATTGGCTACCCTCCACTCCATAGGAACTGATCCAGAGTCAATGGAATGTTGGAAAATGACTGTCAATGCATCTGCTATTTCCAAGGTCACCTCCTTAAGTACTCTGGGATGCAGTCCATCAGGCCCTGGGGATTTATCGGCCTTCAATCCCATTAATTTCCCCAACACAATTTCCCGACTAATAAGGATTTTCCTCAGTTCCTCCTCCTTACTAGACCCTCTGACCCCTCTTATATCCGGAATGTTGTTCGTGTCCCCCTCAGTGAATACCAAACCAAAGTACTTGTTCAATTGGTCCGCCATTTCTTTGTTCCCCGTTATGACTTCCCCTGATTCTGACAGCAGGGGACCTACGTTTTTCTTTACTAACATTTTTCTCTTTACATATCTATAGAAACTTTTGCAATCCGTCTTAATGTTCCCTGCAAGCTTCTTCTCGTACTCCATTTTCCCTGCCCTAATCAAACCCTTTGTCCTCCTCTGCTGAGTTCTAAATTTCTCCCAGTCTCCGGGTTCACTGCTATTTCTGGCCAATTTGTATGCCACTTCCTTGGCTTTAATACTATGCCTGATTTCCCTTGATAGCCACGGTTGATCCACCTTCCCTTCTTTATTTTTACGACAGACAGGAATGTACAATTGTTGTAGTTCATCCATGTGGTCTCTAAATGTCTGCCATTGCCCATCCACAGTCAACCCCTTAAGTATCATTCGCCAATCAATCCTAGCTAATTCACGCCTCATACCTTCAAAGTTACCCTTCTTTAAGTTCTGGACCACGGTCTCTGAATTAACTGTTTCATTCTCCATCCTAATGCAGAATTCCACCATATTATGGTCACCCTTCCCCAAGGGGCCTCGCACAACGGTATTGCTAATTAATCCTCTCTCATTACACAACACCCAGTCTAAGATGGCCTCCCCCCTAGTTGGTTCCTCGACATATTGGTCTAGAAAACCATCCCTTATGCACTCCAGGAAATCCTTCTCCACCGTATTGCTTCCAGTTTGGTTAGCCCAATCTATGTGCATATTAAAGTCACCCATTATAACTGCTGCACCCTTATTGCATGCACCCCTAATTTCCTGTTTGATGCCTTCCCCAACATTACTACTACTGTTTGGAGGTCTGTACACAACTCCCAATAACGTTTTTTGCCCTTTGGTGTTCTGCAGTTCTACCCATATAGATTCCACATCATCCAAGCTAATGTCCATTCTAACTATTGCATTAATCTCTTCTTTAACCAGCAATGCTACCCCACCTCCTTTTCCTTTTATTCTATCCTTCCTGAATGTTGAATACCCCTGGATGTTGAGTTCCCAGCCCTGATCATCCTGGAGCCACGTCTCCGTAATCCCAATCACATCATATTTGTTAACATCTATTTGCACAGTTAATTCATCCACCTTATTACGGATACTCCTTGCATTGAGACACAAAGCCTTCAGGCTTGTTTTTTTAACACCCTTTTTCCTTTTAGAAATTTGCTGTACAGTGGCCCTTTTTGTTTTTTGTCTTGGGTTCTCTGCCCTCCACTTTTCCTCATCTCCTTTCTGTCTTTTGCTTTTGACTCCTTTTTGTTTCCCTCTGTCTCCCTGCATTGATTCCCATCCCCCTGCCATATTAGTTTAACTCCTCCCCAACAGCACCTGCAAACACTCCCCCTAGGACATTGGTTCCGGTCCTGCCCAGATGTAGACTGTCCGCTTTGTACTGGTCCCACCTCCCCCAGAACCGGTTCCAATGCCCAGGAATTTGAATCCCTCCCTGCTGCACCACTGCTCAAGCCATGTATTCATCTGCGCTATCCTGCGCTTCCTACTCTGACTAGCACGTGGCACTGGTAGCAATCCCGAGATTACTACTTTTGAGGTCCTACTTTTTAATTTAGCTCCTAGCTCCTTAAATTCGTTTCATAAGACCTCATCCCTTTTTTTACCTATGTCGTTGGTACCAATGTGCACCACGACAACTAGCTGATCTCCCTCCTTTTTTAGAATGTCCTGCACCCGCTCAGAGACATCCTTAACCCTTACACCAGGGAGGCAACATACCATCCTGGAGTCTCGGTTGCGGCCGCAGAAACGCCTATCTATTCCCCTTATGATTGAATCCCCTATCACTATCGCTCTCCTACTCTTTTTCCTCCCCTCCTGTTCAACAGAGCCAGCCACGGTGCCATGAACTTGGCTGCTGCTGCCCTCCCCTGATGAGTCATCCCCCTCAACAGTACTCAAAGCAGTGTATCTGTTTTGCAGGGGGATGACCACAGGGGACCCCTGCACTACCTTCCTTGCACTGCTCTTCCTGCTGGTCTTCCATTCCCTATCTGGCTGTGGACCCTTCACCTGCGGTAAGACCAACTCGCTACACGTGCTACTCACGTCATTCTCAGCATCGTGGATGCTCCAGAGTGAATCCACCCTCAGCTCCAACTCCGCAACGCGGTCCGTCAGGAGCTGGAGGCGGATACACTTCCCGCACACGTAGTCGTCAGGAACACTGGAGTTGTCCCTGAGTTCCCACGTGTTATGCTCCTCCTGGTACAGGAGGAGCATAACACGTGACCGAGCTGTCCTGCCATGACTTAACCCTTAGATAGGCAACAACAATGTTAAAGTTTACTCGCTGTTATAGAAGAGAAGAAAGAAAAACTACTCACCAATTACCGCCAATCACTTACCCCCTTGGCTGTGACGTCACCTTTCTGTTTCTTTCTACTTCTTTTTTGCCTTCTCCCTGTAGCTGCACAAGTACGCCTCTCGCTGCCGCTGGGCCTTTTATAGGCCTCTGACCCCGGACTCACGCCTCACGCCTCACCAACTGCCGCCGCAGTTTTTGTGTCTATGTGCGGGTCCTACTTCTCTCTCCTTAACTCAACATGTTTTTGGCTATTTTATCTCATATTTTGTTTCTCTTGTTCTCTGCCCGATTATCTTTTTCTCCTTTTCTGCGCTTTCTGGTGGGCTTGGCAGGTGTGGGGAGGGAGGCAGACCAGCCTCCGGACTACCAGTCAATCCAACCAGGGCTGTGGGCTGGCTTCACGGAAGGTATCCAGCATCAGAGCCCCAGCCAGCATTAGGGAGTGATGGGGATTTGGTAAGGGACGCACCCTGGCATCAGTGAGTGACGGGGGACTGGGCCAGGTCAGGTAGGTAACGTTGTGGAGTTTAGTGTCAAAGGTCCTTTACCTTGGAAATGGAGCTAGGAGTCAGTGCATAGTAAAATAAATGTGTAAATTAAATGTGACAGACTCAGGTAGGACATGAAGTGCACTGTATTCACAAGACTTTTAATACATAACATTTTTAAATTGAAATTGCTTGTTCCCTCTTTCCATGTGGTCTGTTACGGCAACTGTTTATTACTATGGTTACTACATGTTTTATAAATTCTTGCACACACTATTGCCTCCCCCGATTGAAACTCCCACCAACCAATTATAGTATCATTGGAATATATTTCCAAACAAGAACCCTATTAAATAATTCTCTGAAATAACATTGCTTTTGATGAAGAGGCTACTACAAAGTACAGCTATGAATGCACAGAGAAGAGGGTCAAGGCAGTCACTTCACCAACATTTTCCTCTGCGATGAATATTATCGAAAGATAATAATTGTCTACCATCGAAAATATTTTCTAGCTTGGTTCTAACTGAGCAATTCCTAGGGGGAAGGAAAATTTTGAGAAATAAATTGCTTTTTCGGAAAAGTGGCAAAATTAAGAATCTAATAAATCTTGGGAGACTCACAACAATCTGATGTCGAACTCCAGGTAAAAACCATCAGCTCACCTGGGACACATTAGATGTGCCATCTCTCCCAGTTAGAGTTTAGTACTGGTAGCCAATGTTCCCTGTGAGCTGTGCTTTGTTCTGCGCAACCTGTCTCTTTCAATGCGTGGTCCCTTTAAATTTCTGTGCCTACGTGGTATTTGCAATGTAAAAGCTTGTGAGCAGCCTGTGCGGGTACCTTGCAGGTTACTGAGCGACTGCACGCATGTGCAGCTTAGAGGGAGCATTGCTGGTAGCAACAGTAACTCCTATCGATTGTCAAGTCCTCCGTTTCCTCCCAGTGTTCTCCAACTGAATGCAACGAGAGGTTAATAAGCTGTGCAGCAGTGTGTCAGAATTTACTATAACAGTCCCAAATAAAAACTAACTGCTCAGCTCTTTCACCCCAATCATCCCATTGGTGCATCACACTCCCTAACTTTGGCTCCTCCAGTTAAAAAAAACTCAGTGACCCAAAGACTCCCCTAAAACTGCCAAAAAACAAAACCTGGGCAAAATATGTTACATTCGAGAGGCTAAAAAATTGGCAAGATTATGGATATTCCACAATGTTGCCGCAATCAACATTTTTGTTCCTTTTTGAATCTCTGTGCCATCAGAAAATAAAACACATAGAAGTTAAAAAAACACACCTGTTGGATAAATGCATGTGTCCATTTCAAAGAAGATGGGGTTCTTATTCAAAACATAAGCAATCACTGCTTCTCCTTTATGCAAATATATTTTCACCACATTCAACTCCTCCTTGTTTGGGATGAGATGTGATAGTTGACCGCCGGATATGGAAGGAAAGGCAGCCAATACGTCAGCCCGGAGTTTCCTCCTGAGGAATGAAAAGTAATTCGGGTTGGTTACTTAAAAGAATAATTCATCTTTTAGTTTTACTGAAACATTAATTTCAACTCCATCCAATCCCAGTTTGGATTTCTCTCTTCAAATCTCTGAGGTGCATTTGCACTGAACACAATGGAATGAGACTGAATTGCTCTTGTTCGCTCTGGATTTAGAGAATTGATTTGCACTGGCTTTTCCAAACCTGTTCGGACTTCCTCTATCTGAAGCTGGCTTTCAAGCCCTGTGACATTCAGATGGCTTTACTCTCCTTGGCAATACATGAATTGAAAGAAAAATTCCGAAGACCACATTTGTACAGCATCAGGAATCTGCAGATCGGGTGTGGATCGGATATATCTCTGGACTCTACCATCTATAGCTAAATATTGTCAAATGCAGTACTTTGAAATGTACTTGCAAACTACTGCCCCATCTCCACCCTCCCTTTCCTCGCCAAAGTCCTTGAGCGTATTGTCGCTTCCCAAATCCGTGCCCATCTTTCCCGCAACTCCATGTTTGAATCCCTACAATCCGGTTTCCGCGCCTGTCACAGTACTGAAACGGCTCTCATCAAAGTCACAAATGACATCCTTTATGACTGTGACAAAGGAAAATTATCCCTCCTCATCCTTCTTGACTTGTCTGCAGCCTTTGACACGTTTGAACACTCTATCATTCTCCAACACCTCTCCTCCCTCGTCCAGCTGGGTGGGACTGCACTCACCTGGTTCCATTCTTATCTATCTAATCGTAGCCAGAGAATCACCTGCAACATCTTCTCTTCCTGTCCCCTCATCGTTACCTCTGGTGTTCCCCCAAGGATCTATTCTTGGCCCCCTCCTATTTTTCATCTACATGTTGCCCTTTGGCAATACCATCCGAAAACACAGCATCAATTTCCACATGAATACTAACGATACCCAACTCTACCTCGCTACCACTTCTCTCGACCCCTCCACGGTCTCTAAATTGTCAGACTGCTTGTCCGACATCCAGTTCTGGATGAGCAGAGATGTTCTCCAATGGAACATTGGGAAGACCGAAGCCATTGTTTTCGGTCCCCGCCACAATCTCCATTCCCTAGCCGCTGACTCCATCCCTCTCCCCAACTCCTGTCTGAGGCTGAACTAGACTGTTCGCAACCTTGGTGTCATATTTGACACTGAAATGAGATTTCAACCTCATATCCGCAGCTTAACTACGACCGCCTATTTCCATCTCCGTAACATTGCCCATCTCCGTCCTTGCCTCAGCTTATCCGTACTGAAACCCTCATCCATGCCTTTGCTATCTCTAGGCTTGACTATTCCAGTGCACTCCTGGCTGGCATCCCACATTCTACCCTACGAAAACTAGAGGTGACCCAAAACTTGGCTGTCCTAACTCGCACCAAGTCCCGCTCACCCATCACCCCTGTGCTCGCTGACCTACATTGGCTTCAGGTTAAGCAACGCCTCAATTTCAAAATTCTCATCCTCATTTTCAAATCCCTCCATGGCCTTGCCCCTCCCTATCTCTGTAATCTCCTCCAGCCCCACCCCCCCAAGATATCTGCGTTTCTCTAATTCTGCCCTCTTGAGCATCCCTGATTATAATCACTCAACCATTGGTGGCTGTCCTTCTGTTGCCTGGGCCCCATGCTCTGGAACTACCTGCCTAAACCTCTCCGCCTCTTTCCTCCTTCAAGGCACTACTTAAAACATACCTCTTTGACCAAGCTTTTGGTCACCTGTGCTAATTTCTACTTATGCGGCTCGGTATTAATTTTTTAAATCTCAGAATACTCCTGTGAAGCGCCGTGGGACGTTTCAATACATTAAAGGCATTATATAAATACAAGCTTTGTTGTTGAATAGGTTTGAGTGGTTGTGAATTCCTATTCCTGTATAATTCTAAAGTTGCTTCGCTCTCCAAATTCCATGGTGCTGTCAACAATATAATTATAAACAATCCATTAAAAACACCAGTCTTGCAACTCCTGAAGGTGATACTCTCCTTCATAAATCTCCTTAAGGAGTCCTAGCTGAACTTGAATGTCTGAGAGCAGTTTGCCACCCATCTAGGTTTGAATCCAGCAGTTGACTTTATGGAGTGAGCTACCCAGAAATGTTTTCAATGTAAACCGGACTCCAAAAATCAGTTTTAAAATGGGAGACCATTTTTCCACTGATTGTGTGTCTCATGATGCAATTAATTTTCAGCAGAAACATTTGAGAACATCAGAACCCAAGTCATGATCCCAAAGTTATCGCTCAAAGCTTTCACCCAGAATTTTTAATTTGTGATACTGAGGGGAATGATCAGCCATGATCTTATTGAATGGTGGTGCCGGCTCGAAGGGCTGAATGGCGAACTCCTGCGCCTATTTTCTATGTTCTATGATCTTGGCAGAAAGGCAGTTTCCACAAGTACCAATAAAGATCAATTAACTCCGCCATGAGTTAAAATATCCTCCTTAAAGCATATTTCTTATGTAGCCCAGCAATCTAAGACTTTTGGATATAACAGCTTTTCTTATACATCCCAATTGTTCTACATGAGCAAAATAATTTTTATGTCAACTTCACAAGTGAGCTGATCTAAAATTGAACAGGGAGGACAATGCCTTTAATGTCAAAAGTAGTATGTGCCAAAGGTGTGAAAGTCACAAAATTAACTATCATCCTCCAAGTATATTCCTTGATGTAAAAACAGAAAATGAGGGAAATACTCAGCAGGTCAGGCAGTATTGTGGAGAAACAGAGTTAACGTTTCAGGTCGATGACCTTTCACAATGTTAACTCTGTTTCTCTCTCCATAGATGCTGCCTGACCTGCTGAGTATTTCCAGCATTTTCTGTTTGTATTTCAGATTTCCATCATCCACAGTATCATGCTTTTTATATTCATTAATGGTTGGCCTTTAGAAATACAGTTTGCTGCATGTATATATTAACATATATTTTCCTACATCATCATAGACAGTCCCTCAAAATTAAGGAAGACTTGCTTCCACTCTAAAAATGAGTTCTTAGTCCAATACAGGAATTACAGTCTCTGTCACAGCTGAGACAGACAATATTGACTACATTCCAAAAGTTCTTCATTGACATCCAGTAGTCATGAAAGGCGCTATATAAATCCAAGTCTTTCTTTTAACACTTCAAAGAGTCTGCCCAGCCACCAAGCAATATTTGAGCTAATTGGGATCAGAGTACAGTGCACCACAAAAGTGTCCAGTTGGTTCTCATCGAAAATGTGGATAGAACTGGATAGTTTCATGTATTGCCCAGTCCCCTGATACAGAAACCCTGAAACGAAATAACCACCGAGTCATATACATACATACAGATACACACAGGGAACAGGTTAGGCATGGAGATTTTCATGCAAGATAAATAAATTTTACAGTGACTACACTTGAAAAGTACTCCATTGGCTGTAAAGGACGTCCTGAAGTCCTGAAAGGCGCTATATAAATGCAAGTATTTCTTTATCTTCTCCGCCCCCACCCGTGTCAAATGTGGAATTAACTGGCTGTTATGGTAACAAAAAAAAAATGACCTCGATGGGAGGGGGAGGAAGGTTAGACTGGCTTCACGTGGAACTTCTTCACAAAATGTTTAAGGGAAATAATAGGTGTCTGTGCACAAAACTAAAATACAAACTTTCTGCTGAAAAATCTCAGGCTTCCCAACAGGGAAATGTGTCTCAATGCGGAGAGTAAAGCTGAGGCTGAAGTTTATCTGCTCCGGTCACTGTGACGCTGACGCGTAAATATTATATTCTGACGTGTTGGAGTTTATTGATTCCGATTATTTTTGCAATTAGATGGATGTTTAACCTCCAACGCGGTTCATCCTCTCCCTCTCTCCCCGGGCCGGGGGAGCACAGCCGCAGCGGACACCATGAGCTCACCTGTCCGACCCTTTGATCGCAGTGTTCGACTTGACGCGAAAAGGTTTGGCGAACATTTTGTCTTCCGACTGGTTGTCGCGGCCGCTTGTTTGGTGTATTTACAGTGAAGTCAAACGTTTGTTCGGGCGCCGGTTCTCCGGGACGTGCGTTCCGCCATCTTGCACCCCCCCCCTCCCTTCAGTGCTCCGGGTGGAACACACACCTACCCTGCGGCCGGCTCCAGACGTTCCTACCCACACAATACCCCAATCACCGCATCAAGCTAATCTATACATGTATAAATAAATCAGTATGTAACATTTTTAAATATTGAAATAAATATTAAGCATCAAATGTAAATCTTCTTGACTGACCGTGGTAAATCCTGACTAGATTGATTCCAGGGATGAGCGGGTTGTCCTGTGATGAGGAAAGATTGAGTAGATTGGACCTATACTCCCTGGAGTTTCGAAAAATGATAGGCGATCTCTTTGAAACATTCAAGATTCTGAGGGGGATTGACGGGGTAGATGCTGAGAGGTTGCTTGCCCCTGGCTGGAGAGTCTAGAACTGCAACAATAGCAACTTGTATTTATATAGCGCCTTTAACATGGTAAAACTTCCCAATGTGTTCATAGGAGTGTTATAAAATAAAAATATAACTAATGAGTCTTAGGACTCATATTTAAGTCTGAGATGAGGAGGAATTTCTTCACTCAGAGGGTTGTGAATCTTTGGGATACTCTACCCCAAAGAGTATGCTGAGTTTTTGAGTATATTCAAGGCTAAGATAGATAGATTTTTGGACTCTAGCAATATCAAAGGATATGGAGAGCAGATGGGAAAGTGGAGTTGAGGGCAAAGATCAGCCATGAGCTTACAGAATGGCGGACAGGCTCAAGGGGCTATATGGCCTACTCCTGCTCCTAATTCTTATGTTATGTTCTGACAATCAATAGTAGATTCAGTGTAGGATAATAGATGTGTCTGTACTTTCCAAGGTTATAATTGAATTGACCCAGATGGTATCATACAATCGTCATTTCAAACAGTTTATGAACATCAGCAGAATCCCAAGGTTGAATTAATTCCTAAAATTTGCTGATAGTTGTCTGTTACCAATCATAATACATTAAAAATGTTATATTAAAAGAATAGTTGATCTCCAAGAGTATTGCACACAAGGGATTCTCTTCAGGTGAACCAGGGTTACAGGGTGTGGAATAGTTGGATGAGGGTATGCAGATGTAATTCAATTCATATTTTAAAGCCATACATTCTGTCCTTATTTTTATATTAATACTTTGGTTTAATATTATTTATATAGAAAAATTACAAACACGCAACAATTTTTAATTTAACATGCTTTTAAACTCCATTATTCGTGCTATACAACAATTTGCGATCTAGAGTCGGGTAGAGCATAGGTGTTTTTCTGCAGTACAAACAGCAGTAGTGAGAAAACTGAGGTGCTACAGCGTTGCTAGTGGTAGGAGTAATACCGAATATTGGGCCTCTGACCTCATTCGAATAAGGACAATACTATGTCTTTAAAGGTCTTTAAAATTATGAAAGGTTTTGATTAAAAAATTAGATACAACACTTGTGGGGAAGAGCAAAACTAGAGGCCATCCATATCAGATAGGGCTTGTTTCTGTGCTGTATATTCTATGTAAGGAGGGTGTACTTGCAGTGTGACAAGTTTACATAGGCACTTTCCATTATAATTCTTGCACAGAGCAACTTATGTAGTGAGTGTGTGTCTTGTAAAGTCAAAAAAAGGTTGACCGAGTGAAGAGATGAATGTTGAGGGTGATCTATGGACTTCACCATAAAGCGGCGGAGGCGTGTAGCCCCAGATGCATTTTAGAAGCTATTCCATTCTGCAATGGATGGATAGGAACTTAAGAATTAAGAGTATGAGGCCTGCAGCTCCTTGAGCCTGCTCCGCCATTCAATAAGATCATGGCTGATTTCCGACCTCAACTCCACTTTCCTGCTCGATTTCCATATCCCTTGATTCCCCTAGAGCCTAGCGTCCAAAAAATCTATCTATCTCAGCCTTGAATATACTCAATGACTCAGCATTCACAATACTTTTAGTGTAGAAAATTCAAAGATTCACAACCCTCTCCAAGTGCTCCTCATCTCAATTTTAAATAGCTGATCCCATATCCTGAGACTATGTCCCCAAGTTCTCGACTCTTCAGTCAGGGGAAACAGCCACTCAGCATCTACCCTGTCAATCCCCCTCAGAATCTTATTTGTTTCAATGAGATCACCTCTCATTCTTCGAAACTCCAGAGAATCAACATCATCATCATCATAGGCAGTCCCTCGGAATCGAGGAAGACTTGCTTCCACTCTTAGAATGAGTCCTTAGGTGGCTTAACAGTCCAATATGAGAGCCACAGTCCCTGCCACAGGTGGGACAGATAGTCGCTGAGGGTAAGGGAGGGTGGGACAGGTTTGCTGCACGTTCTTTCCGCTGCCTGCGCTTGTCTTCTGCATGCAGTCGGCGATGAGACCTGAGGCGCTTAGCGCCCTCCCGGATGCACTTCCTCCACTCAGGGCGGTGTTTCGCCAGGGACTCTCAGTGGGGATGTTGCACTTTATCAGGGAAGCTTTGAGGGTTTCCTTGTAACATTTCCTCTGCCCACCTTTGGCTCGTTTGCCATGAAGGAGTTCCAAGTAGAGCGCTTGCTTTGGGAGTCTCGTGTCTGGCATGCGGACAACGTGGCTTGCTCAGCGGAGCTGATCAAGTGTGGTCAGTGCTTCAATGCTGGGGATGTTGGCCTGGACGAGGACGCTAATGTTTGTGCATCTGTCCTCCCAGGGGATTTGTAGGATCTTGCTGAGGCATCGTTGGTGGTATTTCTCCAGCGACTTGAGGTGTCTACTGTGCATGGTCCATGTCTCTGAGGCATATAGGAGGGTGGGTATTACTACAACCCTGTAGACCATGAGCTTGGTGGTAGATTTGAGGGCCTGGTCTTCAAACACTCTTTTCTTCAGGCGGCTGAAGGCTGCGCTGACGCACGGTCCAGAGGGTATAGAAAGAAAGACTTGCATTTATATAGTAGCTTTCTGATCCACTGGGGCATCCCAAAGCGCTTTACAGCCAAATGAAGTACTTTTTAAATGTACTCACTTGAAATTTAGGAAATGTGGCAGCCAATTTGCGCACAGCAACAACAACAACATCACAAGTTGAGCAACAACACAACTAAAAAAAAAACGAAATCCTTTGCAGTGCGAGTCCTCCCGGCAGCAGGGGGCGGTGGAGAGCGGGGCGGCTGGGCTGGTCTGGCGCGAGGGGGCGCTAGCTGGCGGAGCGCGTGCACTGTGCACTGTGCGCTGTCGGGGCCGGGCTTGGCTGGGCGCCCTCCCGCCCGCCGGCCGCTCGGTGCGTGCTTGACGCTGGGCCGCGCATAGCAACAGCGCGCGAGAGAGCGTGATTAACGGACCGAACGGCCGGCCGGCCACACCCGGGGGATCCTGACCCGAGCCGACCCTCCAGCACCGGAGGAACCGACCGCAGAACGCTCCTTCCCCCCCCCCCCCCCGGGTCTTGGCAAATGGGACATTGGGGGCAAAGCCGTGTGTGGGCGATGGCCGGCGCTTGGAGGCAGCTGAAGGCTTTCTAGCAGCCATGTTAACGAGGAAAGCGGCGGCCCCCGGACAGTTAGCCACGGGTAAAGGAAGCTCCTAAATCGCAGCCATGTGTGCCCGCTCAGGGTCTGCTCGTGGGTGTGGGCTTATTATTTATTCTGCATTTTCTTTTCAAATGCCAGCCGTATTTTAATGTTGATATTGTGTATAATTATGCTGAAAAACTTTTGGATTGTGTGCTCCAGGATTTAGATCTTGATTTCCAGCTTTTTCTGTTTTTATTTTAGATCTTGGGGTTTAGGTTTAAACAATGCAGATCCTTCAAATCCTTCATGCTTTTATTATTCCTGCTGTGCAGTTGATTTTATTCTGTTCGATTTAGACCACGCTCTTGCCAACATGTTCGATTTTTCCCCTATTTTATTTCTCCCCCAAAAAAGTAGAGAAACCCTCCCCTTCAGACTTCCTGTTCAAGGACTTCCTCTGAGGTGAAATTCCCCACGTTGCTCTTTGGTCTGATCATTGAGTGCAACCACAGTCAATCGCCATGAGTGAGTAACACAATTCACTTCAGGGGCAATTGCTTGTAAGTGTTTCGATATCGACTTGAGAGCTGTAAAGGTAGAAGAGTCTCTGCATGTGACAGGGAATACCAAATCCTCTCCTCCTCATGAAATAGGTTTGATTTTGTTTTACAGTATCTTTTATATTAGTGTTTACTGTCCTTCAGAAAGCCTGCTTGGATCAACCAGTTTTCTGATGACTTCAATTGACTAATCAGTTTTGCTCATATTGCTTCATAAGCCTGACGATTGGACATTTGTAACTACTTTTGAATGGGGATCAATCGAGAGTTTTGGCTGCTAAACTAGCTGGCGTGTTTAGATCTCTCAACTTCCTGTAAATTTGGAATCTGTTTCTTGCTCCTTTTTTGAAAACAAAGTTAGAATCCATCCATTGTTTAAACAATTGTGACATAACAATCATGGGTGTTTCTATAGTTCCCATTCCACGTGGACGTTACATGTGTATTGTAAGTGGCAGATCTGAAAGCTTTGAGGAAGTATTTACATCATGTATAATGAACCAAAAAAATCCAGATTAACCTTTCTATTCCCTTGATCTTGAGTTTATGAACTGCAGTTTATACCGATGCCTGCTATGTTCAAAGAAATGTACATCACTGGTGCAGCAAATCTATGTAAGATTAACTGTTTCACTACTGTAGTTTTGTTAATACAAGTCATAAACCTAATGAGTATACCGTATCGTTGCAAGTCTATTTTTTTTTAAGTGTGACGCATAAACTGCTCAATTGACGAGGAGTTATTTATCCTGAAATATAATCTGCAAATTGCACCCTTGTAAACGGTAATCGAGTTGTTACATCATGCTCGTTCTCAATCGTTGTTCAACTTTGCATTGAGGTTTGTGAACACACCCAGAAATGACATAAATGTTAATCTGCAGCAGGTAACTTAACCTTGTGGTTGAGACAATCTTTATAAGTGACTCCAGTGTCTCTCGCACTCCGAATTCATTTGAATCCTTTCATTAGGTTACCACTTTGTAACAAACTCCCAGGTTAGTTATTCTAGTTAATTAATTAGTGAAGCACTGAATACAATGAATTCCTATTTGTAGTTTTACCAAATTCAGACAAGACCCGTTTCTTTTTCAAACCCTATTTTGTTCAGTGCTGTCATACATCTATCTGTAACCCCTTGTCTTAGTTCAGTGAAAGCCGCACTGGAATCGCAGAAATCTCACCGCAGCAGGAGACCATTATGGCTGTACTGATCAGAGTAACCAGACTAATGCCAATTCCCTGCTTTTTCCCATGGTCTTTAATATTTTATTTATTGAAGTGGTTATTTAAGTGCCTCTTAAATGCCGTGGTTGACTCTGCTTCAGAAGCTAATTGCAATTCTAGTAACACTTTGTACCCACCTCCCCTTTTATGCTTCAGCAGAGTAGAGGGCGAGTGGCTACATGCTCTCCAGACTCTCTCAATGTATAAAACACCAACAAATCTCAATGGAATGACCTTTTCTTTTAAAGTACACAAAAAGTGGAACAGCTATTTTGTGTAGTTTTTTGGCCCCTTTCCAAGAAGGGAGAGCCAAGCAGCTACTGATCTGGCGAAACCCCCAACAAGAATGATTTGCTGTTGAGGACTTTAAGACCTTTTAAGACTATTTATCCTTCGGAATACCTTAGAGGTGGGCCACATTAAAAGCTAAACTTCAGTGTGCTGCAGCTACCACGGGAGAGAAGCTAGTTTGAATAAAATATTTGTCATCTCTGCTCGCTCTCCATGTTTTACTAAAACTCGTTTCACAAATTGAGAAGGGTTCAGACTTCTCATACTCAAACTGTTTTTTGAATAATGGCACACATGCATTTATTTGGCGGGGGAGAAGAGAAAGAAAAATGATTGCACATTTTAGTGATCACTTCAGTGGGGAAGACAAGAAGTGGCAATTGGGAACGTGTTGTTTATAAAAAAAAATGTAAAAATAGTCTGGTTGTTTACTGCAAATTTATCTTACATATTTAGTATTTATTTGTTGAGTCCGGAACTCCAGTAATTGGC
The DNA here is from genome assembly GCF_044704955.1 of Pristiophorus japonicus. NCBI lineage: Eukaryota > Metazoa > Chordata > Chondrichthyes > Pristiophoridae > Pristiophorus > Pristiophorus japonicus. Next base: position 109,897,833 of record NC_091993.1, on the reverse strand, counting down.
GTGGTTTTGACATTTCTCTTTGCAGCCCGATTTGGGGATGTCTTGTATGACTCTTACATGCGTGTAGATCAGGCTGAGGTCCAAGCCTCGTGTGTGGAGAAAGTGAGCCCCGTGGGATTACCATCTCTTAATAGCTTAACGGTAAGTGTATGCACAGTATGTATCTGCACTGTAAAATGATGCAATTTTAACTTTCACTTACAATTACTTATGAGACAGATTCAACAAACTCTTGACTATCTGAGGAGGAATGCAAGTAGATTCACATGCAGGAGATATTTTCTAGGTATAAATGACCAAGAAGTACACGTTTGTTACTTTTACCCCCCCCCCCCCCCCCCCAACCACCATTCCTCTTCACCGTACTTAGTTCTACATCAAATTGGGGTGAGAGGTGACAGTATTTGCACTGTTGTAGACTCTAAGTAATGTTTGTTATGGAGATACTTAACCACTTTGAACTCTGGCTCAATGGTATTTGTTACAAATATTTTGCATGCTCTCTAGACCCAAGGGCGCACCCTCAAACCGCAGTTGAGAGACTGGCCAGGTTGACCAGGGCTGATATTTTCGCCAGCCCTTCCTAATCCAATATTGTATTCATCCCATCGCTATTGAGGCCAATTGTACTGCTTACATTGCAAGCCTTTGCTGGAGGTGCTCTGCCACCAATAACTACAATGTGTCCAATCACATTTCATGACATTCACCGCTCTGTGGGTAGACCTCTCCTCAGTGCTTGCACACTCAGCAGAGAACGCAAGACCCTTAGCAGCATGTGCACTCTTCTGTTAAAACTGCACTATGCTTAATAATTAGGCAAGCATGTGTGCAGTTCTTGGTACAGCAAGATCAAACAAATTCCTTTCAGCAATAGTGAAACAGCTCTGCAAGGAGGTGCTACAGCGGCAAATAATAGGTGCACGCCGTTTACAAGTTTTACCCAAATCTTTAACTTCCTTAGGAAGTTAGTGCCTCCGAGTTCTGTAGAATGAGGAGTCTGCGCTTTCAACTCTGACAGAACTCCAAACTGTACGTATAACATGACAGAAAATGCAAAGTGGCAGTGACCGACAAGTGTCTGTAGATATATGGGAAGTTTCCTGATGTGTAGTGTGGGCAAGTTTATTACTTTGAACAAAGGGTATTATTTGGGGAAGATTAGTCAAAGAAAGTAGATTGGTTTTGAAAGGGCCAAAAATAACATAAGGTGGTCTAAGTGACTAGAGGAATGAATATATAACCAATATCATTTTATTACAATTTTGGACCCGGTTTGAAACCTATTTTCCTCCTGCTGTCTCGATGCTTGGCTGAGCGGGCTGGGATATAAACTGCTGTCAGGTCTCGTTATCCTCCTCTTGCTTTAGCTGCCAGGAGGTGGATAGGAGCCCACTAGTCATCTTTCTGAAATAGCTCAGAGATTTAAAGGGACTTTAGCTGTGAAGGATTATGATGCTTCACTGCTGTGTTAATGTCGTTTTGACTCGTTAGTATTCTAAACAGGTATATTTTAGGACAAAAATCATTTTTCAATCCATACAACTATGAATTAATGCACTGCTTTGTTGAGCCACCAACGAATACATTACTATTGGCAGTAACACAACAGCTGAATTATCAGGCTAGTCTCTGGTATTTTCTTACTGCTCTTCGGTTGGTTTCCATTTTCACCTATTATATCCCTCTGCTGTTACTCTTGCTATTTTAGAAGCAAAAGGAGACGATGACTCCAAATGCCCTGTGTCTAACTTGGCAGATGTGTGTTCTAATTGGATTCAGGAGTTTGCTATGAAAGGAATGTACAGTGTACTGTACTAACTCTTAGTTGATTGAAGCATTTTTTCCAGCTTGAAAGGAATGCCCGTGTGTCTGCCTACAAATTCCAATTGGGGGAAAGAGAAAAACCATTGTTGAGTATTAGTACTGACCTAAACTTTAAAAGTGTGGATGTCCAATGGAACATTTTTCTGTCTGGGCTCAAGAAAGTGGAAAATTTAAAATTTGAACAATTTAAATTTTTTGTTCTTTATCCTCAAAACAATGACCCTGTCAGGACTGCCTATCCTTCAACTTTCAACATTGGTGATCTCCAAAAAATGATTTGAGTTAAAATACTGCTAGAGTGTTATGCAATAATAAATTATAGCAGCGCTGCAATGTAGCTCCCTGATAGCTCACTTGGTAATGGTACAGCCTAATGTTCCTGCTAAGTTGCCCAGCCGTGCAGTCATCTGTAAGGTCCCGCAAATCCCGCTCACCGGCTCTTCCATTGCAGATATCGTGCATGCACAAGAATGTAAATGGAGAGAGAGGCAGGCAGCGCAGGAGGCAGTGCACCTTGTGGGGGGGTGCTGGTACAGTTGAGTCTCAAACTGATACACACAGACCAAGAAGGTGCCAGGTTCAAATCCCAGGATGTGCTGAGTTAGCTGATCATGGCTTGGGTGTTACAGTTGGCTGGGACGGGTAATGTCGACAGATTTCAGGTTTTCATGCTCCCCTATGCTGCTGAGTAAGTGGGCATAAGGTGACAAACAGACCTAGCTGGGCTGTGATGTTATTCATGTTGAATAAGCACTAAAAATGGATTAGTTACAGTCCCAGAGAGTGCATGGTCATCGTGGAACTGTACCTCTGCCTTCAGAAGAGAGAAAAAAATGAGTTTCAGGACATCCACATACATTATCATTTAAAGCTTTTTAATTTCATAAAAGCTTCACTGTAATGCAAGGTCTTACCAGTCATCCGGTCTTGGCTGGGATTGCAACGAGGATGATACAATATGCCTTGGCGTCCCTGAGCGAGGGAGAGGAATGTCAGCCAGGATTCTCAATGATTCCTCCTGGAAAGTGTGCTAATGTGGATGTCAGAAGAGCACAGGATCAGCCGTGATGCTACCACTGTCAAACATGCAGTGCATGTACATGACTGAACATTTAGGGGCCATGTCAGAGGCGGCCAAATACCATTGAGTTGTATCCTAGCAAGTGTTAGAACCTTTGGCATAAGAGGAGAGAACATTGGGGGGGGGGAAAAAATGTATAGAACTGAAGATAAGCTGATGGGGAGAGGGTTTCACCACTGGGTCCTCTGTACTAATGAAATCTCTGGCCAGCTGCAAGGGACCCATACAAAATAACCTAGCACTCTCATCCCAATTCAGTACTAATTGGGCAGTTTAATTTAGTGGAAAAATTGCACTTGCAATGCTGTGTGCCACTTGAGGGCCAGGTTAATGGATGTTGTCAAGACCGAGTAAAAGGAACATTGCCCTGGGTGTTGCCCTAGCTGAACTATTGCAGATACTGAGTGTTACTCATGGCGGAAATGGTCCTTTCCTCAGAGCTTACATTTCTGCTGTTACCTTTTGGGGGTGGGACATGGAGAAGAAAATGAAAATCTGTTTTGAGAATAATGCAGATAAATGTTGTATATCTATGTGTTCCTCTGGTTCCATTTGATTGTATTCAGCATTTGGTGTAACCTGTATGGTATATTCATTGACTGCGCTTTCCAGTACATTAGGATGGCAAATGGAATGTTTGCCTTTATTGCAAGGGGGATGGAGTATAAAAGTAGGGAAGTCCTGCTACAACTGTACAGGGCGTTGGTGAGATCACACCTGGAGTACTGCATACAGTTTTGGTCTCATTTAAGGAAGGATATACTTGCATTGGAGGCAGTTCAGAGAAGGTTCGCTAGATTGATTCCTGGGATGAAGGAAGGTTGGGCCTATATTCATTGGAGTTTAGAAGAATGAGATGTGATCTTATTGAAACGTATAAGGTTCTGAGGGGGCTTGATGAGGTAGTTGCAGAGAGGATGTTTCCCCTCATGGGGGATTCTAGACCTAGGGTGCATAGTTTCAGAATAAGGGGTCGCCCATTTAAAATGGAAATGAAGAATTTCTTCTCTGAGGGTTGTGAATCTTTGGAATTCTCTACCTGAGAGCGCTGTGGAGGCTGGGTCATTGAATATATTTAAGGTGGAGATAGACAGATTTTTTAATGATAAAGGAGTCGAGGGTTATGGGGAGCAGGCAGGGAAATGGAGTTGAGGCCAAGATCAGGTCAGCCATGATCTTATTGACTGGTGGAGCAGGGGCCAAATGGCTCCTATTTCTTATGTCCTTATGCAATGAGCTTCGAGCTGTACCAGTACAGGCCAGTGAGCTCCTTGACCAATATTTCTGGCTGGTGTGGACATGATTGTATAATTCGAGATGGGTGTGGTTGTATAAGACCAGAGACCGATGACCACTGGTTTTTATAGTAAAGATCAGATCAGCCATGATATTGAATGGCAGAGCAGGCTCGAGAGGCCAAATGACCTACTGCTCCTATTTCTTATGTTCTTATTAATCATGGGCAACATTTGGCTAGGCTAATGGGAATCCAGATACAGCTAATTGCATTTCTGATTAGTGAATAAAAAATGAGTAATAGACAATCATTGGGTGTGTGATCTCAATGCTCATTTGCATGACGTATGCATGTGTACTAAACATTGTTATACATTTGTTGTAAAATGGTAAGACGAAAAGCAGAATGAGTGAATTTTTGATCTTTGAGCGCTTTACTTCCTTGGTTACTGAATGGTGGTAGCTGTTTAAGTAAATATACACGAAGTACATTTACCTACATTGTGTGTATGCAAGGTGTTTTCCATTGAAATTAGTGCATTTGGCTAAACATGTGTCGCCACATCTGTGCTTAGTGAGCAATTTCTATTGGACGACACTGCTTTAAAAGCTACGAAAGAAAAGGATTTGTTACTGTGCTGTTTTACCTCTATAATACTTGCAGTATGTTTAGACAAACTGAGCACTTTCTTTTGTACACATTTTAGATTGGCAAGAGCACAATGAAAGACCATCTGCCAGCTGCGTGTCGGACTCAGGTCAAGGTGCAACATCTATTTGAAGATGCTGGAAACAGGCGGAATAACATAACTTCGCACCCTGCCACCAGTACGCCTCGTGCTTGTAGAACAGTGCTTCCTTCACTGAAAGACAAGATCCTGGATGGTACAGCCGCGACTAAACCCGATGCCATTTTGCTGAAGTCAAAAGCTGCCACATCGCCTGCCCAAGCCATGAAGATGCACATGCATCAGTTGTCTTCCTTTGAGCATCAGGAAATCTTCAACTACCCTGAAATTTACTTTATGGGTTTAAATGCAAAGAAGCGGCAAGGTGTCGCAGGTGGATCCAACAACTGTGGTTATGATGATGATCAAGCAGCCTACATACTTCTGCCTCACGACCATATAGGATATAGGTACGAGATACTTAAAGTTATTGGGAAGGGAAGCTTTGGGCAGGTGGCTAAGGTGTACGACCACAAATTGCGGCAGCACCTGGCATTAAAGATGGTGCGAAACGAGAAGCGGTTCCACCGGCAGGCCGTAGAGGAGATCCGTATCCTGGAGCACCTGCGAAAGCAAGACAAGAACTTTCAGATGAACATCATCCACATGCTGGAGAATTTCACATTCCGCAGCCACACCTGCATGACTTTCGAACTGCTGAGCATGAACCTGTACGAGCTGATCAAAAGGAACAAGTTCCAAGGGTTCAGTCTTCAGCTGGTGCGGAAGTTTGCCCATTCCATCCTACAGTGCCTGGAAGCGTTGCAAAAAAATCGGATAATTCATTGTGATTTGAAGCCAGAAAATATTTTACTGAAGCAGCAAGGCCGCAGTGGCATCAAAGTCATTGATTTCGGGTCCAGCTGCTACGAGCACCAACGCGTTTTCACGTACATCCAGTCGCGGTTTTATCGAGCGCCGGAGGTTATCCTTGGCTCGCGTTACGGGATGCCCATTGACATGTGGAGCTTTGGTTGTATCCTTGCTGAACTATTGACTGGGTACCCTCTCTTTCCTGGGGAAGACGAAGGAGATCAATTGGCTTGCATGATAGAACTTTTGGGGATACCACCTCAAAAAATGTTGGATCAGTGCAAACGGGTCAAGAACTTCTTCAACTCCAAGAATCAGCCTCGTTATTCCACCACCACCACGCTTGCCGATAACACCGTGGTTTTGAATGGTGGCCGTTCTAGAAGAGGTAAGGTGCGAGGGCCACCAGCTAGCAAGAGTTGGGTAACTGCCTTGAAGGGTTGCGATGACCCACTTTTCACCAGCTTCCTAAAGAGATGTCTGGAGTGGGAGCCATCTAGTCGAATAACACCTATCCAGGCTTTGAAACATTCATGGCTATCTAGACGTTCAGCCAAACCAACCACGATGGAGAAGACCATGCCAGTTAAATGTGCGGCAGATAGCAATAGTTCTTTGCCTGGAATTATTTCCAAGTTACCTTCAACTATTGGCACAACTAACAAACTAAGGACCAATTTGGTGCAAATGGCTGATTCAAATGGAAATAATATACCTCTACGTACTGTGCTTCCAAAATTAGTTAGCTGAGGCTATTGTGTGCTGCAAATTAAACCCAGGAACATGTGTCAAATGAAAAAAAAGTTTCTTATGTAGGTGTTTTTGCTGGTAAAATGTTAAGATATTTTCCAATTATTATGTATTTCAGCCTTGAAAGAAACTAATTTCCAAGTTGCATAAAAGTATTCTTTATCCATCTTACCCTCAAGATTATTGTAGTTTTTAATATAATTAAAATATGAAAACCCCTAGTTTGTTGAGAGTAATATGAAGTAAACATACTATGCTTCTTTAAATCTTGCTGAAGCTTTTTTTAAAAATACTCTGGCAGGAGCAACTATGATATAAAATATTGTGGTCAAGACCTGATCTGTATCAGGCCCCACTTAAAATCAAATTCAGTTCTTTAGGCCAGTTTGATTTTTTTAAAAAATCCTATTCTCCTTCCCACAGTGTGCTAATTAATTTATGAGTAAGGACACTAACAAGAAGACATTAACAAATTCACCCCCGCCCCCCTAAACACACACACACGCACTAACTTTTACTTTAGTGCGGCTTTTATGGAAGTGCTAGACTCGATGACCAGCCACTAACATCCTATTCACACACTGATTTGACTTGAAATATTCGGACATTGACAATTAATGGCTGCTAGATTTCTCTCGCATATTTTGAAAATTGGCCTCTTGCGGGCTGTTTCATTCAATCACAAAAAGATAAAAGGCCAGTCAGCTCATGCAGCTCACTTGTGGATGGGTGCTGCAAGCCACTTCCATTTTACACTGTCTCTCAAAATATCTATCTCCCGTCTTAATCTAAGAGTAAGCTTTTAGCCCCCTTATATGCTACTGCAGTAGAAATCAGTCAATCGCCCCTTGACAGAAACCAGGGCTTTTGATTATTCTGGGTGACCGTTTAGTCTCCAGATTGGCTGTGATAAATCTATGCTTCTGAGCTCTTCAACCAGGGGTTTCAAAAATTGAAATGCCCGTTTGTTGTCCTGCATCCTCATCTGAGTCCTATTTTTTTCTTAATTCGTTCAAGGGATGTGGGCGTTGCCAACAAGGCCAAGATTTATCGCCCATCCCTAATTGCCCTCGAGAAGGTTGTGATGAGCCACCTTCTTGAACCGCTGCAGTCCTTATGTCCCAGTTAAAGCTGTTTAACTTTCTTAGGTGGAGAAGGAAAAATTGTTCTCAGTACCAACTTTAAAAAAAAAATTAATTGGAAAATTTGAGCAAGATGTGTGCCAGTTAAATTCCCTGGTGAAGAATAATCCGTTTTGAAGATGGCTTTACAATACACAACGAGTCGTTTTTGTAGATTTCTATAATATCTAGGTTCCACCTTATTTAAAAAAAAATTTATGAAAATTTGACTTTGTAAATGTTCACTTCAGGATTAATATCAGCTGTTGAGTAAGTAGGCCAGAATAAAAGCAGTGTGGACCAGTGGCACAGTTACAGTAAGAGTTGTTTTGTATAGTGGCAAATGAGCACCAAAGCTCAGTCGGTATTTACTTTCATTGCCCACTGATCATCTAATGTTATCGTTGAATGGAAAAGTCAGAGTTAGAATCTATAGGGTTGCAGTAGTGTTAAAACCAATATAGCAATCTGACCACTGCTGCGTATTAAAGACAAGCAATGTGACCTTTTTAAAATGCATAGACAAAGGGCAGTGATGCCAAGATAATTTTACTGCACATTTTGGTGTTTCTTGTTTTTAAAAAAAAATGGAAACCCACAACAAACTTAAGTTATAGCCTTGAAAAAAATGTTTTAGGTCACCATTTTGTGTGTGTGCATGTCACACCAGTTCCTCAGACAATCTGGCAAAGCCTTTATGTATCACATCTCCTCACCAGCCCTCTGAAGATTGTAAAATTCAGACTCTCAAGTTAGAGCAGCAGATATCATTAACCATTGTCAGTGGTTTCTGGAATGAAATCAGCCCACTTCAGGTATGATCCAAAAATCTTACCCAGTATCGGCAAGTTTTAATAAATGCCAAGATAGGACCTCCTCCAATTGAAATTTTTTTTTCCTAACTCCTTCATCCTCCCATTAAAATAATTTCAAATATTAGTCCAAACCACATTTTCCACAATGCTCACAAAAGCTTGATACCCAAACTGTGTAAATCTAAATACTCCTGTTTGAATACAGCAATACTTTGCAGGAGGTTTTAACCTTTCCATGTGTTGGAGCTTTTAATCCTAATTGTGCACTGCTCAGGTTTACCCAATTTAGTTTAAGAAATGTTTCAACGGATTTAGTGACTTTTTGCTAACTGTTCAATGTTTAAATGAAGACCCAAACTGCAAATTTTAATAAATTGAACAAAGGCTTCACCTTGAAAATGATCTCTCCTGCTTTACAATAAGTGTATAGCTTAAGAAAATCCAACGATTCAACATTTTGAAAACGATCAGAATAATTACAAGTGTAACGAAATTTCAGTTGACTGAAATAACGGCTGCTTTACTTGCAAAACCCCATTTTCAAGCGAAAGAATGACATGCTCCAGCTGTTAATGATTCCATTTCTACGGCAGTGCTTGAGGAAGAGGAGTTTCTCTTGTTGCACTCTGTATGGTGCTGCTGCTGCTGCTTGGCACTAGTTATGGGAAGCTGGGTGGATAGGCTAGGTAGAGCAGTGGTCTACTTCTGATTGTAGATTGTTGCTGTGAATAAGTTGGAGATTGAACCAGAAGCAAATTTAGGAGGGTGGTGCTGCAAACATTTTCCTAATCGCTGTTTGCTCCTTGTCCACTAACTTGTTCTCTGCATGTACAATGAAATTGGTCTAAAACAAGCACTGTGTTGGTACGGCAGGCAAAAATACAAAGCTGTGATTGGATTTTAAACTTTACGTGTAACCGATTCATGTTTTTTCCAGACATTACAAAGCAGTCACTGCCAGTATTACCAATAAAACAGTATATGGACATTTATTGTTCAATCCATTCTTAATCAGTGAATACGAATGGAAAATCAGTTTTCTGCCTTAACTATTGTAGGTGCTGCTCTGAACTGGATACATCAAATTGTATTTCGTTCGCCATGTTTACAGCCCAAATTACACTGCATGAGTTCCGTTTCTGTAATCTATAAAATTGTAGCACGTTAAACTTAACCGCATGAAACACTTTGCCTCAGACAATCGTGGATTACAATTCAGAACCACATTAGAAGTGTTTCACAATGAAAACTGAAATGTATTGGAGACGGGTGATTCATTAAAAAATTGTAGGCCTGTGCATAATGGCACAAATACTGATTTGCTCTGGACTTGGTGACATGTTGCCAGGTCCTTGTGTAATGTCTCCAGTTTCGAAGTTCAGATCCAAACCAAGAGGAGGGGTCGAAGATCACCTGTTAAGATTTGAGGGGTGCGCGGGAGGACGAGGAGGCAGTGCAGCTGGCATTTTTACTGGCGTTCTTGCCTCTGGGAGTGCTCCTTTAGCAGCGAACGGGGTCCTATTACAAATGGAAGTGTTCAACCGTAACCAGGGATGTCCAACCTTGGCCTGTGGGCCCTCGCAGTCTGATCCACAAAGCACAGGCGTCTCAATTCCACTTGCGATTGTATTTCATACTCGCTGATTTGTCCTGTTTGAATTTTATGAGTTTGGGGAGGGCTGTTTTAAGCGTTATTACCTCATTGATGCATAAATCCTAAAACAGAACACCAAGGAGGTCATTATCACAGTCGTTGCTTGGGTAGTAAAATGACTGCAGATCATCTGCCCATTTATAGAACTCGGCAGTGGAGTTCTATAACAGGAGGGTGACCTGCTCTGCTTGTTTACCACCCCAAGCAGTGAAGGTGAAAATTACCCCCTAAGATCCATCAGTACCGTGGAGTTGAGATGTATGCAAATTAAGAGAGCATTTACTTTAACTTGCAATGTTGTTGCAATGCTGCATGGTGTGTATCTAAGTGGCCCATTGAGATAAAAAGTGTATAGCAACCCTGTCAAAACATCGAACACAAGTTGGTTGCTCCAATAGGTTCTGTAGAAATCAGTTTACTTTTAGGATATAAAAACCTTGTAGCAATTCTGGCCTAGTTGGTTACCACCACCAATAGCAGTAGTAGTACAGCTGATAAAAGTCATCAGTATTGCAAAAGTGGGGAGGAAGCGATTGGAACTTTTAACACAATTGTTTTTACAACAGCACTCGACAATCGGAGGAAATATAAACCGAGTGAGCACGACCAAATGTTCTGTGTTATATCAGCGTTCTGAATGTTGGCCTGTTGTGCCAGAATGAGCTAGGCTTCCTGTTTTGTATGTTGTTATAGACTAGTAGTTTAATTCTGACATTTCTAGCCAGCTATTAGGAGCTGACCAGCTGTCATCCAGCATTGGGAAATATGCCACAATACCAGGTGAGCAAATGAGTCAACTATTTGAATTACTCCAGGAAGTCCAGTAAGGTATGGAAACAGCTGTTCATCACTGCCCCCTTAATAATAATATTTGTGGACTTGAATCCACAGTAATGTTTTGAATTTAAACATGTATTTGAAAAGATGCCACCTGGCACCCCTGTTATGTACCTAATATAACAAAACCTCATGCAATGCAATAGAAAGCATGTTCATCGGATTTATTTTCTCTTAAATGTCGACATTGATGGAAATATTGGGTGTGTTTTCCCATGCCAAAATATTTGAATTAATGTAAATTATTGATATGGTGATGATAATCATCAGTACAGAATTTCCATCTTGTTTAAATTTCCATAGGCTGTATTTTCCTCTGTAAAGTTTAAGAAAAATTCATGTACAAAACTCATTATGCAAATTCATTTATAAAACTCATTCTGAGCCATCAAAGGTTCAAGAGGATTTTTCTTTTAACTTTTCACAAAGGAAAGTAGATTTCTGTGTTAATGCAAATGACACCCTGCAATATTAAAATGGGCAAAGAAGGAAGAAAAACCATGGTTATTTCAAGGAACAGAATTACATATCTAGTAGATAAGTTGGCGTACTCAGAATTTTAGCAACAACAACAACTTGCATTTGTATATCAACTTTAATGTAGTTAAGAGTCGCAAGGTGCTTCACAGGAGCATTATCAAACAAAATTTGACACCAAACCACATGCAATATTAGGACAGGTTAAGGAGCTAGAGAGGAGAGGTTTAGGGAGGGAATTCCAGAGCTTAAAATCGTGTTTACGGCGCTGAAGGCACGACCGCCAATGGTGGAGTGATTAAAATCAGGGATGAGCAATTAATAATGCCCTTTTAGCATTTCCATCTTCTGTAATTGAATTCCTCAAATATGATATTTTAAGTGAAAGATTTTCGTAGATTGCATAGGGCAGCTGCCATCTTTCTTGCCGGCATGTCAAATATATGACGGGTTTCAAACTGAATTGTAATTGTAAGGAATTTCCCTATCTACTGAGATAACTAGGGGATTTTTAAATAGGTCTGTTGAGAAGATTGGCAGTTTTACCCATTTAATGCAACGGTTGTTTTAACTTGCAACAATTCCTTAATGTATCTTAGATTATCTACTACTCTAATAGTCACATTTTGATTAGAGTGCAGATAATTGGTATAAAGACACACACAAGTTGTACAGCTCTTTACATTATTAAAACAATCTGCCAACGTTGAAAGTAAAATAACCTTGAAAACTGTGACTAATTTTAATTCTGAGGTAGAATTTAAAAAAAATGTTTTACTACATCAAGAACAATCATGCAAAACATGGTATAAATTGTTTTTATAGAGTGCCTTTTTAAATTGGCACAATCGCCTTCTTGGAGGGACATTTGTCATTGTGCTGTGAATGTTAAGGCAATGTTGAGCTCTTGTGGATGTCCTGGAAAAATACAAGTGAAACATTTTCTCCAATTCCAGAATTTATACTAAATAGTACAGATTTGAATAATCCATTCTTCAATTGGTATAAATTTAAACACTGTTGCTATTTTGCCAGAATTCAATATTTTTAAAGTGTGATCAAATATCCTGTCTGGAGTATGTTCATACCTTAAGACTTAAGCAGCTATTTAATGCTGGTAATGACTCTTCAGCTACCTCTGGTAGACACTGGAAGATGTATATGTGCTGTAAGAAAGATATGGATTAATTGAAGCCTTGAAGGACCCAAAACACTTACGCCGTGACCACCTGGGCCCGACACTGTCTCTTGTAGTGTGCCTTATATAGATTTCAGGTATTGATGTGATGCAACTACTCTACAGTAGTGTGTAATTCAAGGGTTTCTGATCAGTCCATGAATGCTATGGTGTAACAGTCATTAATATTAAAAGTATAAAATTTTGCTATTTGCATTTTATTGTTCTAGTGAATTACTTTTTAAAGAATAAATAAGATCTTGAAAGCGAGTTGAATGTATATTGAATTTTATTGGATTTTTTTAATGTTGTCACCTAAAGGTTAATAGTTGGATGCTTGCACTCCGAATGGAAGTTATACTGAAATATGTGCAAATGATTCCTGTCAAACAATTCTATTGAGATCTAATCCAATAAAACCTTTTCTATATGGTACCCTGGCATTGGAAACAACTTGTATTTCAAAATTGTACATAGTAAACTTACAGCGCACAGATTGTCATGCTTGAATTTTAAATTCGATAAATTGAAAGTTATCTTGTTGAACTGCATCATTTCTGTTACAAACTACTGTTGGTCTGGGTGAAAATGCAAAAAATAGTTGCTGCTTGTTACAACTCTCGAGCAAGAGAAGGTGCCATAGTTCAAGGGAAATTCCTTGGGATCCAGACTACCAAAATAGCACAGTTCAATTCTTGAAAGACACTCTTGTGTGGCGATCTTCAGTATAATAAAATGTTGCTGAACTATGACTGATGTCTGGCTGATAGAGATTGAAAAATTAACATTTGTTTTCCAGTAATAACATTTACATAGACCTTCATGTGGCAGAAACTTTTAAAAAAAAACACAACTTGGGGCATGTGTCGAGGGAGAGAGAGGTGATTAAGTAAATGGGCCTGCATTTTCCATATTCCACTGGTGTGATCTACATTTACTCATTCAGTCCCAGGATCAAATCCAGCACCACCACCACTCTCAATGTTATAAACTGTAGGTGAGTTTGTTTTACTAGAGAGCACAGAGCCCCGCTCAGTTAAAATAGCTGTCTCCGCACCTAAAGAAGAAAGATTTTGCATTTATATAGTGCCTTTCAAGTCCCAGTGAAGTCCCAAAGTTCTTCGCGGCCAATTAATTAATTTTTTGAATTGTATGTAATGTTAAAGCAGACTCGTGGCTTTATATTAATTTTCCTAAAGGCATGAACAATATGACCATTGTATTTTGAGTATTAAACTCTCGGTGGGGGAGAGAGTAATTAGTTTAATAGAGCTTAGAGCACAGTGAATGAATGTAGATGAATAGACAATAGCCACCTTGAATACTTTCACCAATCTTCGAACGCAGAGATTTGTTTTAAATCACTTATTAACATGCCTCTTTTATACTGTTTAATGGAATCCTTTATATAAATTGCCCATTATCCATTACAAAGTTACTACGTTTTTATTCAGTGTAAAAACCTTTTGTGATCCACTGGGAGTAATTTCTTTATGTAAAGAATAGATTGTGATATTCTGTTAAGAAAACAATAGTTCAAAATGTGGGTTCTTTATTTTGTCAGTTGGATATTCTGAACTGTAAACCCCAATATACACACAGACATTGTTTAATTCCTTATGACATTTTACAGGTCAAATTACAGTTTAGAAATGTTTCCAATATTTAACTGCAATAAAAATGCTAAAACAATATTTTTATTCAGTTTTAGGATGTATTTTGCTGTTAGAGAGCAATGTATCTAATCCCTCATGTTCGATGTGGTAGGGAGCTTTGAAAGATACCATTAAAATGGAGGGAAGTGTCTCCACTATCTTGCAAAGCGATGCCTCCTCTTCCCCACAGATATTTCCTTGTGTTTCTCTCTCAAAGAATTACTTGTCTCTGCACACTAGGATGGAAAGATGGCCTGAAGCCACAGAGTAATTTTCATCCAACGTATAGGAAGTCTATTGGTAGTCAATGAGGGGGACACTAAGGGTTTTCCTCCTGACATTGGAACATGCTAATCTCTAGGGGCATCCTCCATTTATAGGCCCAAACCACAAATCACCACAGCTCAGTTGAAGTGTAAATATTAACTATAGCACTGGGTCTGGTAGGAATTTTGAGGCTTAAACTATTAACTGAAATGGTCTTGGTGACAGATGTATGTGGGAAGGAAATCGAGATCAGGAATACACCGAAGTAGTGTGCCAAGGATCTGCACCTCTGAGCATAGCCTGTGATGCCAGATGGGGAAATGGATAGAGGTGATGCCAGGGGTATTTAGGAATTTATAGGAGCTAAAGAGCGTTCCTTTGGCTTCTGCCGACATTATGCTGGAGGAGGTTTTGGCTCATGCAGGTTGTTTAGGCAGTTGTTACAGTGGAATTGGGTGTCATTGGTATTAATGTGATAGCTCTCCCATAACTTCACTGAAGGATATCATGTAAGTGATGAAAAGGTAGGAATTCTGGGGTACGCCGGATGTAATTGTGTGAGCATGGGAGGAGAAACTATTAGAGGGGGATGGTGTGACAAGTAGCAGCGGGACCAGGAGCTATTGTGGTGGAGGGATGTTCGAGGAAAATGGCGTGATCAACAGTTTCAAAAGAAACACTGGAGACCGTGGGCTGCAGTCAGAGTTATATAAGAAAGGCAGAAGTTGCTCAAAACACTCAGAAGGTTAGTCAGCATTGGTGGAGAAATGTGCTCAGAATTTTCATCTTGCTTTAATGTTGACTTTAAAACTTCAGAGTAATTACAGCTCTTACTTTCTCTTCAGGAGATGCTGGTGGTGTTGAATGGGTGTGTGTGTATGTATTTCTGGGGTGCAAACCCTCGTCTGGTAGAACAGTCTGCACGCATGCTGTCTACCTATTTGCTTTTCCTGGGTCACTGGAATCTACTTTGCCAGATTTTACTCTTTCCATTTAAGAAAGAACATAAATAGGAGCAGGCGTAGGCCATTCGCCCTTTCGAGGCCGCTCCACCATTCAATAAGATCATGGCTGATCACCAACCTCAACTCTACTGTCCCCATCTCCCTCGGATACTCGCAAGTCCGCTGTGGCTCAGTGGTTGCACTATCACCTCTTCAGTCAGAAGGTTGACAGTTCAAGCTCCACTCCAGAGACTTTTGCACAAAATCTACACTGACACTCCAGTGCAATACTGAGACATTAAACCGAGGCCCCATCTGCCCTCGCAGGTGGATGTAAAAAATATCAAGGCACTTTCTGAAGAACAGCAGTGAGTTTCTCCCAGTGTCCTGGCCAATATTTATCCCTCAAACAACGCCTAAAATTTCATTTATGTATGTGGGATCTTGCTGTGTTAATCTACATTACATCAGTGACTACACTTCAAAAGTACTTCATTGGTTGTAAAGCGCTTTGGGACGTCCTGAGGTCGTGAAAGATGCTATGTAATTGCAAGTCTTATTTCTTTGTGTCTCATAAATATCTTTAATTTTCTCTATACCTTCTGTTGTATCAAGTTAATATTACTTAAGCCATTTAACCATCTTTTTAATAGGTTATTTTACGTGTGTGTGTGCACTTTCCCCTCACTCTTCCAATGCTGTAAATTTGTAATATTTTCTAGTTCTAATGAAGGGTTTACAGCTGAAACATTGATTTATTTACTCTCTTCACGGATGTTGACCGACCTGCTGAATGAATGTTTCCAGTTTTTTTTTGCGTTTTATTACCATTAACTAATTTTCTCTTTGTCTCAGCAGCTGCAGCTTGAAAGAGATTTATTAAACCTGTGAGCCCACACCACATTGCACTTAAATGGACCTCATTTACAAATCTTTTCTGTGGGGGAAAAAAATGGTAAAAAATCTCAAAGTGACACATAAGACTTAGGGGCAGGACTAGGCCATTCGGCCCCTCGCGGCTGCTCCACCATTCAATGAGATCATGACTGATCTTCTACCTCAACTCCACTTTCCTGTACTGTCCCCATATCCCTTGATTCCCTCAATATTCAAAAATCTATCTGTCTTGAATATATTCAAAGACTGAGCCTCCACAACCATCTGGGGTAGAGAATTCCAAAGATTCGCCACCCTCTGAGTGAAGAAATTTTTCCTCATCTCAGTCCTAAATGTCCGTCCCCTTATTTTGAGACTGTGACCTCGGTTCTAGACTCCCCAGCCACATCATCCCTGCATCTACCCTATCGAGCCCTGTAAGAATTTTGTATGTTTCAATGAGATCATCTCTCATTCTTCTAAATTCTAGAGAATATAGGCCTAGTCAATCTCTCCTCATAGGACAATCCTCCCATCCCAGGAATCCGTCTGGTGAACCTTCGTTGCACTCCCTCTATGGCAAATATATCCTTTCTTAGGTAAGGAGACCAAAACTATACACAATACTCCAAGTGCGATCTCAGCAGGGCCCTATATAATTGCAATAAGATGTCTACTCATACTCGCATCCTCTTGTAATAAAAGCCAACATACCATTTGCTTTCTTAATTGCTTGCTGTACCTGCATGTTAACTTTCAGTGATTCATGTACAAGGACACCCAGGTCCCTCTGGACACCAACATTTCCCCATCTCTCACCATTGAAAAAATACTCTGCTTTTCTATTTTTTTGACCCAAGTGGATAACTTCATATTTCTCCAGATTATATCCCATTTCCCATGTTCTTGCCCACTCATTTAGCCTGTCTATAGCTCCTTGAAGCCTCTTTGCATCCTCCTCACGACTTACATTCCCACCTAGCTTTGTATCATCAGCAAACTTGGATATATTACATTTGGTCCCCTCAACCAAATAATTGATATAGATTGTGAATAGCTGGGGCCCATTACCGATCCTTACGGTACCCCACTAGTTACAGCCCGTCAACCCGAAAGTGACCTGTTTATTCCTGCTCTCTGTTTTCTGTTCGTTAACCAATCCTCAATCCATGCTAGTATATTACCCCCAATCCCATGAGCCCTAATTTTGTTTAATAACATCTTGTGTGGCACCTTATCGAATGCCTTCTGAAAATCCAAATCCACCACGTCCACTGGTTCCCCCTTATCTATTCTACTAGTTACAACCTCAAAAACTCTTAACAGATTTGTCAAACACGATTTTCTTTCATAAATCCGTGTTGACTCTGCCCAATCCTATTATTCTTTTCTAAGTGTTCTGTTGACCACGTCCTTAATAATAGATTCTAACATTTTCCCTACGACTGATGTTTTCTCTCTCCCTCCTTTCTTAAATAGCTGGGATACATTAGCTACCTTCCAATCTTTGGAAACCCTTCGAGAATCTACCGAATTTTGCAAGATGACAACCAATGCATCCACTATCTCTATAGCCACCTCTTTCAAAACCCTAGGATGTAGGCCATCAGGTCCAGGGGATTTATTGGCTTTCAGTCCCATTAATTTCTCCAGTACTATTTTTTTACTACTATTATGCCAGTTAGTTTGCCTATGTCTTTTGCTTCTTTGCATAATTTCATAAGTGCTTAAGTCGACTGTATAACGTAATCTAGCAGTGTGACGTGTTTGTTGTCCAGGGTGATAGGGGATGTAATGGAAATTTGCTGTGATTGGTAGACTGTTACTACGCTGATCAAAATAGAGCAGAGGATAAGACTAAGGTTCTCATTCACGGATGACTCAGTCTACTTATGTAAACTGAAGTCTAGTCATTTATATGGGTTGAAGGTAATGGCAAAAAGCTGGAACTGTTCTAAATTATTCTAAACATTATTTCTCTGGGGGGGAAAAAATTGAAATAATTCTCAAATTACATTTTATTAAATTTTTTTTGCATTTCATATGCTTATTTCATGGGAACAAAAGGCTGATGGCTATTTTTGAAAACCCCACTGGATCTATTGATGTATCATTGAAAAGAAATAAAAAAGTAAGACTTGCATTTATATAGCGCCTTTCACAAACACCGGACGTCTCGAAGACGGCACCTCCGACAGTGCAGCACTCCCTCAGCACTGCACTGGAGTGTCAGCCTCGATTTATGAACCCCCACAACCTTCTGACTCAGAGGCGAGTGTGCTACCCACTGAGCCACAGCTGACATTGGCGCTCTGTACTATAAGCTGTGCTTAAATCTGTGTGGTATTCTATAATTAGTTCTTCCTTTGGATATCACTAAGAGCTGTAAACTTTGCAGTCTGCTCCAAAATGGTATGAAAAGACAGAGGCCTCCAAAAAAAAAAGCAGGAATGGTCCTTGAGATACATCAAGACTGGGAGGAAAAAAAAGACTTTGAAATCCAATTATCTTGCCTCTTTTTGGCACAAAAAGACTGCAGCTCTGCTCTTCCAGTCATTACGAAGTGAGTCTTTATCAAATAAACCATTTTAGAATAATCTCTGAAATTCATTTATTCATACATTACAAACGGGTGGTGTTTAATATTTCTTTATATACTTTATAATCTACTAAAGAACTTTTCAGTGAGGGAAAAAAAAAGTGTTTATGCCAAGGATGAAAAGAATGAGTAATTGGGTACTGAAGCCAAAACCAGCTTGGCTGGAAAATGGTTATGGGCTGCTCTTCAACAAAAGCTGCCTCTTGGAATCAACAAAAGCTCCACAACTCTTACAGTGTGCATGAAAGAGTTTATTCAACACCCAACTCTTGTGTGTTCCATTCCTAGAGCATGCTGTAGGTGCGTTAATGCTGGTTTCCATGGGGATGGCTAGTCATAGGTGAAGGTTGGTATGATTGGATAATTATATTATGCTTTGATATCTTTCCCTAAAAAAATATTCCCTGCAGTATGTTCAGATAAGTGCAATACAGTAAGTTTGGATGTGCAGAAATCAGAAACAATCTAAAACAACTGAGGGCTGATATGAAAATAGAACTGGACCAGATCTTCCATTTATTTGTTGCAGACACCATTACTGTTTATGGGTAAAGTAAAGTCAACTGAGATAATGTGTAGCTGGTGAGGTGTTACAAATTTTGTAATTTAATCAAGGGATTCTGGTGATATTTGAAGCTAAAGTCTGAAATAATTTTCTATTTGTTTATTTCCATTGACTTTTCCATATTTTGCTAAAATAATAAACCAGGGCAGCCTGTGCTGATGAAGCTTTGGACTGCAAAGAACCTTGGTCTACTAAGAAAAACAAGTGGCTTTTGTGTGATTTAACACATGTTTTCAATGCTATCAATAATGTCCCAGCTTGTTACAGCAAGGTAAATACTCCTGGTGCATATTCCGGGCACAACTGAGAGCAAATGAAAACACTCGGGATATTTTTGCTTCCCTGAGAGTAGCGATTCTAAGGAATTGCCATTTGTCATATATGCAGGGCTGAGAGGAACAACACATTTCGGAGAGAGGTATGACAGCTCATTGAACTCCTAGACTGTGTCACCTTAGAGCGGCAAAATATGTAATCCAGCCCAACATTCCCAGTACAGCACTGAGGGAGTGCTTCACCGTCTTGCAGATGAGACATTAAACCGAGGCCTCGTCTGCTCCCTCAGGTGGACGTAAAAGATCCAATGGCACTATTTCAAAGAGCAGGGGAGTTCTGACTGATGTACTGGCCAATGTTTATCTCTCACCCAATATTCTTGTTAAGCTCTGTAGTCTGAAGGTCCCGCGCAGGCCGCTCACCGGCTTTACATGGGAGAAACCGCGCATGAACGAAAGTTTGACTGGGCCACGCACCAAACCATACTACAGGGAACATTGACCTCAACCAACATTCACGAAGAAACAGATTATCTGTCATTATCTCACTGCCATTTGTGATACCTTGCTGTGCGCAAATTTGCTGCTGTTTTCATATGCAACAACAGTGGCTACGCTTCAAAATGGCTGTAAAGCGATTTTGGGCATGCCAAGGTTATAAAAGGTGCTATATAAATGCAAGCTCTTTTTGAGGCTAACTGTAAATAAGAATCAGTACTAATGATGTAATAGTGGTAATTGGAAGAGTTACTGAGTATGGGGAGGAGACGAATGAACGTTGAATGAAAGATTTCCTAAGCACCTGTGTCAATGGCTTTATCTAATTATGTTAATTCATATCGTTCAAAGTACAGGCTCAGAAATGAGATTGTGGGCCTTTTGTTTATTTGTGGAAGCAAATCAATACAAATTCTGCTGCCATTTCCCCTCATAGTCACGAGATTAATATTTAGTAATAAAAAGACAAAGAAATTCAATTAATATCCAATGGATTAAAGAAATCGAATTAAACAAAGATTTTCTGCTCGACATGGAGTGTGGGGAACAGCATGCACAAACTTAATGCTTCAGTTTCACTGCATGATGAAACTACTTGGCAGTTCATTCATTATTATAAACATGTATTTGGATTTCATTGCAGCCATATGGGAGTTATTTACACCTGATCAAATGCGCATCCGTGTGTAAAAATGTCACTGCTGGGTTTGCCACTGCATTGTGGCTGGGTTTCTCCAATATATCTCTGCTGCTTTCATCCAGTTTTCTCCCCTCCTGAATGGATGGACCTCTGGTGAATTGTTGCTGCACAAACGCCATCAGCCTTCTGATGCCTCTCCCGCGTGGCCATTGGTCACTTGTGAGTCTACACAGGGAGTGACAGCCAAGCTCAATGCTGCCCTTGCCCAATATCTCGCATGCACACTTTCCCAGAAGAGGTCACCAGATAGGAATAAGTGGAGTGAATCCTGAATGATTTTCTCCCTTTAGCTCAGGGATACAGAGGTAACTTATTACATCTGAGCGGCTGGACAATATCCCTTAACTGTATGAACATATGAACATACAAGGATGGGCAGGTAAAGACCACTTGGTCCATCGAGCCTGTCCCACACAATTGTGTATCACAACATATACACTCCACCTCACCCATGCAATCTCCTGGGAGAGGCAAAAAAAACCAGGCCAATTTGGGAAAAATATCTGGGAAATTCCTCTGTGACCCATCTAGGTGATCAAACTAGTCCAGGAGATCACACGGGCCTTGAATTCCCTGCAGTACCTACCTACAGTAAGAGGTGACCCCCGCCGCAGCCAGAAACAAATCCAGCTTTCGTTTGAATGAATTCAGCGAATCTGCATCCATCACATGAAACGGCAGCTTGTCCCAGAGGTCTACTATTCTCTGGAAAAAGAACCACCTCCTGACAGCTAGCCTAGATCTAGCCTTATACAACTTCAATTTATGACCCCCTGGTATGGCAGTGAGGGACCGACAAAATACCCGTACCATCCATGTATATAATCTTATTTACCCTTTAGGACCAAATTAATTTGCTTACAGTGGGTTTAGGTCTTTTAAAAAAACCTCAAGGTACTCATGCCAGTTCTTGGCTTGGCCCAAGAATTGCCCCGGACTCGCCCCTGTGTGGGG
Organism: Pristiophorus japonicus; assembly: GCF_044704955.1. Lineage (NCBI taxonomy): Eukaryota > Metazoa > Chordata > Chondrichthyes > Pristiophoridae > Pristiophorus > Pristiophorus japonicus. Next base: position 109,875,984 of record NC_091993.1, on the reverse strand, counting down.
AGCATAGGTGGAAGACCTGCCCAAGCTTCACTCCACCACTGGAATTCTTTCCCAAAGGCACAATTGGGGCAAAGTCCCTCGACAGAGATTGCCCCACTTATGCTTTGGTCAAGATTAGAATTTCATGGCCACTTTGATTAAAATATCAAATGAAGTAATTTAACAACATGACCATTTAATTCCCCACCATTAACATCCCTCAACTGTGCAGCACAAGATTTGTCGATTTATAAATAATGTGAAATGGTTTTGGGGACCAAAAGATAAAGAACTGTTTCCAGCATAAGATCTCAACATGAGTGATTATCATTAACACTTTCCTTATTCATCTGGGAGGCTTTAAAGTGCTATGAATTAATCTTTCAATGTTGTTTTTAATTTTCAATATATCTCACGAGGGACTGATAGAAGGAGAAAAATACATCTTAAAAAATGTAGGTGACAATATCCATGTACAGTGTCAGCTGTGGCTCAGTGGGTAGTACTCTCGCCTCTGAATCAGAAGGTTGTGGGTTCAAATCCCACTCTAGGGATTTGAGCATGAAATCTAGGCTGAGGGAATGCTGGATCATCATAGGTACCATTTTTCAGATGAGACGTTAAACTGAGATGGATGTAAATGCTCCCATGGCACTATTCGAAGAAGAACAATGTCTTGGCCAATATTTACCTCTCAACTAACATCTAAAACATATTATCTGGTCATTTACATCATTGCTGTTTGTGGGAGCTTGCTGTGGTCAAATTGGCTGCCGCCTTTCCTGAAGTACAACAGCGGCTAGACTTCAAAAAATACTTAATTGGCTGTAAAGCGCTTTGGGACGTCCTGAGGTCGTGAAAGGCGCTATATAAATGCAAGTTCTTTCTTTCGGCTTTATCGCACCTTATAAGAAATCTTTTATTTTTAATATTATATTTTGATGATCACAATGACCTTGTACAGTTTTGACTGATACTCCCAGCTGTTTGAGACAACCTGAAAGCGATGAGTACTCTTGGCCTCACGGGCTAAATATGCAAAGACACTTTTGGCCTCTTTCGTTCTATTTATATTTCATCTTGTAAGCAGATGGCACAGAGCATGCTTGGGCTCCTGTAACTCCGCCAGTTAATTATAGTGCTAACTCCTGCAGTGCATGAGGTGTAAACTGTCTCCCTCAGGGACTGCACTAAATCAGGGGCGATACATTCAGCTCGAACACTGATGCTGAAAAAATCTGCTGTAGGTCGAGTTACATGGAGCAGACAAGCCCTCAACCCTGACCAACATTCCTGCTCCAGGTGCTGTCTCTAGAGTGCTGAGTGGAGACAGTCGCAAGCCATTTTAGCAAAATCACACTGCGATGCTTTTAGCATTTCATTATAATGAAGAGGTTTTTTTCCCCACTTGTTGCACATAGTACATTAGAGGCGGTTTCAAATGAATACATTAAAGATAAATAAAAAATACGGATGACAAATAATGAACATGGAGATGTAACAATCATGTTACTTTGCTGGATCTCATTCCGAGATATTTTCCCCACCAGTTATGCTGACGATAATAAAAACAGAAAATACTGGAAACACTCAGCAGGTCAGGCAGCATCTGTGGAGAGAGAAACAGGGTTAAGGTTTCAGGTCCGTGTCAGCAGTAGGTAGCACACTCGCCTCTGAGTGAGAAGGTTGTGGGTTCAAGTCCCACTCCAGGGCCTTGAGCACATAAATCTAGGCTGACACTCCAGTGCCGTGCTGAGGGAGAGCTGCACTGTCAGAGGTACCATCTTTCGGATGAGCCGTTAAACCAAGGTCCCGTCTGCCCTCTCAGGTGGATGTAAAAGATCCCACTATTTCGAAGAAGAGCAGGGGAGTTATCCCCAGTGTCCTGGACAATATTTATCCCTCAATCAACAACAAAAACAGATTATCTGGCCATTATCACATTGCTGTTTGTGGGAGCTTGCTGTGTGCAAATTGGCTGCTGTGATTCCTATATTACAACAGTGACTACACTTCAAAAGTACTTCATTGGCTGTAAAGCGCTTTGAAACGTCCGGTGGTCGTGAAAGGCGCTATATAAATCCAAGTCTTTCTTTCATCAGAGAATTAGAGATGTAACAGATTTTAAGCAAGGGCAGAGGCAGGGGAAGGGGGGCGGGGAGAAAGGAGGAAAGAACTGGAGAGAAGGTCTATGATAGGATGGAAGGCAAGAAAGATTCAATGACAAAAGGGATGATGGTGCGAGGCAAAAGGAGATGGTAATGGGAGATGGTCATGCTGGCTAGTTTGCTAATGGAAATAAATTTCATGAGGCATGAGCTAAAGGTTTCTCCTTAGTCATCTCAGATATTAAGATAGACTAGCTGAGTTGCCATTCGCTGCCCCCCACTCCCGCCACATCACAGTTAGTGGTACCGCCCCTTCTCTAGAGGCTAATTGCATCTTATTTTTTTCCGAATTATTTTTACATTTGACATTTTATATGAAATTTAACTATTTCATCTAATAATCACAGCCTTTTGGTCTCCTGGGTCTGATATTCCTGTGAGATGCCTTGAAGCTGCAGGAAGCAGGGAGCGTTGCCATTGCAATGTATGGCCTGCTGACCGGATTGGCACAGGAGACATACGGAGGATGCTATCGATTTTGGATAATAAAGTGTGACAGTTGCGTACAGCCAGAACAAATAACCAGGAGGGCCGGCTCAGTGGTCAGTCTGCCCACGGAACCTGGCTCAGGCCAGACCATATCTGACAACCCTGAGATAACACCTGCCAAACCTTTTATATGGTGTCAGATTGCCTAATGGAAGGGGCTGTCTTGCTGCCTCAATTGTGTTTGGTTTGGGGGAGGAAGTTCTGTTTAGTTACCCATCTCTGTCCAGTTTCCCTGCAGTTTCCCCTATGCATGGCTCCATATTAAGCAACACCAACCAGGTATATTTGCAGCCTGTGACGATGATCCCAGTATCTAACCCAGTACACGTTGCTAATGTTCTCAGTACACTATTCCAGAAGAAACATTATAGGTCATGCATGATATTCTGTTGGCTCAGCTCGGGGTGGGGGTTGCTAGTGCTGTTGGGGAGGGTTTAAACTAGCTTGGCAGGGGGATGGGAACCTGAAAATAGATTCAGTAGGGAGGGGAGTAAAGCTGGAATTAGAAAGTTAAAATAAAGAAAGTGAGCTTGAAGGAGAGAGGAAACAAGCAGGAAAAAAATGTAAAAAAACAAATTTAAAGGCACTTTGTCGAAATGCACGTTAACAAAATAGATGCGTTGACGGCACAAATTGAGACAAATGGGTATGATCTGATGGCCATTACAGAGACATGGTTGCAAGGTGACCAGGACTGGGAATTAAATATTCAGGGGTATTTGACAATCCGGAAGGACCGACAGAAAGGAAAAGGAGGTGTGGTAGCTCTATTGATAAAGGATGGAATCTTTGCAATGGTGAGAAATAATATTGGCTCAAATGATCAGGATGTTGAAACACTTTGGGTGGAGATAAGGAATAATAAAGGGAAAAAGTTACTGGTGGGTGTAGCCTATAGGCCCCTTAACAGTAACAACTCTGTTGGTCGGAGCATAAACCAGGAAATAGTGGGGGCTTGTAAAAAAGGAACAGCAATAATCATGGGTGATTTTAACCTCCATATTGATTGGACAAATCAAATTGGTCAGGGTAGCCTTGAGGAAGAGTTCATAGAGTGCATAAGGGATGGGTTCCTTGAGCAGTATGTAACGGAACCAACCAGGGGGCAGGCTATCTTAGATCTGGTCCGGTGTAATGAGACAATATTAATAAACGATCTCCTAGTAAAGGATCCCCTTGGAATGAGTGATCATAGCATGATCGAATTTCAAATTCAGATGGAGGTGAGAAAGTTGGATCTCTAACCAATGTACTAAGCTTAAATAAAGGAGACTATGAAGGTATGAGGGCTGAGTTGGCTAAAGTGGACTGGGAAAATAGATTAAAGTGTAGGACGGTTGATGAACAGTGGTGTACATTTAAGGAGATATTTCACAACTCTCAAGAAAAATATATTCCAGTGAGGAGGAAAGGGCGCAAGAGAAAAGATAGTTATCCGTGGCTAACTAAAGAAATAAAGGACGATATCCAATTAAAAACAAGGGCATACAATGTGGCCAAAACTAGTGGGAGGACAGAAGATTGGGAAGCGTTTAAAAGCCAACAAAGAATGACTAAAAAAAATGATTAAGAAAGGGAAGATAGACTATGAAAGTAAACTAACACAAAATATAAAAACTGATAGCAAGAGTTTCTATAGGTATATAAAAAGGAAAAGAGTGGCTAAAGTAAATGTTGGTCCCTTAGAGGACGAGACCGGGGAATTAGTAATGGGGAACATGGAGATGGCAGAAACTCTGAACAAATATTTTGTATCAGTCTTTACAGTGGAGGACATTAATACTATTCCAACAGTGGATAGTCCAGGGGCTATAGGTGGGGGAGGAACTTAACACAATCACAATCACTAAGGAGGTGGTACTCAGTAAGATAATGGGACTAAAGGCAGATAAATCCCCTGGACCTGATGGCTTGCATCCTAGGGTCTTAAGAGAAGTAGCGGCAGGGATAGTGGATGCATTGGTTGTAATTTACCAAAATTCTCTGGATTCTAGGAGGTCGCAGCAGATTGGAGAACTGCAAATGTAACGCCCCTATTTAAAAAAGGAGGCAGACAAAAAGCAGGAAACTATAGACCAGTTAGCCTAACATTTGTGGTTGGGAAGATGTTGGAGTCCATTATTAAAGAAGCAGTAGCAGGACATTTGGAAAAGCAAAATTCGGTCTGGCAGAGTCAGCATGGATTTATGAAGGGAAGTCATGTTTGACAAATTTTCTAGAATTCTTTGAGGATGTAACGAATATGGTGGATAAAGGGGAACCAGTGGATGTGGTGTATTTGGACTTCCAGAATGCATTTGACAAAGTGCCACATAAAAGTTACTGCACAAGATGAAAGTTCACGGGGTTAGGGGTAATATATTAGCAAGGATAGAGGATTGGCTAACGAACAGAAAACAGAGAGTCGGGATAAATGGTTCATTCTCGGGTTAGCAATCAGTAACCAGTGGGGTGCCGCAGTGATTATATCTGGGACCCCTTCAACGACTTGGAGGAAGGGACTGAGTGTAATGTAGCCAAGTTTGTCGACGATACAAAGATGGGAGGAAAAGCAATGTGTGAGGAGAACTCAAAAAATCTGCAAAAGGACATAGACAGGCTAAGTGAGTGGGCAAAAATTTGGCAGATGGAGTATAATGTTGGAAAGTGTGAGGTCATGCACTTTGGCAGAAAAAAAAACAAAGGACAAGTTATTTTTTAAATGGAGAAAGATTGCAAAGTGCTGCAGTACAGTGGGACCTGGGGGTACTTGTGCATGAAACACAAAAGGTTAGTATGCAGGTACAGTAAGTGATCAGGAAGGCCAATGGAATCTTGGCCTTTATTGCAAAGTGGATGAAGTATAAAAGCAGGGAAGTCTTGCTACAATTGTTCAGGGTATTGGGTGAGGCCACACCTGGAATACCGCGTGCAGTTTTGGTTTCCATATTTACGAAAGGATATACTTGCTTTGGAGGCAGTTCAGAGAAGGTTCACAAGGTTGATTCCAGAGATGAGGGGGTTGACTTATGAGGAAAGGTTGAGTAGGTTGGGCCTCTCATTGGAATTCAGAAGAATGAGAGGTGATCTTATCAAAATGTATAAGATTATGAGAGGGCTTGACAAGGTGGATGCAGAGAGGATGTTTCCACTGATAGGGGAGATTAGAACTAGCGGGCATAATCTTAGAATAAGGGGCTTCCATTTAAAACTGAAATGAGGAGAAATTTCTTCTCTCAGAGGGTTGTGGATCTGTGGGATTCGCTGCCTCAGAGAGCTGTGGAAGCTGGGACATTGAATAAATTTAAGGCAGAAATAGATAGTTTCTTAAACGATAAGGGGATAAGGGGTTATGGAGAGCGGGCAGGGAAGTGGACCCGAGTCCATGATCGGATCAGCCATGATTGTATTAAATGGCGGAGCAGGCTCGATGGGCTGTATGGCCTACTCCTGCTCCTATTTCTTATGTTCTTATGTAAATCATTTATTAATTGGCTCCATTATCAGAAAACTACGTAAAATCCAATGTACAAACTGTAGCTTTACGCAGGCTTTTATGGCCCGAAACTCAGGGTGTGCCTTATGTTCAAACATCACTGCTGTTTTGCCAGCACTGTATGTAATATTGATTGTTGCTGCTGGAGTTCAAAAAGGCACAGGATCTAATAACCAATGTAAATAACCAGTGCAAACTGATCCCTCTGTCGAGGGAGAGGTTGACAAGGCTGCTGTATAGGAACGGAAGAGGTTGGGATAGGAATTGGAACTCGCTTCGCCTATTTTACGGGTGCATGATGGGAGCATCGAAGGCCAATTGCAGAGACCAACATCCCACGCACAAAGGCACCTGAAAGACCTCCCACCCGATATTGGCTTGGGTGATTTTTCGGGTGTTCCCCCCCACCCTTACATATGTAAATGAGGGGTCGAATGTCTGTTTTATGCAAAATTTGATATCACAGTGTGGAGCAGGAGCTGGGGCTGCATCAGTTGATATTGTCATGTTTTGAGATGTTTGACTAATTGACCTTGGAGGGATTTTGGGTTCATTTTTTATTGAGACGTTGATATGGCTAACTTCAGTGCACAAGGAGTTAACTCCATACAACACACAAGCTATCTAAGAAATGGTTTTCGAACCAAAAGCTGCGACTAGATAAAGTGACTGGCAGAATGGTGTTCCTTGCATACGCTATCTGTTTAAGAATGGGGTTGATACATTCTCCAGACATGCACACACATTAGGGCCGATTGGAACTCCGCCACCTGACATGAACGGGATAATCTGGGGGCTAATATAGATCCAATGCAGTACCATGTCTAGGCCGCACACGCGCCATTCAAACAGACGTGTTTGGGACAACTTTGGAGGCCCTTGTTGAAATTTAAAAGCCAGGGTCTTGCCAGCAACACCGGGTGCCGAGGAGCAGCAGGCCCAGAGGTGGGCTGATAAGGTAAGTCAGTTTTGTTTTTTGGTTTCCTTGCGGTTTAACGGAGCAGGATGCCACAAGGCTCCTCCAGGTCCCACAGGGAAACCTTGGGCCTCTTCTGCCCCAGGCTTCCCCTCTTCTCCCGATGCACTTACCTGGTGGCGGCCCACTGGCCTCTGCGTCAGTCCCACTGGGCTGAGGTGGGAGTTGCTCCTTCAGCATGGTAGTATCAGAGTTTAAATGGACCAGGCCTCAGGGCGAGCCTTCCCCAAGCTCGCTTCCTGCTCCGGGTTAAAATCGGGGCTATTTTGTTGGAATTGCCTCATTCATTTTAGTCCAGTGGGAGGTAACTGCCAGGGGATCCACACCCAGGAGACCATTGGCGGGTTTGATTGGTAGTTTAACTAGCCAATCCCCAACATGGAGAGTTGGGCAAGGGTCAGAGGTCATGTCTTTGCCTTCCAGTCGAGCTGGTGAAGAAGACAGTCTGCAGAAGGTTAGAATGGACAGTGAGAGAACTCTCTTCCTTAGGTTAGAGCTGACTGGTTTCAAGGATTTGCTGGTCTGTAACGTGAACTTCACCTGTGAACGGGTAGTGCTTTGTTATTTTCTATGTGAAGAGGAACATTATGCGAAGTACTCAAATTCACTGAAAACTGCATTGTATATTCATTCATATATTTCATCTGAAGTAAACCAGCTCATTGGTTTACGGTTAGCTAGATTGTTTCTCAGTCCACCTGTCTGGCAGAAATGCACATGAAGGCATGTGTGAGATTTCAGTATCCAGTGTACACAATGAGGGATCTCATTGTTACACTCTGGATCACGCTATCATATGACTAGACATTGACAGTAACAGTAAACTCCTAATCCGAAGAGATGCAGAGTCAGCTTATGGGAGTGGCTGGTGTTGCTGAACCCAAGGGAATATAAAGTTTGGACCCAAAATTTGTAACCATTCTTCTTTGTTTGTTTCCTGTAGTCTGCCATGTGCTGTGCCTTGCGCAGTTTATATGAACCTGTTAAATAGTTTCTAGTGGGATTGTAATATGCATTAAATCCAGAGACTTGAGCACAAAATCTAGGCTGACACTCCAGTGCAGTGCTGAGGGAGTGCTGCACTGTTGGAGGTGCCGTCTTTCAGATGAGACGTTAAACCAAGGCTACTTCTGTTCTCTCAGGTGGACGTAAAAGATCCCTTGACACTATTTCGAAGAAGAGCAGGGCAGTTACCCCTGGCCAACATTTATCCTTCACCCAACATTACTAAAATAAATTATCTGTTCATTATCACATTGCTGTTTGTGGGAGCTTGCTGTGCGCAAATTGGCTGCCATGTTTCCTACATTACAACAGTGACTACACTCCAAAGCACTTTGCGACGTCCTGAGGTTGTAAAAGGCATGTTCTCTTTTTTCTTTCTATTTGTTTACTATAACATTGCTTCAGGATGTCCTGTAGAACAACTTTATATTATAAATAGGTTTACAGCAGTGTTATACACTCCTTTTCATATGACTATCTTATGATCCCTTAATAAATCATCACTGTTGTTGCGAGCACAATGTAGTCACAAACAAGAAACACAGCACACAAACAAACTTTCTGAATATGCCTGCAGTGGTATCTCTTGGTTCTATTTATGACCTTGAGGGGTGGTGGAAAATCAGACATCGCAGGGGAAACCAGACATCTTGGCAGTGGGGGGTTGGCTGACATTGGCGGGGTTTCAGCCAAATTGCACAGTCTCCAATGACATGGTGTTGAAAAGGTAAGCTTGGTGGTCTGGGGGGATGGTGGGGGAAGTGGCCGGGGGATGGGGGGGAGGAGCGGCCAGGGGGGAGCAGGGGGGCGGGGAGCAGTCCTCAGCCCTCTGACCCATGGATCCTTGCCTCATGGATCCTGCCCTCCTCGCCTCCTTTGATCTGCCGGGTTTCCTGCGTCCTGGGAAACACGGCCTGCAGAAGTTAATAAGGCACACGTTAAAATGGAGGCCCAGCAGCCTCCTTAAAATATTTTACTGACCGACCGCCCCCCCGAGAGCGGATTGGTTGCCTGTACCCGCACCCCGACCCGCCTCCGTGAAAACCGTTAAAAGTGGGCATGTCGGGGTCGAGTTTCCCGTTTAAACGATGTTTAATTCCCCACATGCTCTGTGAGTTTACATTACCACCATTATAAAAGAAAGCAAGAAATGTACGTCAATATGCTGCAACCAAAACACAATTGCAATTCATAAAAAGAAATGGGTAAGAGACGGGGATAGGTTTGAAAAGTAACACAGCTGAATCAGTGTTTTATTTATTTCATGTTAATATACTCCTGTCTGATCCATGATCCAGTATAATTTGTTACTTTAGCTGCCTGCTCCAGGGATATTGGTCTCTTGTTGTTGTTTTTCTTGTCTTTCACGTGGTGGGGTTTTTCTGGTTTGTCCATTACAGCTTCTCACGTCCGTCCTTCCACTCTGTTCCCTCATTTGCTCCTTCATTACAAAGAACAACAATGGCAGTCAAACAAAATCATCATGCCTGCTAGAATGGCCGTCTCCTTTATCTGGATAAAGGTTTAATTAGTTGAGGTGCTCATGATTTAACCCGAACCTATGGTAACAATTCAGAATGTTGTGCCTGTAAGCACTCTAGTAATGACTCCACAAGGCAAGGTATTGTACTTGAACTGTGGTGACCTTAGTCCATTTATTACAGCTCCTGAGTGAGGGTGCAGCGTGGTGAGCTCCCTTTTATACCTGGTTACCTGTCGTGTACAGGTGACCCCTAGGTCTCCACCAGTTGCACCCTCTGGTGGTAGGATAGTATATACAGTGTGAAGGTACATCCAGTAGTCTAATGTAACTGTACATTGAGTGTACAGGGAGTATACTTATATTATACATACACAACACAGAATGGACAAGTGCACTTTAAGTAATGCAAGTTCCTCCACTTGGTCTGCATCTTTTCATGTGAGACAATATCATTCATTGTATTAAAGTAACTCTTGCTGATGGCTCAGTGACGAGAAACTGGCCCGGCACGTGGCTGGGTGATGCAGCACTTATGCTGGGGTAATGGACTTCGGCTGAAAGCACTTGTGCTGGGGACTTCGACTGGAACTTGGTGGCTTTTGCTGGGTTGTTCGAGATGTGTCCTGTCTGGCTTCTGAAGTCAGAAAGGATCATATTACAATTTGCAAAGTCAGTCAGATCTTAGGTTGGGTGGTTCCATTTACAGAGTCCAGAGAAACTTCAGGGTGTGACCTAGCCTCGAAGGGGACCAATCAGCAATAGATCATGTGATAATGGAGAGCCAATCAGAGGAGCGGCGGCCATTCAGTTAGTACAAATAGTTGGGTCCTAAAATGAGTGCTGGCTGTACCCACCATTCTGACCCCAACAGACAAGAGCATTAACCTTCTGATCTTTTTCAGCACGAAGCTAGCATTTACTGTGGAGTTAACATTCAGTGCCATTCGATACAGCAGGAAAGAATGAATTCTGTCACGGTAAAAGCTGAGGCCCGTATAAGTTCATTTCAATCAAAGCTCTGTTTTTTTGCCCTGCTCAAACAGAAACACTAAATTCAGATAGACTGCAGTCTTTACAGTGCTCAGTGAGAATGCAATAACACTCGTCTGGAAGCAGAGAGTCGAAATTTTCTTTCCCTTTCTTGTGGTGAAACATTTGGAGCTGTGGCGAATATGCTCTTTCACAAAAACATAGGAGAATTCCTGTTTATTTTTGTAATTAGCAAGCTCCTAACATGCATGCAAGGAATGCAAGGCTTTGAAGCGAGCAGCTTCTGAGATCATCCCTTTTTGGTGTGGAAGTGGGTCATCCTCGCTGCGGGGGACTGCCTAATACTATAATACTGAGAATACAATTTTGTTGGTGGGTCATTGATTATTTCACACTCTGGCCTTTACTCTCGCCTCGCTGGCATTGGCACAGGTGAGATCTGGGATTCAGCATCTTTTGGGAGCAACCACAAGGCGACCCCATAACCCACAGTCACCACTCTGTATTACAGCTGTTGTCGGTTCCAAGTCCAGCTCCAGAGACTTGGGCACAGAAATCTAGGCTGATACTCTCGTGCGGTCACTGACTGAGGGAGTGCTGCACTGTCGGAGGTGTCGTCTTTCAAATGAGATGTAAAAACAAGGCCCTCTCTGCTCTCTCGGACATAAAAGATCCCATGGCAATATTTCGAAGACGAGCAGGGGAGTTATCCCCGATGTCCTGTCAAATATCTAACCCTCAATCAAAATCACTAAACCAGATCATCTGGTCATTAACACATTGCTGTTTGTGGGAGCTTGCTGTGCACAAATTGGCTGCCACGTGTCCTGCATCACAACAGTGACTACACTCCAAAAGTACTTCATTGGCTGTAAAGCGCTTTGGGACGTCCGGTGATCGTAAAAAGCGCGATATAAATGTAAGTCTTTCTTTCTCTTCATAATCCAACATTCTGCACTGCTCTTGTCTGCTGGCTTTCAAATTGTTTGCGCTGATATTTGATCGAAAGCTCATTAGTAAAATTCAGAAACAAGTTAAAAATAATATTGTGGGGTGGGTGCGTAAAGGAGGCAGGTGAGTAAAATGGAGGTACAAAGAGCAGGCAGTAGAGATTGAAAAGCATGAATATATGCAGGTGAAAATTGTGTGGATCATTGCACGGGAACTTCAGGATAATTAAAAGCCGCAAATAACTCCCCTGTGAAAAGAAAATCTGTAACAGAGCATTTATTCTCCATGGAAATGTTACACGGTAGGTTTTACAATAATGTAAACAGACAATTATTTCTGAGTTTGTTTTGTGTTCCGACTGGCTCAACATGTCAAAGCAAGAACACAAAGCATTTTATACCATATACTTTCATTCATTGTTTAGATACTTCTCTTCAAATAGGGTTGTAATTGCCATAACTACCGAAAATCATATTAGCAATAGCGCCAGTGTCTGACTCGGTTTCCTATAAAGGTAAGCAGGCCTTCCTGGCAAAGATCGGAGCCATAAAATATATACTAAAACAGAATGCTGCGCTGCTTTATAATCACAGGTGGTAATATCCGTTTATTTACAGTTACATTGGGACAACGTTAAGCTTTTCACACAGGTCTGATATTCTCAACAGACCTGGAATGACATCAGGCAAGTTTAAAAAAAAAGACTTGCATTTATATAGCACCTTTCACAACCTCAGCTCTTTACAGCCAATGAAGTACTTTTGAAGTGTGGTCACTGTTGTAATGTAGGAAACGCAGCAGCCAATTAGCGCACAGCAAGCTCCCACAAACAGCAATGTGATAATAACCAGATAAGCTGTTTGAATGATGCTACTTTTAGGGATAAATGTTGCCCTGGACACCGGGGATAACTCCCCTGCTCTTCTTCGAAATAGTACCATGGGATCTTTTACGTCCACCTGAGAGGACAGACGTAAAAGATTTGTTTAACGTCTCATCTGAAAAACGGCACCTCTGACAGTGCAGCACTTCCTCAGCACTGCACTGGAGTGTCAGCCTAGATTATTATGCTTAAGTCTCTGGAGTGTGACTTGAACCACAATCTTCTAACTCAGACGAGAATGCTACCCACTGAGCCAAGGCTGATGCACGTCACACCTCTGCAACTGATAGACATGAAGAATGTACATGATGAGAATGCAGCTCCAAAATGACACCCACATGGTCAGAAACAACAGAAGCCAGAAGCTGGAAATACCATGTTAAGGCTTGGAGGTTGCACTGATAATGACAGATTGTATAACACCTCTGCTGCTGCTGGTCTACTAAATTGTTCCGTCACCTTCGCCTTTGAAGCCCTTGTTTCTAGTCAAACAATTACTGTCACACATTCCAATGAATCCCCCTGGTAACCATTATCTTCACTCCCTTATATCAGGAGGGTGCAAACTTGAGTGTAGCTGGCACTCAACCGGTATCTTAAAGAAGCACTTCACATGTCTGGATGGCTTGGGGCAATCTTGCAATGCATTCCTTGCCACGCGTGGCTTTGCAGAAATACTAATCACCTGCTGCATCCTCCACAATTTCCCCCTTTAGAGAGGCCTCAAAGATCAGAGGGTAATGAAGAACGTGCCCCTTACAGAGTGTTCCTTAAATGAAAGAAAGAAAGACTTGGATTTATACAACGCCTTTCATGACCACCGGACGTCTTATAGCACTTTGCAGTCAATGAAGTACTTTTGGAGTGTAGTCACTGTTGCAATGTGGCAGCCTATTTGTGCACAGCAAACTCCCACAAACAGCAATTTGATAATGACCAGATAATCTGTTTTTGTTATGTTGATTGAGGGATAAATATTGGCTAGGACACCAGGGATAGCTCCCCTGCTCTTCAAAATAATGTCATGGGATCTCAGCACTGCACAGGAGGGTCAGTCTAGATTTATGCTCTCAAGTTCCTGGAGTGGGACTTGATCTCATAACCTTCTCACTCAGAGGTGAGTATGCTACGCACTGAGCCACCGCTTACACTGTAACTGTGATACTGAAATTTGGTGTAATTAAGGTTGCCAACTCGAGTTGGGTTTATTCCTGGAGGTTTCATCACATGACCTCCCACCTCGAACCTCCCCGACCCACAGTCCTGCCATTGGTCTATCCTCCAGACACACTGCCTTCCCATGGCCAATTGGAAAAGGAATAGACTCTTTGTTGGATTGACCCAATTGGATTGATCTTCACTATTAGTGATACAACTGTTTTCCCACTATTGACAATATTTTTTATCAATAAATGAAAATGTTAAAAGAAAAGGTAAAAAACACAATTTTGTTTAATTCCACTTATCATTTTTTTCCCATGGTTGCTTTCAGCTGTATCTAGGAGATGAATTTTTCATTCCTGGAGACTCCAGGACAATCCTGGAGGATTGGTAACGCTCGGTGTAATTCTTTCGATAAGAATGTAAGATTGAGGAAAAGCCATTTCGCCCATCCAGCATCACATGTTTTAGGAACCAATAGAATGACTTTCATTTTGTTATTACACATCCACATTTTCTCTTTCTTAAATCAGGAATTTATTAAAGTCCCAGCTTCAAAGGAATACTTAATGATTTTTTTTTAATTCCTGGAATCTGTGCAACATTGGCTCAGCCACACTTATTGCTCAACTCTCATTGCCCTGAAGCAATTGTTTTTACTGCGTGGGTGTTAAATTAAATTGAGGAAAATTGGCGTGTTCCTTTTCCAAGCATGTGCTCTGACTTGCCCAAATTTCCGATATTTGCTGCACGCAAGTGATTCCGTGTGCCTGGGCACAGACCCAGACCCAGGAATATCTCCCTTCCGACTGTGACAAAACAGGAATTTTGTCAATGATTTCTCTGGGCTTTGCTTAGTTTTGAAATATCAGTTTTTAACACCACACTCAGTATGGATGTTGCACTTTCATTAAAAGTCAGTACATTTGCTCACAGACCAGACATGTGGCTTACTGCCACAGTACCCCTTTGAAAGGGACAAAGTATTTTGACATGAAAAAGAAAGAATTTGCCTTTACATTTCATGTCCTCAGGATACTACAAAGTGCTTTGCGCCAGTAAATTACTTTTGAAATGCAAGGTTCAGGTCGGACTCCCATTTTGCACCCCTCACAACTTTTATGCGTGATTGACTTTGGACGGTTTTGGTTAAAATCGGGGCTGTTGTCATTGTTGTAAATTTGTTTTATTCATTCTCAGGATGTGAGCATCACTGGCAAGGCCGGTATTTAATGCCCATCCCGAGTTTCCCGTGAGAAGGTGAGCTGCCGCCTCCTTGAACCACTGCAAGCCGTGTGGTGAAGGTGCTCACACCGTGCTGTTACGTGGGGAGTTCCAGGACGTTGACCCAGTGACAATGAATAATCCACGATATATGAACAAGTCAGGATGGTGTGTTAACAGTTGATGTACCACAAACGTATGTCTTATCAACAGGTCAGCAATTTAATTTGACTGACTGTGTCTATTTACCCTGCTGGGATTGATTTGTGTGTAGCATATTCAACCTGTGATCTCATCAGGAATGGCTGCTGACAATTACCAAAATGAAAACTGCTTTTAAAGGAAGCCTGGACATTAATGTTACTCTGTTGCCAACTACAGCTCAGTTCAGTTTGGTCAGCAGGCCAGGCCCATTAGCGGAAGCAGTGTGCGGCAGCATGCCACTTCAGGGAGCAGTGCATGCTGCTGCAGGAGGGCGACGGCTGATTGCAGAGCGGGCAGGTACAGCAGGAGCAGTGAGGTCGGGGCGAAGGAACGGCAAGAGTTCTTAGAGGATGTGATCGGGGACTAGGAGTGGTGTGAGTTCGGGGCCAGGTGCCTATGGGGCAGTACGGGACAGCCCACACTGCGATATGTGCACGCACTAGGTCCGTGCAGCAGAGCTGGTCTCCAGTCGTCTTGGTTAATCCTTGCCACTGGACCAAGACCTAGCTTTGTCAAGCCCGTGTGGTGGCTGATGTGCAACGGCCACCACACGTTAAAAAAAATCCACGCACAGGCATCTTCCACCCTTCAGGATGCGGGATCTGGAATATTAGGTCCTTCATTGAAACACCTGTGAACTCATCCCTTCTCGGCTTGGAAGCAAGTCATCCTCGCTTCGAGGGACCGCCTATGATGATGTTTGTCTTTCTGTGGAGTTCAGAGATAAATGAGGGACCGCACACTTGTGCGCTTCTCGCTCTGACTGCATGGAAATTTTGCCAATCCTACTCTCTCAGAAAGAGTGAGTATGGATTGAAGAAACAGTACCACAGAATTGCAGTGCTATCTCCAACTCTTCAAGCGGAGTTTGTAGCTGGGCGTGCTGGTTTAGTGAATTTACTTTTGTATTCTATTAAGATTCCTTATTTCCTTCATCTTAGGAGCAAGGGAGTTATCCCCAGTGTCCTGGCCAATATTATCCCTCAATCAACATATCAAAAAAAAGATTATCTGGTCATTATCACATTGCTGTTCATGGGAGCTTGCTGTGCGCAAATCGCATTACCTACATTACAACAGTGACTACACTCCAAAAGTACTTCATTGGCTGTAAAGTGCTTTGAGACATCCAGTGGTCACGAAAGGTGCTTTATAAATCCGTGTCTTTCTTTCATTTCTTTCATAGGTTCTGTAAGAGGAATTCAAAGGGTCTTGTATGGCTGGTTTGTTTGATTAAACCCTTATAAACTTTTTCCGGACTTCTCGCACTGTATTGCATTGCCCAATATTTCACCTACATTACTCACTTCTATAAATAACTCTATCTATGAATAACTTTGTTTGATAGTTTAGCCTAATACAAAAAGGTATCTGTCATGGGTGATCTCGTCTGTCTCCTGAACTGATTTGAGATATAGTGGAATTGTATGTACCCTGTACTATCTAGTAGCAAGTTTACAATAAAAGCAAGGAATGTTTACCTTGCAGCTTGCTAGGGGCATAAGGTTAAGTTTCAAATCATAGGGCAGCTGCCTTTCATGGTTAAAAATGAGAGAAAGTATTGGGAGCAAATCTGACTCATAACAATGGTATCTCTTCCAGATGCAAAATGTTAAAATGGAGAAAGGCCAAGAATCATGTTTTATGTAAGCAATTTACTTGAATTCAACCATTCAATTCATTCTTTCTTGCCCAGTGTGCAAATCATATGTACTTACACGTTCATTTAGTTACAGCCCTGTACTCATGGAGCACTGTGGGGCGGAACAGTGCCTCAGTGGTATGGAGGAGGCTTGTGTTTGGTGACTGTGAGCTGCTGTTATGACTAACCTTGCTATTTATAAACTAACTACAGACATTCCTCCCCTTTTGCAGATGAAGATGAAGAACAAAATACCTCGGAATGGAAATGAGCAATCACTTTGCAATGCAATCAATTCATTTCTTCCCTGCAACGTCGAGACAAGTAAAAGAAAGAAAGAAAGACTTGAATTTATATAGCGCCTTTCACCGGACATCTCAAAGCGCTTTACAGCCAATGAAGTACTTTTAGAGTGTAGTCACTGTTGTAATGTGGGAAATGCAGCAGTCAATTTGCGCACAGCAAGCTCGCACAAACAGCAATGTGATAATGACCATTTAATCTGTTTGTTTTGTTATGTGGATTAAGGGATTAATATTGGCTACGACACCGGAGATAACTCCCAAGCTCTTCTTCAAAATAGTGCCATGGGATCTTTTACGTTCACCAAAAGACAGCACCTCCGGCAGTACAGCACTCCACTGGAGTGTCAGCCTAGATTTATGTGCTCAAGACCCCGGAGTGGGACTTGAACCCACAATCTTCTGACTCAGAGGCAAGTGTGCTACCCACTGAGCCACAGCTGACACCATATCATCTAGAGTGCAGTTTATTCAAAAGTTTTTCACCTGATCTTTAGAAACGTTCCGTGAGATTTTTTCAACTAAAAGATAATCCGCAAAAAAGTGTCAGAGTTGAGATAATTTGAAAGAAAAAATCTTCCTAGCTCTTCCAATAAATAAGCCTAAACATAAATCTCCACAGTATGTTACCCAGACTTCCAATATTCTCGATAGCCATTTGTTGTCATTTGTATCGCTACCTTTTTGTTGCTGGTGTCATCCTATATACACACCATGACGCCTCATCTCTATTCATGTTAGCAGGCCCGTGATCGCTCCCTGTCTTTTTCATGTTGGGTAATTGAATCCCGAGCTGTTATATTCTGCACTTTTCGCTGATTTTTTGAACATATCTGGGGTTGATGCTAGTTTACACTATTTACTCTTGTTTAAGATATGTTTGCTCTCTGCGTATGTGAGTGGGGTAGTGTTTTGGTTTACTTATGTCCATTCTATTCGGAACTCCTACACGGCAAGCGAGCCCCAGGTGGGCAGAGGAAACGTTTCAAGGACACCCTCAAAGGCTCCTTGATAAAATGCAACATCCCCACCTGGGAGTCCCTGGCCCAAGACCGCCCTAAGTGGAGGAAGAGCATCCGGGAGGGTGCTGAGCACCTCGAGTCTCGTCGCTGAGAGCCTGCAGAAAACAAGCGCAGGCAACGGAAGGAGTGTGCAGCAAACCAAACTCCTCACCCATCCTTTCCTTCAACCACTGTTTGCCCCAGCTGTGACAGAGACGGTAATTCCCGCATTGGATTGTACAGCCACCTGATAACTCAATTTTAGAGTGGAAGCAAGTCTTCCTCAATTTCGAGGGACTGCCTATGATGATGATGATTCAGGGAAGGAAGCCTGCCAACCAATGTTCCCTCGAATTTTTTTGGTGTGAGTGGCCCCTTTAAGGGGCTGAGCGGCCCATTCAGTATACTGCGCCTGTGCGGCTTTTCCTATTTATAAGCCGGCTGAGCCGCTTATAAGAACATAAGAAATAGGAGCAGGAGTAGGCCATTTGGCTCGTCAAGCCTGCTCCGTCATTCAATAAGATCATGGCTGATCTGATCTTGGGTTCAACTCCACTTCCCTGCCCGCTCCCCATAACCCTTGACTCCCTTATCATTCAAAAATCTGTTTATCTCCACCTTAAATATATTCAACGACCCAGCCTCCACTGCTCTCTGGGGTAGAGAATTCCAAAGATTCACGACCCTCTGAGAGAAGAAATTCCGCCTCATCTCCGTTTTAGGAAGCTTTAGCTTAAAGGTAACATTGCTGCTAACCCTACTTAGGCTGCTCTATGCAGAACTCAAATCCTCTGAGGTGGCCTGGAAAGTCATTCAGTTGTCAGGGCAATTAGGAATGGGCAATAAATGCATAGAAACATAGAAACATAGAAAATAGGTGTAGGAGTAGGCCATTCGGCCCTTCGAGCCTGCACCGCCATTCAATGAGTTCATGGCTGAACATGCAACTTCAGTACCCCATTCCTGCTTTCTCGCCATACCCCTTGATCCCCCTAGTAGTAAGGACGACATCTAACTCCTTTTTGAATATATTTAGTGAATTGGCCTCAACAACTTTCTGTGGTAGAGAATTCCACAGGTTCACCACTCTCTGGGTGAAGAAGTTTCTCCTCATCTCGGTCCTAAATGGCTTACCACTTATCCTTAGACTGTGACCCCTGGTTCTGGACTTCCCCAACATTGGGAACATTCTTCCTGCATCCAACCTGTCTAAACCCGTCAGAATTTTAAACATTTCTATGAGATCCCCTCTCATTCTTCTGAACTCCAGTGAATACAAGCCCAGTTGATCCAGTCTTTCTTGATATGTCAGTCCCGCCATCCCATGAATCAGTCTGGTGAACCTTCGCTGCACTCCCTCAATAGCAAGAATGTCCTTCCTCAAGTTAGGAGACCAAAACTGTACACAATACTCCAGGTGTGGCCTCACCAAGGCCCTGTACAACTGTAGTAACACCTCCCTGCCCCTGTACTCAAATCCCCACTATGAAGGCCAACATGCCATTTGCTTTCTTAACCACCTGCTGTACCTGCATGCCAATCTTCAATGACTGATGTACCATGACACCCAGGTCTCGTTGCACCTCCCCTTTTCCTAATCTGTCACCATTCAGATAATAGTTTGTCTCTCTGTTTTTACCACCAAAGTGGTAACCTCACATTTATCCACATTATACTTCATCTGCCATGCATTTGCCCGCTCACCTAACCTATCCAAGTCACTCTGCAGCTTCATAGCATCCTCCTCGCAGCTCACACTGCCACCCAACTTAGTGTCATCTGCAAATTTGGAGATACTACATTTAATCCCCTCGTCTAAATCATTAATGTACAATGTAAACAGCTGGGGCCCCAGCACAGAACCTTGCGGTACCCCACTAGTCACTGCCTGCCATTCTGAAAAGTACCCATTTACTCCTACTCTTTGCTTCCTGTCTCTCAACCAGTTCTCAATCCACGTCAGCACACTACCCCCAATTCCATGTGCTTTAACTTTGCACATTAATCTCTTGTGTGGGACCTTGTCGAAAGCCTTCTGAAAGTCCAAATACACCACATCAACTGGTTCTCCCTCAAAACATCCTCAAAATATTCCAGAAGATTTGTCAAGCATGATTTCCCTTTCACAAATCCATGCTGACTTGGACCTATCATGTCACCTCTTTCCAAATGCGCTGCTATGACATCCTTAATAATTGATTCCATCATTGTACCCACTACCGATGTCAGGCTGACCGGTCCATAATTCCATGTTTTCTCTCTCCGTTCTTTTTTAAGCCTTGTCATTGTTTCCCACATTGTGTGAATAAAACTTTTTTAAAAAATTGGTGTGATGTCCTGCCGTTTTTGTTTAATACTGCTCAAGTGTTGTATGGGTGTAAACCTGCTAATGTGAAAATAAAAGCTGTTTGAATTGATTGAGTTTGTTAGTGCTACCCTATGATAGTACATTTATTTCAGCATTTGATTTTGAGCCTTTTATAATTAATCTCATCTGTTTCTCCTTGTTATGTCATAAACATGAATTCCTCTTCTAAGGAATGGCAGATGGATTTTAATGATAAGTTCACTCCTCTTGATATTATCAACCAGTTTCCCGTTCCAGTACTAATCAGACTTAACCTTTGCTTACTTTATGAGCACAGACTCGATTGGGCACATTTGCAGCAGTGTAAAGATTTCTGTGTGTTAATCTTTTACTTCAAGCTTCTTGCTGTTATCAGCAAATTAAATATCGAGGTCATTATTGGCAGTCCGTCGTAATCGAGGAAGACTTGCTTTCACTCTAAAAATGAGTCCTTAGGTGGCTGAATAGTCCAATACGAGAACCACAGTCCCTGTCACACGTGGGACAGATAGTTGTTGAAGGAAAGGGTGGGTGGGACTGATTTGCCGCACGCTCTTGATTTCTGCATGCTCTCGGCGACGAGACTCGAGGTGCTCAACACCCTCCCGGATGCATTTCCTCCACTTAGGGCGGTCTTTGGCCAGGGACTCCCAGGTGTCAGTTGGGATGTTGCACTTTATCAGGGAGACTTTGAGGGTGGCCTTGTAACATTTCCTGTGCCCACCTTTGGCTCGTTTGCTGTGAAGGAGTTCCGAGTAGAGCGCTTGCTTTGGGCATCTCGTGTCTGGCATGCGAACGATGTGGCCTGCCCAGCGGAGCTGATCAAGTGTGGTCAGTGCTTCAATGCTGGGGATGTTGGCCTGGTCGAGGGCGCTAACATTGGTGCTTCTGTCCTCCCAGGGGATTTGCAGGATCTTGCGAAGACATTGTTGCTGGTATTTCGCCAGCGACTTGAGGTGTCTACTGTACATGGTCCATGTCACTGAGCCATACAGGAGAGCGAGTATTACTACAGCCCTGTAAACAATGAGCTTGGTGGCAGATTTGAGGGCCTGGTCTTCGAACACTCTTTTCCTGAGGCGGCCGAAGGCTGCACTGGCGCACTGGAGGCGGTGTTGAATCTCGTCGTCAATGTTTGCTCTTGTTGATAAGAGGCTACCGAGGTATGGGAAATGGTCTACTTTGTCCAGGGCCGCACCATGGATCTTGAGGACTGGGGAGGCAGTTCTGTGCGGCGAGGACAGGCTGGTGGAGGACCTTTGTCTTACCGATGTTTAGTGTAAGGCCCATGCCTTCGTACGCCTCAGTGAATACGTTGACTATGACTTGCAGTTCAGCCTCTGTATGTGCGCAGACGCAGGTGTCGTCCGCGTACTGTAGTTCGACGATGGACGTTGGCCAGGTTCCTACTGGTTCTGTAGTTTAGTTCCACTCCAGTGGGGAGATTGTTGAGTGTGAGGTGGAGCATGGCAGCGAGGAAAATTGAGAAGAGAGTTGGCGTGATGACGCAGCCCTGCTTGACCCCGGTCCGGACGTGGATTGGGTCCGGTGGTAAGGATCACGGCCTGCATGTCGTCGTGGAGCAGGCGGAGGATGTTGACGAACTTTTGGGGGCATCCGAAACGGAGGAGGACGCTCCATAAACCCTCGTGGTTGACAGTGTCAAAGGCCTTTGTAAGGTCGAAAAAGGCCATGTACAAGAGTTGGTGCTGTTCCCGCATTTTTCTTGCAGCTTTCGCGCTGTAAAAATCATGCCCATTGTGCCCCATAGGGGACAAAATCCACACTGGGACTCCGGGAGGAACTCCTCAGCCACAGTGAGAAGACGGTTGAGGAGGACTCTAGAGACGACTTTCCCAGTGGCTGCTAGCAAGGAGATTCCACTGGAATTGCCGCAGTCGGACTTGTCCCCTTTTTTAAAGATGGTCACGATCACTGCATCTCTGAGATCTCCCGGCATGCTCTCCTCCCTCCAGATGAGAGAGATGTGGTCATGCATTCGCGCCAACAGCGCCTCTCCGCCATACTTCAGTGCTTCAAGCTTCTTGCTGTTATCAGCAAATTAAATATAGAGGTGCGTCAATATTAGTTGACCATAAATCTAAGGAAGACATTCTATTCTTGTGTAAACTGAGGAATCCACATTGCAGTGTTGCGTGCGATTCTGGATACCTTGGGCCTGCGATTCTTCACCAGTTCCAGCAGTCTCCTGTTGTAACCTCAATCAGAGACCAGCAGAAGCCCCGAGGAAACAGAGTGAGTGGCTGTTTTCAGTCATTTACATCATTGCCCTGGGGGTTCCTTGGGTTTCCTCCCTCTGAGGTCACAGATTAGTAGAATCTACGCTGAATTTCGGCGTCCTTGTCTTCACAGCGGCTTTGATGCACTAAAATCACATTAAAAGAAGTGAGAAGTACAACAACAACATATAGCACCTTTAATGCAATAAAATGTCCCAAGGCGTTTCACGGGAGTGTTCTAGAAGCGGGAATTATGAAACAAAATCAACAGAACTAGGATTGTTTTGATTAGAAAAGGGGATTTTGGCCGTGGGGTGGTAATTTTACATTTTATTGCCAGGCCAAACATGAGCGATAGCTAATCAGTGGCTCGTTTTACTCTCCGTCTGATATTCTTTTCGAAAATCGCCCAGTGTGTAACTTTGGGTGGCTGATTCCCTATCACTTGCTTTTCATCCAGTAATTAAAATCAACCCCCCCCCCCCCACTCCCCCCACACTCCCCCCAGGTCATTTAAAATGCTAAGAGGTCGAGCTGATGTAAATACATGGAAACATCAAACTTGGACTGTGAGCACAGAACTAAATGGCACAAGTTTAAAATGAACAAGCCTCAAGTGAGAATAGAAAGAAAGAGTGAAAGAGAGCGAACGAGCGAGAATATGAATTAATTAAATTGCATTTATATAGCGCCTTTCATGACTTCAGCAGATCCCAAAGCACTTTATAGCCAATGAAGTACTTTTGAAGTGCAGCTACTTTTGCAATGTAGGAAACACGGCAGCCAATTTGCGCACAGCAAGTCGAGATTAAAATTAAAATAAAACCAGAAAATGCAGGAAATATTCAGCAGCTCAGGCAGCAGCTGTGCAGAGAAACACAGTTAACGTTTCAGGTCAACTGCTTTGTGATGAAACTGCTTTGAGATTTAAACTATTCTTTACACAAGCAGACTAACGGATATGTGGAACAAACTCTCACTAATCGCAGTCGATGTTATGTCGACTAACCCTTTCAGACAGAATTTGATAAATATCTAGTAAGGAATGAGATTGAAAGCTTCAGGGATCAGCGTAGACCGAAATGATCAAATACCCCACAATGCTTCCTGTCGTGTCGGAGGCATCAGCTTGCAGACAGCCAAACTGGGTGAATATAGGGGATGTTATAGTTTAATAAATGTTCTGCAGTATTGCTGGATTACCTTTTTTGGGGTGATATGAGAGTATCCATACATAACTATCACTCAGGAGATTGGGGCAGGAGTGGATGAACTGACAATGCATAGTGCGATTGTTAAACCTTTGTTAATAAACCAACTAGTTCTGATGAAGGGTTATCGACCTGAAACGTTACCTCTGTTTTTCTCTCCACAGATGCTACCTGACCCGCTGAGATTTTCAGCATTCTCTGTTTTTATTTCAGATTCCAGCATCTGCGGTATTTTGCTTTGTATTTGTTCTTAATAGCAATGTGTTGCTATGAATGCTTAAGCAAAGTACCCATGAAGCAAATACATTACAGCAGTGAACTGGCCCCAGTGATAGAATAGATTATCATGGTCTGTGCTAGCAGCAGACATGATGGGCTGAAAGGTTTGTTCTCATTCCGTGCTGCCTTACATCATTTCTTCTGGTCCGCTCTTTTAGCTGTCTGTCTGTGCTTGACAATTTCCCTCTGAGAGTGCTGTGTTCAGGGACTGCTCCACATACTTCTGTTCGCGTTTGGAGCATGAATTTGAAGGTATTGTGCAGTGTGGTATCATCATCATCATAGGCAGTCCCTCAAAACGAGGATGACTTGCTTCCACGCCAAAAAGGGATGAGTTCACAAGTGTTTCAATGAAGGACCTAATATTCCAGATCCCGAACCATATCCTGAAGGGTGGAAGATGCCTGTGCGTGGATTTTTTTAACGTGTGGTGGCCGTTGCACACCAGCCACCACCCGGGTTTGACAGAGCTAGGTCTTGGTCCAGTGGCAAGGATTACCCAAGACGACTGGAGACCAGCTCTGCTGCACGGACCTAGTGCGCGCACCTATCGCAGTGTGGGCTGGGCCCGTGCTGCCCCCTGGGCACTCGCCTCTTCTGGGCCCCGAACTCACGCCTCTCCTGGGCCCTGATCACACCCCCCTCCGAATTCTTGTCGCTCCTTCGCCCCGACCTCGCCGCTCCTGCTGTACCTGCCCGCACTGCAATCAGCGACCGCCCCGGAAATTGGAGTGGTCCCGGCCTGCAAGACCATCAGCAATGTGTGGCGGCATACCACTGCAGGGAGCAGCACGTGCTGCTGCAGGAGAGCCACGACTGCAAAGAGGGCGACTGGGTTTGATGTCACCCAAATCCAGTGTGGTGTAGACCGTTCTCAGTGAACGATTTCCCGTAACATTTATGATTTGTACTGTTAGCAGTGTCGAGACTTTTTATGTATTTGTAGAATGCGATGTGGCGTGTTATCAATTTATTGCTGGTAGTTGATTTGAGGGCCCCTATTCTGCCTAGTCCGCTTTCTATTGCTGTTGGACTGTGTTGCATTTGAAAGTCCAGACTGTTCGGTTCTGTTCTGGTTACCGCTTCTGCTGTTTCTACATTTTTCTGTGGAAATTTCTGGCATCTGGCAACAGTTTTTTTTTTTGGACAGGGTTTGTGAATGTCTATGTGGAGTATTTATTTCTAAGACTTAATGTGGAAACTCGTCTTTTATTCCCAAGAGAAACTCTGGGGTTGTCTCGATGTTTAATTGTCATCATCATCATCGACGTTTAATTGTAATCTGTTGTTCACTGGCACTTTGAGCTTTATTGTGGAATCTTTATCATTGTCAGTGGCCTCCTGTACTCAGGTTCCACGTTGTGATTGGTTTGTCATGCAGTTGCTATGGAGACAGTCATGCAATGTTGCCATGTGCAGGGCGAGTGATTTGCTATCACTCACATCCGCTTGGAAACCCGTGTTTCTACTGCCCCAGGACATGTAACATGAAATAGTTGGGCAATGCTGCACAAATATATTTGTGGGACTTATTGCGAGATGTTCTGAAGCACCAAATCACTCCCAGTCATGAGGCATCCAGTGACCTGTGAAGCTGTGTATTATTGGCACTGTGGCTGAATATTCTGTGTGAAAGCACTTTTTTTCTCCATTTATTAATCTTTGCTGCAATAATCCATGCATTCACGGCTCAAACTGCATGGAAAACAACCCCCTTTGCAAGTCCACTCCAGGGACTTGAGTACAAATAATCTAGGCTGACACTCCAGTGCAGTGCTGAGGGAGCGCCGCACTGTCGGAGGTGCTGTCTTTCGGATGAGATGTTAAACCGAGGCCCCATCTGCCCTCTCAAGTGGACGTAAAAGATCCCATGTCACTATTTCGAGGGAGAGCAGGGGAGTTATCCCAGGTGTCCTGGCCAATATTTATCCTTCAATCAACATAACAAAAACAGATTATCTGGTCATTATCTCATTGCTGTTTGTGGGAGCTTGCTTGTGCGCAAATTGGTTGCCGCATTTCCCAAATTACAATCGTGACTACACTTCAAAAGTACTTAATTGGCTGCAAAGCACTTTGAGACATCTGGTGGTCGTGAAAGGCACTATATAAATGCAAGTCTTTCTTTTAAACATCTGTAAGACAAAGGTCCTCCACCAGCCTGTCCTCACCGCACAGCACTGTCCCCCAGTCATCAAGATCCATTGCATGGCCCTGGACAACGTGGACCACTTCCCCTATCTCGGGAGCCTCCTATCAACAAGAGCAGGTATCGACGATGAGATGCAACACTGCCTCCAGTGCGCCAGTGCAGTCTTCGGCCGCCTGAGGAAAAGAGTGTTTGAAGACCAGGCCCTCAAAACTGCCACCAAGCTCATGGTGTACAGGGCTGGAGTAATACCCGCCCTCCTGTATGGCTCAGAGACATGGACCATGTACAGTAGACACCTCAAGTCGCTGGAGACATATCACCAATGATGTCTCCGCAAGATCCTACAAATCCCCTGGGAAGACAGGCACACCAACATCAGTGTCCTCGTCCAGGCTAACATCCCCAGCATTGAAGCACTGACCACACTTGATCAGCTCCGCTGGGCAGGCCACATTGTCCGCATGCCAGACACGAGACTCTCAAAGCAAGCGCTCTACTCGGAACTCCTTCACGGCAAATGAGCCAAAGGTGGGCAGTGGAAACGTTACAAGGACACCCTCAAAGCCTCCCTGATAAAGTGCGACATCCCCACTGACATCTGGGAGTCCCTGGCCCAAGACCGCCCGAAGTGGAGGAAATGCATCCGAGAGGGCACTGAGCACCTCAAGTCTCAACGCCGAGAGAATGCAAAACTCAAGCACAGACAGCGGAAAGAGCGTGCGGCAAATCGGGCTCCCCGCCCACCCCTTCCCTTCAACCACTGTCTGTCCCACATGTGACAGGTTCTGTGGCTCTCGTGTTGGACTGTTCAGCCACCAAAGAACTCACTTCAGGAGTGGAAGCAAGTCTTCCTCGATTCCGAGACACTGCCTATGATGATGGATGATTTCTTTTAGTGGCGGTGGAGTGTGACTGGGACCCAAAGGTCACTAGCCTATCACCGTCATTGTTTGATACCTTCTGCTATCGTGTTACTTTGAACTCTCAGCTCTCTCGCGGAGAGCAGCAATGCAGCTTCTGCAGCGCTAGCCTGTGCAGAAGCTCTCCCCACCTTAGGGAAGAAAAAAAGAAAGACTTGCATTTATATAGCACCTCAGGTTGCCCCAAAGCCTATCACAACCAAGCACAGTACTTTTGAAGTGTAGTTGCTGTTGCAATGTGGGAAGGTTTGTACGTGCTTGCATTGCAAGGTCTGCATTGCGACTCTGTACAGGAGGGATGCAAATTCAGAATGCAATGGGGGAACTTTCTCTGAATTGAGGAGGCCCAGGGCCAGCAAATGCAAGCTGCAAATGCAACATGGAAGCAGCTGTGTGAATGCAACATTGCACATGCACAGTTGATTGACAGAATCAATCATGAGTCAGCAGCAATAACTTGTATTTATATAGCGCCTTTAACATAGTGAAAGGTCCCAAGGTGCTTCACAGGAGTGTTATGAGATTAAAAATTTGACACCAAGTTGCATAAGTAGAAATTAGAGCAGGTGACCAAAAGTTTGGTCAAAGAGGTAGGTTTTAAGTTGTGTCTTGAAGGAGGGGTAGAGAGGCGGAGAGGTTCAGGCAGGGAATTCCAGAGCTTGGGGCCTAGGCAACTGAAGGATCAGCCACCAATGGTTGAGCGATTATAATCAGGGATGATCAAGAGGGCAGAATTAGAGGAGCGCAGATATCTCGGGGGGGGGGGGGGGGGGTGGTTGTGGGGCTGGAGGAGATTACAGAGGGGCGAGGCCATGGAGGGATTTGAAAACAGGGACGAGAATTTTGAAAACATGTGCAATTTTTTGGAATTGCTTCAGTGTTACTACCAGGACTCTGACTTCTGTCCTGGGGCAAACTGAGAGCACCAACAGACTTAACACTAGAAATAATGTTTTGATGAAACTGATAGCACGTTTGTACGCTGTTCCTCTTTCTGTTATTTTAAGAGGCACGAACCGCTTTATTTTACATGTTTTACTTTGGTCGCTAAAGTAAAATGGTTGTTTCAGAATAGGCAGCAATGATGAGTTTGCATCAGTCCAAAATAGTTCCATGAGAAATTGATGATGCACTGATGAAAGAATCCCTCTTTTAAGGTCATGGAAACAAGTGAGTGGATTAATGAGACATTTGAATGTGATTCTGTAGAGAAAAGAAAGAAAGACTTGGATTTATATAGCGCCTTTCACGACCACTGGACGCCTCAAAGCACTTTACAGCCAATGAAGTACTTTTGAAGTGTAGTCACTGTTGTAATGGTACAATGATCCTGATATTTATAGTGAGGTGGGTGGGGGGGAGAGCGGGGGAGCGTGTCTGCGGTGGTGTGGGGGGGAAGGGGCTGGGATGGGGGAGGGAACCAGGAAATCCTGGGAGGGCAGTGCTTGTGCCAAATTTAATGGCAGGGCCCCATTATCATTCTTTTATACCGTTTCCCACCTGGCCGGTCAGCTTAACAGGCTGGCAGGCTGCCGGGTGGGAAGGCCTGCGATAGAAGGCTGCAGCCGGGAGGCATTGGGGATGGTTCCCGGCAATCGGGAAGGATTGCGGGTTGAAGGGGAATGTGTCGGCAAAGGTCGCAGGGCAAAGGGCGGGGGGGGGGGGGGGAGGTTTGGGAAAGGTCACGGGGCATTGGGGGTGGGGGTGTTGGACTAGAAAAAAGACTTGCATTTATATAGCGCCTTTCACGACCACCGAACGTCTCAAAGCGCTTTACAGCCAATGAAGTACTTTTCGAGTGTAGTCACTGTTGTAATGTGGGAAACACAGCAGCCAAATTTCACACAGTAAGCTCCCACAGACAGCAATGTGATAATGACCAGATAATTTCTTTTAGTAATGTTGATTGAGGGATAAAGTATAGCTGGCACTCAACCGGTATCTTAAAGAAGCACTTCACATGTCTGGACTGCTTGGGGCAATTTTGCAACGCATTCCTTGCCACGCGTGGCTTTGCAGAAATACTAATCACCTGCTGCATCCTTCACATTTCCCCCTTTCGAGAGGCCTCAATTTGATAATGACCAGATAATCTGTTTTTGTTATGTTGATTGAGGGATAAATATTGGCCAGGACACCAGGGATAACTCCACTGCTCTTCTTCGAAATAGTACCATGGGAAGTTTTATTGTCCACTTGAGAGAGCAGATGGGGCCTCAGTTTAACATCTCATCCAAAAGACAACACTTCTGACAGTGCAGCCCTCCCTCAGCATTGCACTGGAGTGTCAGCTGAGATTTATGTGTTGAAGTCCCTGGAGTGGGATTTGAACCCACAACCTTCTGACTCTGAGGCGTGGGTGCTACCCACTGAGCCACAGCTGGCACTGACAGAGGAGCAATTGAGGGATATTGTGAGAGGGTAAGTGGGACTGGCTTCTCAAAAAGGGATGGGCTTGTTGGACTGAATGGCTTTTTCCTGTTTCCAAAAATAAACTGTTTGCTTATTAAATCGAAACAATTCCTTTTTGCTTCAACTAACTGCATCATCAAATACTGTTGTCATGAACTCACGGTTAAAGCTTTGTCTCTGCTGCCACCTAATGTAAACAGCAAGACAAATCAATGAAGGGGTTTTAACAGCATAAAAACAGACTTGCATTTATATAGCGCCCTCTCGCGTCTTTCAGACATGTCTCAAAGTGCTTCATGTACACAGAATTACTTTGAAGTGCAGTGACTATTGTCAGGTGGGCAAACTTGGCAGCCATTTTGTGCACAGCAAGATCACAGAAACAGTTATGAGATGGATGACTATTTTCTTTTGTTTTTTGGGGATGTTGGTTAAGGGAGGACTTCTGGCTCGGACGCGGAGAATTTGCTGCTCTTCTTCAAATGGTACCATGGGATCTTTTACAAACCTAGAGCCTCCTGGATGCCAAGGGACATACAGGGTAGGATAAAGAAAAAAAGGGAGGCTTATGACAGATACCGAGGGCTCAATACTGCAGAAACCCGAGAGGAATATGGAAAGTGCAGGGGTGAAATGACAAAGGAAATTAGGAAAGCAAAGAGAGAGCATGAAAACATTTTGGCAAGGAAAATCAAGGAAAACCCAAAGATGTTTATAAATACATTACGAGCAAGAGGATAACTAAAGAAAGAGTAGGGCCTATTAGAGACATTCAAGGTATTCTGTGTGTGAAGGTGGAAGACGTAGATTGATTCTTCATGAATACTTTATGTCTGTTTTCACAAAGGAGAGGGGTGATGCAGACATTGCAATCAGGGATGAGGAGTGTGAAGTATTAGATGAAGTAAACATAGTGAGAGAGGAAGTATTAAGAGGTTTGGCTGCTTTGAAAGTGGATAAATCCCCAGTCCCGGATGAAATGTATCCCCCCCTTGTTAAGAAAAACAAAACAAAAGAGGAAATAGCAGAAGCTCTGACCATCATTTTCCAATCCTCTCTGGCTATAGGTGTGGTGCCAGAGGACTGCTAATCTTGTACCTTTGTTTAAAAACGGAGAAAAGGATAGGCTGAGTAATTACAGGCCAGTCAGCCCAACCTCGGTGGTGAGAAAATTATTGGAGAAAATTCTGAGGGACAGGATAAATCTTTATTTAGAAAGACACGGATTAATCAAGGACAGTCAGCACGGATTTGTTAAGCGAAGGTCATGTCTGACTAACTTGATTGAATTTTTTGAGGAGGTAACAAGGTGGGTTGATGAGAGTAGTACGTTTGATGTAATGTATATGGATGTTAGCAAGACTTTTGATAAGGTCCCACATGGCAGACTGGTCAGGAAAGTAAAAGCCCATGGGATCCAAGGCAAAGTGGCAAGTTGGATCCAAAATTGGCTCAAAGGCAAGAAGCAAAGGTTAATGGTTAATGGGTGTTTTTGTGACAGGAAGGCTGTATCCAGTGGGGTTCTGCAGGGCTCAGTGCTGGGTCCCTTGCTTTGTGGTATATATCAATGACTTGGACTTGAATGTAAGGGTTATGATTAAGAAGTTTGCAGATGACACTAAAATTGGCTGTGTGGTTGACAATGAAGAAGAAAGCTGTAGACTGCAGGAAGATATCAATGGACTGGTCAGGTGGGCAGAATAGTGGCAAATGGAATTCAATCCGGAGAAGTGTGAGGTAATGCATTTGGGGAAGGCTAACAAGGCAAGGGAATACACATTAAATGGTAGGACACTGAGAAATGTAGAGGAAAAAAGGGACCTTGGAGTGCATACCCACAGATACCTGAAGGTAGCAGGCCAGGGTAGATAAGGTGGTTAAGAAGGCATACAGAATATTTGCCTTTATCAGCCTGAGCATAGAATACAAGAGCAGGGAAATTATGCTTGAAATGTATAAAACACTAGTTAGGCTACAGCTAGAATACTGCGTGCAGTTTTGGTCACCACATTACAGGAAAGATGTGATTGCACTGGCGAGGGTACAGAGGAGATTTATGCAGATGTTGCCTGGACTGGAGAATTTTAGCTATGAGGAAAGATTGGATAGGCTGGGTTTGGTTTCTTTAGAACAGAGGAGACTGAGGGGCGACTTTATTGAGGTGTATAAAATTACGATATAACTATTTGTACTGCACTTTTTTTGCGCGTGTGTTTGTCAAGTTTCGCGCCCCCCCCCCCCCCCCCCCAGCCCCGAATCATTCCCTCCACATGGTGCTGAGAAGCAGGACCTGAGGCACAGGACCTGAGGCCCGAGATTGCTGACCTGATTTTGGCGGGGGACCGAAAAGGCCCATGGATGGCCGAGAGCGGCGGTGGTGGGGGCCAAGAGTGGTGGCGGCGGGCAGAGAAGCGGTGGGGGGCCGAGATGGGGGCGGAAGAGAGAGAGAGACTGGGGCGAGACAGAAAGACTGGAAGAGAGAGAGAGTGTGCGGGGGGGGGGGGGAGAGAAATGGTGGGGGCGGGGGGGCAAGGGGATGTATCGGAGGGGAGAGAGGGAACTCAGGGAAGATGGATCACGTTCTTCCAACCCCCTACAAGGGACATCATTGGAGTGGATGATATCCAGAAGTCACAACACTGTCACTATTCACTTCATAGTGAATAGATTCCAATAAACCTGTTAATAATCCGCACACTATGCCCCATCTATGGTGGGCGGGGGCGGTCTAAGGACATGCACTTGCGCTGGTCAAAAGAGGGACTTTGGCTGGGAGAGGGATACACTTGCACTGGGGTAAGGCACTTTGGCTGGCCCTTGCTGTCTTTTGGGGAGCTCTGTCCTCTGTCGCTTTAGGAAGTCAAAGTGGATCGAGTTACCATTTGCAAAGTCAGTGAGACCTTGGGATGGGCGGTTCCAGTGACACATTCCTGTGAAACCTCAGGGTGTGGCTTATCCTCCAAGGGGACCAATCATAGACAAAGGGTGCAGCATTTCGGCCATTTTGGCAGTACAAATAACCGCATCCATAAAATTATGAGGGGCCTAGATAGAGTGGATAGGAAGGACCTATTTCCCTTAGCAGAGGGCATAGATTTAAAGTGATTAGTAGGAGATTTAGAGGGGATTTGAGGGGAAATATTTGCACCCAGAGGGTGGTAGGGGTATGGAACTCACTGTCTGAAAGGGTGGTAGAGGGAGAAACCCTCATAGAATTATAAAAATACTTGGATGTGTCCTTGAAGTGCTGTAAACTACAAGGCTATGGACCAAGAGCTGGAAAATGGGATTAGGCTGGATAGCTCTTTGTTGACCGGGGCGGATGCTATGGGCCAAAATGGCCTCTTTCCGTGCTGTAAATTTCTATGCTTCTATAATTAACACACGCCTGAACAGGCAGCTAGGGCCTCATTTTAATGGTTCATCCAAAGGATAGCACCTCTGACAGTGCAACATGCCCTCAGTACTGCACTGGATTGTCAGCCTAGCTTATATCCTGGAGTGGGACTTGGACCTGCAATTTTCTGATTCAGAAACGAGGGCGCTTCCAACTGAGAAATAAAAAAAACTGTCGGGAACAACAAACCATCTTTTGTTTGGATATTCAGATTGACTCAATATGAACCACATTGAATCCTTTCGAGCTAATGAGTTGACGGCACAAATCATTACAAATGGGTATGATTACAGAAACATGGTTGCAGGGTGGCTAAGACTGGGAATTAAACATACAGGGGTATCTGACAATTCGGAAAGATAGACAAGAAGGGAAAGGAGGTGGGGTAGCTCTGTTAATAAAGGAAGATATCAGGGCAGTTGTGAGAGACGATATTGGCTTAATGAACAAAATGTTGAATCATTGTGGGTGGAGATTAGAGATAGTAAGGGGAAAAAGTCACTGGTGGGCGTAGTTTATAGGCCCCCAAATAATAACTTCACGGTGGGGCGGGCAATAATCAAGGGAATAATGGAGGCATGTGAAAAAGGAATGGCAGTAATCATGGGGGATTTTAACCTTCTTATCGATTGGTCAAATCAAATCGCACCTTGAGGAGGAATTCATAGAATGCATACGGGATTGTTTCTTAGAACAGTATGTTACAGAACCTACAAGGGAGCAAGCTATCTTAGATCTGGTCCTGTGTAATGAGACAGGAATAATAAACGATCTCCTAGTAAAATATCCTCTCGGAATGAGTGATCACAGTATGGTTAAATTTGTAATACAGATTGAGGGTGAGGAAGCAGTGTCTCAAACGAGCATACTATGCTTAAACAAACGGGACCACAGTGGGATGAGGGCAGAGTTGGCTAAAGTAGACTGGAAACACAGACTAAACGGTGGCACAATTGAGGAACAGTAGAGGACTTTTAAGGAGCTCTTTCATAGTGCTCAACAAAAATATATT
This sequence comes from Pristiophorus japonicus, assembly GCF_044704955.1. Taxonomy (NCBI): domain Eukaryota; kingdom Metazoa; phylum Chordata; class Chondrichthyes; family Pristiophoridae; genus Pristiophorus; species Pristiophorus japonicus. Next base: position 109,842,081 of record NC_091993.1, on the reverse strand, counting down.
CCAGTGAAAAAGAAGGGTGGTAAGAGAAGGGATAACCAGCTGTAGATAACCAAGGAAATAAAGAAGAGTATCAAATTAAAAACCAATGCGTATAAGGTGGCCAAGGTTAGTGGGAAACTAGAAGATTGGGAAAATTTTAAACGACAGCAAAGAATGACTAAGAAAGCAATAAAGAAAGGAAAGATAGATTACGAAAGTAAACTTGCGCAAAACATAAAAACAGATAGTAAAAGCTTTTACCGATATATAAAACGGAAAAGAGTGACTAAAGTAAATGTTGGTCCCTTAGAAGATGAGAAGGGGGATTTAATAATGGGAAATATGGAAATGGCTGAGACCTTAAATAATTATTTTGCTTCGGTCTTCACAGTGGAAGACACAAAAACCATGCCAAAAATTACTGGTCACAGGAATGTGGGAAGGGAGGACCTCGAGACAATCGCTATCACTAGGGGGGTAGTGCTGAACAGGCTAATGGGACTCAAGGTAGACAAGTCCCCTGGTCCTGATGAAATACAGCCCAGGGTATTAAAAGAGATGGAGGAAGTTATAGCAGATGCATTCGTTATAATCTACCAAAATTCTCTGGACTCTGGGGAGGTACCAGCGGATTGGAAAGCAGCTAATGTAACGCCTCTGTTTAAAAAAGGGGGCAGACAAAAGGCAGGTAACTATAGGCCAGTTAGTTTAACATCTGTAGTGGGGAAAATGCTTGAAGCTATCATTAAGGAAGAAATAGCGGGACATCTAGATAGGAATAGTGCAATCAAGCAGATGCAACATGGATTCATGAAGGGGAAATCATGTTTAACTAATTTACTGGAATTCTTTGAGGATATAAGGAGCAAGGTGGATAGAGGTGTACCGATGGATGTGGTGTATTTAGATTTCCAAAAGGCATTCGATAAGGTGCCACACAAAAGGTTACTGCAGAAGATAAAGGTACGCGGAGTCAGAGGAAATGTATTAGCATGGTTAGAGAATTGGTTGCTGACAGAAAGCAGAGAGTCGGGATAAATGGGTCCTTTTCGGGTTGGAAATCGGTGGTTAGTGGTGTGCCACAGGGATTAGTGCTGGGACCACAACTGTTTACAATATACATAGATGACCTGGAAGAGAGGACAGAGTGTAACAAAATTTGCAGATGACGCAAAGATTAGTAGGAAAGCGAGTTGTGTAGAGGACACAGAGAGGCTGCAAAGAGATTTAGATAGGTTAAGCGAATGGGCTAAGGTTTGGCAGATGGAATACAATGTCGGAAAGTGTGAGGTCATCCACCTTGGAAAAAAAAACAGTAAAAGGGAATATTATTTGAATGGGGAGAAATTACAACATGCTGCGGTGCAGAGGGACCTGGGGGTCCTTGTGCATGAATCCCAAAAAGTTAGTTTGCAGGTGCAGCAGGTAATCAGGAAGGCGAATGGAATGTTGGCCTTCATTGCGAGAGGAATGGAGTACAAAAGCAGGGAGGTCCTGCTGCAACTGTATAGGGTATTGGTGAGACCGCACCTGGAGTACTGCGTGCAGTTTTGGTCACCTTACTTAAGGAAGGATACACTAGCTTTGGAGGGGGTACAGAGACGATTCACTAGGCTGATTCCGGAGATGAGAGGGTTACCTTATGATGATAGATTGAGTAGACTGGGTCTTTACTCGTTGGAGTTCAGAAGGATGAGGGGTGATCTTATAGAAACATTTAAAATAATGAAAGGGATAGACAAGATAGAGGCAGAGAGGTTGTTTCCACTGGTCGGGGAGACTAGAACTAGGGGGCACAGCCTCAAAATACGGGGGAGCCAATTTAAAACCGAGTTGAGAGGGAATTTCTTCTCCCAGAGGGTTGTGAATCTGTGGAATTCTCTGCCCAAGGAAGCAGTTGAGACTAGCTCATTGAATGTATTCAAATCACAGATAGATAGATTTTTAACCGATAAGGGAATTAAGGGTTACGGGGAGCGGGCGGGTAAGTGGAGCTGAGTACACGGCCAGATCAGCCATGATCTTGTTGAATGGTGGAGCAGGCTCGAGGAGCTGGATGGCCTACTCCTGTTCCTAATTCTTATGTTCTTATGTATGAGCTGTAACCCAATCTACTGAATGCACAGCGCAAGTGAAGACTTGCTCTGTTACTGTTTCTATGTTTCAACTTTTTTGCATGATCCATGATGCTATCTTACAAAAAGTCCCAGCCAGAATTGAGTGAGATGAAGTTTTCGCCCCAATTGAACAGTCAACAGTTGGATTCTCCGGCCTCAAAATTCCTGAAGCCGGGAAAGGCACTGGAGTGGCGTGCTGCCAATGGAGGGGGTTGTGGGATTTGGGTCATGCAGGCATACTGACACTTTCCTGCAGCAAAATTCTTCTCCACTCCCTGATCCCCCACCCGATCAAACCCTTATACCCTGAAATCATTCCCTCCCTCCCGATTGCTACTGACACAATTGTGTCAGCTGTGGCTCAGTGGGTAGCACAAATTGGCTGCCGCGTTTTCCCACATTACAGAAAGTACTTCATTGTCTGTAAAGTGCTTTGAGACGTCCGGTGGTAGTGAAAGGCACTATGTAAACCCAAGTCTTTATTTATTTTCTTTCTGACCTTTTCCAATGCCCCCTCCCTTCCCCCCCCCCCCCCCCCACTCCTTGCCCTGTGATCTTTGCTGACTCACTCCCCTTCAACCCGCAATCCTTCCCGATTGCGGAAACTGTCCCCAACGGCTCCCGGCTGTAGCCTTCCACCGCAGGCCTTCCCGCCCAGCAGCCTGCCAGCCTGTCAAGCTGGCCGGCCAGGTGGGAAACGGTATAAAAGAATGATAATGAGGTCCTGCCAATGAATTTGTATTGCCCTCCCGGGATTTCCTAGTTCCCTCCCCCATCCCCCCAACCGCAGACACGCTCCCCCTGCTCCCTCCCTGCCTCACTGTAAATATCGGGGTCATGTGCCATAATGATACAATCGATGCACCGTTATATAACTGGGTCACCTGTTGTACAGTTTCTGAAAGCGATGAGGACTGAGCATGCCTGAAATCGGTCTAATGTGAGAACTCTCTCCTGTATTAGTCAGGGTAACTAGGAAAACTCAGCTTGCCCTGAAATCTCTCCAAACAAGGACACTCCTCCTGCTATATAGGCAAGATCCTGCAAATCCATTGGCAGATAGGTACACCAACGTCCGTGTTCTCGCTCAGGCCAACATCCCCAGCATCGAAGCATTGACCACAGCGTCCGCATACCCGCTACTAGACTCCCAAAACAGTCTAGCTTTACTTAGAGCTCCGACATGGCAAGCGAGTCCCAGGTGGGCAGAGGAAATGCTTCAAGGACACCCTCAAAGCCTCCTTGAAAAAGTGCAACACCCCCACCGACACCTGGGAATCCCTGGTCCAAGACCGGAGGAGAAGCATCCGGGAAGGCGCCAAACACCTCGTGTCTCTTTGCCGGGAACAAGCGGAAGCCGAGCGCAAACAGCGGAAAGAGTGTACGACAACCCAAGCACCCCACCCACCCGTCCCTTCAACCACCGTCTGCCCCACCTGTGACAGAGACTGTAGATCCATCATTGGTCTCATCAGTCACCTGAGAAATCTTATTAGTGTGGAAGCAAGTCATCCTCGATTCCGAGGGACTGCCTTAGAAGACGCTTTAGGCTGGACAGCTGATAAAGAGATATCATTCATGAAGTATGGCTTTGAAAGTAAAGGCACTAGAAATGTTTGAGCTGAGGCAACGACAATCTGTTTCCCAATGTCCAATGCGATAAGAGTTTAGGAGCAAGTCAATTTGGCAAATGAGCTTGAAAAGCAATCTGTGACTACACCACTACTTCGATCAAAGCACGATGTGTATTTTGATAAAGGAGGGTTTGTGAGAGGTCACTGGTATTTTTGTCAAAGGAAAGTATTTCATCATCGCTACATTGAATGCACATTACGTGTTTCTTCATGCCGTTACTGCTGTGTAAATTAGTTGTGCTTCTCCTTTATTTCTGAAATGCTGTCTCACCACTTATCCACACCATACTTCATGAGTGATATCTCTTTTATCAGCAGTGCCAGCTGTGACTCAGTGGGTAACTCCCTCCCTTTTGAGTCAGAAGGTTGTGGGTTCCAGTCCCACTTCAGAGACTTGAGCACAAAAAAAATCTAGGTTGACACTCCCAGTGCAGTACTGACAGAGTGCTGCACTGCCAGAGGTGCTGTCTTTCAGATGAGGCCAGGGTCCTTTCTATTCTCTCAGGTAGATGTTAAAGATCCCATGGCACTATTTCAAAGAAGAGCAAGGGTGTTATCCCTGGTGTCCTGGCCAATATTTATCCCTCAATCAACATCACTAAAATAGATTATCTGGCCATTATCACACTGCACTGGGGTGTCAGTCTAGATTTTTGTGCTCAAGTCTCTGGAATGGGACTTGAACCCACAACCTTCTGACTCAGAGGCGAGGGTGCTACCAACTGGGAGTTTGGATGTGCACAAATTGGCTGCCAGGTTTCCTACATGACAACAATGACTACACTTCAAAAATTATTTAATTGACTGTAAAGTGCTTTGGGACATCTGGTGATCGTGAAAGGCGCAATAGAAATGCAAGTTCTTCCATCCCTTCCTTTCCTTCCTCACCTTCCTTCCTTCCTTCCTTCCTTCCTTCTTACCTAATCTTCCCTTCTTCCTTTCTAATCTTCCTTCCTCCCTCATCTTCCTCCCTGGATTAATTATGGAAAGCCAGCATGAATTTGTTAAAGGAAAATCGTGTTTAACCAACTTGATTGAATTTTTTGATGAGGTAACAGAGAGGGTTGTTGAGGATAATGCAGTTGATGTCGTGTACATGGATTTACAAAAGGCGTTTGACAAAATACCACACAATAGGTTTGCCAGCAAAGTTGAAGCCCATTGAATAAAAATGACACTGGCAGCTTGGATACAAAATTGTCTAAGTGACAGCAAACACAGAGTAGTGGTGAACGGTTGTTTTTCGGACTGGAGGAAGGTATACAGTGGTGTTCCCCAGGCGCCGGTACGAGGACCACTGATTTTCTTGATGTATATTAATGACTTGGATGTGGGTGTACAGGACACAATTTCAAAATTTGTAGACACAAAACTTGAAAGTATAGTGAACAGAGGAGGATAGTGATAGACTTCAAGAAGACATTGACAGGCTTGTGGAATCGGTGGACACATGGCAGATGAAATTTAATGCAGAAAAGTGCGAAGCGATACCTTTTGGTAGAAAGAATGAGGAGACCGAGAGGTATATGTACACAAGTCGTTGAAGGTGGCAGGGTAGGTTGAGAAAGCGATTAAAAAAGCTAACTGGTTCCTGGGCTTCATGAATAGAGGCACAGAGTACAAAGTGTGGAACTTACGGTGAACCTGTATAAAACACTGGTTCGACCTCAACTGGAGTATTGTGTCCAATTCTGGGCACCGCACTTTAGGAAGGATGTGAAGGCCTTAAAAACGGTGCAGAAAAGATTTACGAGAATGATTCGAGGGATGAGGGACTTCAGTTATGTGGATAGACTGGAGAAGCTGGGGTTGTTCTCCTTAGAGCAGAGAAGGTTGAGAGGAGATTTGATAGAGGTGTTCAAAATCATGGGGGGTCTGGGACAGAGTAGATAGAGAGAAACTGTTCCCATTGGCAGAAAGGTTGCGAACCGGAGTGTTAGCGTTAGTGTTTTCTTAGAAGAATCACTCAACACTCAGAGTCGGTTCCAATGCTGATGCAGCTTTTATTACGCTCAGCGGGGAGGAAAAACTCAGGACCGTATCCAGGTTTCTCTCCACAGAACAAAGGGTTACATGCACCTTTATATGTTTCACAACAGTTACAAAACAGTTTACTACAGCTACACAGCCCATCACGGCTGGACACAAGCCAATCACAACGATTATAGATTACATATAGGTTCTTTTAACCCAATAGAATTCCCCTATTATCCCGGGAACCATATGTTCGGTTATTGTCAGCTTGGGCTGATCGATGACTTTATAGGTTCTCTCCCTAGTTCTTTCATCTGGGAGAAATAATTGGTTTATAACCTTGTTTACAGGAGATGGTTTCCCTCTTATCTTTCTTCCTGGGGAATTAATTGGTTTATGACCTTGTTCACAGGAGATGGTTTCCTTCTTATCTCTGTCTTCCCGCATCCCAGGCATTCCTACAGTGGGCCTCACAGGGTTATTGCTTGGTCATTGAACGTTCAACAGTTCACAGCTTGACTACCTGATTTCCCATCATGCCTGGGCAGCCATTTTATGTGTGTGTCCACTTTAAACTTATATGCATTTAGATATATCTAGCAGGTGCCTAATGCCTAGTATTCTGGTATGTTCTAAAGGTGCCTACCTCCTACAACAACTCCCCCTTTCGGTAAAGGGACTAGTCCTAGTCCCCTTTTAACCGACCATTCGACCTTTATTAGATTTTGTGCACGGCCCGGTACTCCCTGCCTCAACGTGCTGGCCAGTCACGCGGTTTCAGGAGTCCCGGTTGCTTAAATCGAATTGACAAAGGCCAAATCCTCCTGCCCCCTTATAAAACAGGCTTGTTTAGTATCCGGGGAACGGTGATTTGTCCGTCTTCGTTGTGCGTGGTGTCTGCATGCCTGGCAGGCCATTACGCCCCATGTTATTGCTAAGATCAATTGTATCCCAACCAGTATATGTGAAATTATTCAAATCCATGGGTGGATGTTCACATTTATTCCCCAGTCCCAGACCTTTCTCCACCAACTCTGACTTTGTAAGTCTACCTCGGTATCTTCTTCCAGTACTTTGATTTTAGTTTGCAGTTGGTGATATAGTTTTACAGATTGACCCACTCTGAGCCTCAACTCTCGTAATACTTCGGTTAGATGTGGGATAAGGACCTGATCTGGTTCATCATAAGCCTGTAAATGATCATGGAGCTGATCGGTTACCTCAATAACTTCGGACTTCCGGCGCCTAACCTGGATGATATGCGCTTGCCCGATCGCGACAGGTCGTAGTGGTGTAAAGCAAAAGTTTGGCTGTGGTATAGGGCACTGCAGGTCATTATACTGGAATGAACGCTCAGTAGTAGAGACGCAGTATCTTCCCTTCCCTCCGTAGCCTGCCCTCGCGAAGTGCATGTGTGCAGGCACTATTTCTAGTACACACCCGTCGGTTCGGTTAAACCCGCACTCGTCTCGCTCCCCTCTGCCCACCGGGTGAGGGCATACTGTGATTTCCCCCTTTTGCTTGCAATCTGCTAGGGAAATCCCGGTAAGTATGTTGTTTCGACGAACGGCAGAGGTGGTGGTCAGGTAGTAGCGTATGGAGACATTTTCCCGGATTATTCCAATATTCTCTCGTTGGTATAGGGGGAACGGCCCTGAGTCCGGCGTGGCTATAGGGATCATCAGGACTATCCCTATCCCGGTAGTCCTACCCATCTGGCAATCTGGAATTGCTGGGTATACTCTGGTCAGTCCCTTCAGAGTACAATTATCCAGTGTCCCCCTTTGGTTAGCCAACTGAGCTAAATCTTCCTGTTCTCTATCAATGAGGTGATTGATGGTTCTGGCGTGAGCTTCCAGGACTGAGATGCCATCCAGCTGGATTTTTGGCACCCTCCTTTCCTAGGTTGGCTTGGTCTTCCTGGTTTTGCTCCACCCTCTCCAATAACCCCTTCATCACCCCTCTAAGCTGTTCCACCCTCTCATTTAATCCTTGTATGTCTATCGAGTTCACTACGGAGGTCCCTGTATTGAAAACGGTAGCAACATCATTAACTATTTCCCTCTTCATCCTGGGGGCTAACCCCTGTCCCCGGAACCTACTGGCACCCATTGCATCGGCAGCCTGCTGCATTACAACTTTACTTAATACATTGTACATCTTCCTTGACTGTTCTGTACAGTATTCCGGCATCTGGATGCCTGAAATATTGATCAGAACAGGCACAATTTCATGTCTAACATTATCATACAACAGTTCCCCCTCGCTGTACATTACAATCCCATTCTCTGGTCCCTTCGTAGTTATGGGGCAAGGCAGTTCCTCGGGCAATGTAGTGATTCTTATGGGGCGCGGTGTCGGAGGGGGTGAGAAACATACATACAATGATATTGCAGCCGCCCCCGCCTCCTCGTAATACCCACACAGCCCCATTCCCTTCTTGCGGATGACTGATTGCTGGGATTGTCCCGGAGGCGCGCAAATTATGCCGAAAGTACATTCATCAGGCCCTTTGACATCCCTCCGTTTAATGCATCTGCTCCTTATACCCGTGGAGCACTGTACACATACTCTTATTCTTATTAGGATTCTTATTAGGATTCACTTGTAACCATGCATTAAAATAAGTCCTGTCCTTGCTCCAGTCCTTGGCTGCTGGGATGCACATTCCGTCCGTTAAATTAAACAAGACTCCATAGTTCAGATAGTTGTTTATTTCCAGCGTGCTCTGCTGTCCGTCGGTGTTGCCCAGGGTACGTGCATGTCGCAGGGCTATCCATATTACGAGTAGCGCCTTTTGTATTCCCATTCCGGTAAGTATTATCTGTAATTTTAAACAGACGGCCTGGTCGTCACCAGGGGTTAAGTTTTTTGCTCTACGAGTGTCCCTGTCACCCTGCAAAATCAGAAGCACAAGGTTATAATCGAACCATTTCGAGCTGAATCTGTAGGGCGTGCGCCCGTGTCTTTACCCACTTAAATATTACCCAAACTCCTATGACCAAGGCCAAAGATATTCCTCCAAACATCGCTGTCTGCTTTACCGTTAGGTTGGGTTTGTGGACTACACCTACCGACCGTGGGGTACATTGGCTCTATTGCCAGAGGTGATGGTGCTATGGCTGCGCACTGCACTATCCGTCTAGTCCCGTTATCTCTTCCAGCCTGTTTATCTTAGCTTTTAACTCTTCAATTTGTTTTATTGAATATCTATTTCTTTATTGTATCAGGCAAGTATTATTACATAAGCTAGTTCTGTTTTTATTTTTGTTTCCTCTGTTAGGTGAGTCTTTTTTTTCCTATTAAGAAATCCAAATTAATAATGTTCAGTATAAAACGGCTGTCAATGGAAAGGGTTAACTCCTTTCCAGGTTTGTAAGAAGACCTGATGTCATTACGTGACTTCACGTAATCATCTGAAAAAAAAGTCTTTGTGCCTTCAAAACTGGCTTCGAAATTAGGAATCCGTTAAAAACAGCATAAATCATTAGAGTAAACTCCAATGTTTTCTTAACTTCTAATTCAAGTACTTGCCAAATAATTTTTTTTTTAATTGTTTTAAAACAAGACCACACATACAATAGCAATTTTGTTTACTGAAATTCAATTCTGTTTTTTTTTTATTTCTCTCTTTCTCCTCGTTATCTTCAAAACCCTCCTGCTTGTTTAGACTGTTCGGGACATTTTTGATAAACACTGTCCATTTTGGAAATCTTTTCAAACTGCATTGAAACTTTTTCATAATTGAAAATTCGAATCCATGTAGAGTGTTTTTTACTTATTCCAATTTTTTTTTTTTTTCTTCTAATTAAACCAATATCTTTTTCACAGCAAACATCAACTAGTATTTAGTAAGTTATGTCTTTTTCCATTTAGTCCATTACATCTTTTTTTTCCTTTCTTCAAATTAGGTTTTGTATTTTACACGGAGGGTTCGTAACTCCATAAAGTTGTTAATTTAAAATCATTTGTTTACTTTCAAAGTGGCGTCTTTATCTTTTTCTTTTTCTCCATAACTGGAATGGAGTCCAGCTTTGAGAGTTTGAGTGCTGCCTTTCGTTATCTCAAAATGCTCCAGTTTCAAAGTCGTTACTAAAGCTTGCTGTTTTTTAACATTTTCCAAAAGTTCCTTTTACACCTTCGCAGATAGCTCGCCACTTGCCCAGGAGTTTGACCTGATCAGATTTAATTTAATCTTTTTCTTTTTTTTTTAAATCTACCTCAGTATTTCCTGTGCCTTCTCTGAATATCTCAAAATCCCAATTCAAACTTTGTAATTTCAATCTTTATTTAAAACTTTTTTTTTTAGAAGCTCTTTTTTTTTTAAAGCATTCTTTATCTCATTCCGAGACTAAATTTATGTCTTTCAACCCAATCAATCATTGCATGTTTTCTTTCGGCAAGTAAGTGAGCATGTCAAATAAATATTTTGCTCAACAAACCTATTCTTTATTTGTTTATTTTCCTAGCTCCGTAACTTATCATCCGAATAAATCCACACCTGCGTTTCTAACTTAAATGTCTTAAAACTTCCCACATACAGGACAACATTACAAAGGGTTAAAAAAAGACTTTCACTCTGTTTCTAAAATAAACAGACACTTGCATTCCTCTTCCAACCAGGCTTTCGGAACATGAAAACATAAAAAAATTCATTCTGCAGTCAAAAATCACACAGACACTTCTCACTCAACGATCATACATTTACAACAGTCTCTCTTCTTGTTTTGGCCGGCTCTATTTTTGGATCCATGACCTTTCAGGGAATTCGTAGTTTTATCTAAATAATTCCTCACATAACTAGTTCCTGAGGATTCCACCCTGCTTTAATCATTTTTTCAATTAGCTTCTTTTGTTTTTCCGCCAGGTGGCAGGTAAGCGACCCTTCTGGTCCCCACTCGAGTTTACTTGTTTTCATGGCCATTCCTGGGTAGGACTAGTACCGTTAGGAATCTACTCTCAGAGGTCCGCTTTCTTTCTAGCGCGACTTGTAGTAAACTGTCTCTTGGCTACTGTCAGGTCACAAGTTCTGCTGTTACACAAACTTATACAATTCTTAAAAACGCGTTTAAGCAATTCCCGCAGTGCTCTACGTATCCTTAACGACTACCTACCACCGCTCAGCCCGTTGGTCCGACCCTGTTCACAGGTTTGGATTCCGTTAGCCGCTGTACACTGCTTGGTTCTACCCCGGGGTATTTCAAATTACACTACTGGGTCTGGAAGATGTCTCTCGGTATCACGATCCCACGGTCTAAATGTGTTCCCTACGCCTACTTGGTTCCTGGCCATCACGTGGGACAAAAGTCCTCTTAATTCAGGCTCAGGCTAGGCGTTTGAGATATTAGACCGTCTCCTCATGTCGATCAACCAGCTTCCACCTTCCGCACCCTTTATACTTAAAAATTGTTTTTTTTTCTCACCCGGGTTTTTTCCAAGGGCGTCCAGCGACTCCGGGAAATCCCGTCGACTACGCCATTGTTAGCGTTAGTGTTTTCTTAGAAGAATCACTCAACACTCAGAGTCGGTTCCAATGCTGATGCAGCTTTTATTACGCTCAGCGGGGAGGAAAAACTCAGGACCGTATCCAGGTTTCTCTCCACAGAACAAAGGGTTACATGCACCTTTATATGTTTCACAACAGTTACAAAACAGTTTACTACAGCTACACAGCCCATCACGGCTGGACACAAGCCAATCACAACGATTATAGATTACATATAGGTTCTTTTAACCCAATAGAATTCCCCTATTATCCCGGGAACCATATGTTCGGTTATTGTCAGCTTGGGCTGATCGATGACTTTATAGGTTCTCTCCCTAGTTCTTTCATCTGGGAGAAATAATTGGTTTATAACCTTGTTTACAGGAGATGGTTTCCCTCTTATCTTTCTTCCTGGGGAATTAATTGGTTTATGACCTTGTTCACAGGAGATGGTTTCCTTCTTATCTCTGTCTTCCCGCATCCCAGGCATTCCTACAGTGGGCCTCACAGGGTTATTGCTTGGTCATTGAACGTTCAACAGTTCACAGCTTGACTACCTGATTTCCCATCATGCCTGGGCAGCCATTTTATGTGTGTGTCCACTTTAAACTTATATGCATTTAGATATATCTAGCAGGTGCCTAATGCCTAGTATTCTGGTATGTTCTAAAGGTGCCTACCTCCTACAAGAGGACACAGATTTAAGGTGATTGGCAAAAGAACCAAAGGCAACATAAGAAAAAAGGTTTTTATGCAGCGAGTGGTTAGGATCTGGAATGCACAGCTTGAAAGGGAGGTGGAGGCAGGCTCAATCACAGTTTTCAAAAGCGAGTTAGATAAGTACCTGAAAGAAACAAAAATTGCAGGCCTACGGGGAAAGGGCGGGGGAGTGGGACTAGGCGCTGCTGTAGAGAGCCTCCACAGGCTCGACGGGCCGAATGGCTTACTTCCATGCTGTAACCATTCTATGATTCCTTCCTTCCTTATCGTCCATCATTCCTTCCTTCCTTCCTCATCTTCCTTCCTTTATCATCTTCCTTCCTTTCTTCCTTCCTTCTTTACTTCTTTCCTTCCTTCCTTCCAGCCTAATCTTCCTTCCTTTTTTCCTTCTTCCCATTCTACCTTCCTTCCTTCCATCCTTCCTTCATCATCTTCCTTCCTTCCTCATCTCATCTTCCTCCCTCCCTCCCTCATCCTCCTTATTTTTAAACATACTGCTTCCCTTGCTACTTTATAAAAGCTACCTGACGTGTTCCTGATTAGAATGGAGAATGGAAAAAGAATGTGATCATTCTCCCAAACACAGAAATTTTGGTTAAAAAAGAATGCCCAGAGATTGCTTGTGCCCACGAGTGGCAGTGCAGGAGGTGGTGTGTATGTTTCACATGTCTGTTCACGTGGAGTCGATGCTGCCTGCTCAGGTGTGTAAACAGCACCACCGTTCATTGGCTGCGCGTCTGTTTGTGGGACGGCAAATCAGGCTTGACTGACATCACATATAGACAGCCAGCAACTCTTAAAGGGGAGGTACACTGTGGCTTCAGACAGCAAGGAAACTTTTATTTCTCTCTCTTTCTCCTCTTTCTTGCTCCCTCTTTCTCTCTCGCTCTCTCTTTCTCTCTCGCTCTCTCTTTCTCTCTCGCACCCTCGTTCTCGCTCGCTCCCCTTCTCTCTCTCTCACTCACTCTCTCTCGCTCTCTCTCTCGCTCCCTCTCTCTCTCTCTCTCTATCCCTCCCTCTTGCTCCCTCCCTCTTGCTCCCTCCCTCTTGCTCCCTCCCTCTCGCACCATCCCTCTCCCTCTCACACCTTCTCGCTGCCTCTTGCTCCCTGCCCCTCCTCTTTCCCTCTTTCCCCCTCACTTTCCCACTCGCACCCGCTTGCTCTCTCGCTCTCTCTTGCTCTCTCGCTCTCTCGCTCTCTCTTGCTCTCTCGCTCTCTCTCGCTCTCTCGCTCCCTCTTGTTCTCTCGCTCTTTCTTCTTCTCTCGCTCTCTCTTGCTCTCTCGCTCTCTCTCGCTCCCTCTTGATCTCTCTCGCTCCCTCTTGTTCTCTCTTGCTCTCTTGCTCTCTCTTGCTCTCTCTTGCTTTCTTGCTCTCTCGCTCTCTCTCGCTCCCTCTTGCTCTCTCTCGCTCTCTCTCGCTCTCTCGCTCACTCTTGCTCTCTCTCGCTCTCTCTCGCTCTCTCTCGCTCTCTTGCTCTCTCTCGCTCCCTCTCGCTCTCTCGCTCACTCTTGCTCTCTCTCTCTCTCTCGCTCTCTCGCTCTCTCTTGCTTTTTTGCTCTCTCGCGCTCCCTCTTGCTCTCTCTCGCTCTCTCTTGCTCTCTCTCGCTCTCTCTCGCTCTCTCTCGCTCTCTCGCTCACTCTTACTCTCTCTCGCTCTCTCTTGCTCTCTCGCTCTCTCGCTCTCTCTTGCTCTCTCGCTCTCTCTCGCTCTCTCGCTCCCTCTTGTTCTCTCGCTCTTTCTTCTTCTCTCGCTCTCTCTTGCTCTCTCGCTCTCTCTCGCTCCCTCTTGATCTCTCTCGCTCCCTCTTGTTCTCTCTTGCTCTCTTGCTCTCTCTTGCTCTCTCTTGCTTTCTTGCTCTCTCGCTCTCTCTCGCTCCCTCTTGCTCTCTCTCGCTCTCTCTCGCTCTCTCGCTCACTCTTGCTCTCTCTCGCTCTCTCTCGCTCTCTCTCGCTCTCTTGCTCTCTCTCGCTCCCTCTCGCTCTCTCGCTCACTCTTGCTCTCTCTCTCTCTCTCGCTCTCTCGCTCTCTCTTGCTTTTTTGCTCTCTCGCGCTCCCTCTTGCTCTCTCTCGCTCTCTCTTGCTCTCTCTCGCTCTCTCTCGCTCTCTCGCTCACTCTTACTCTCTCTTGCTCACTCTTGCTCTCTCTCGCTCTCTCTCGCTCTCTTGCTCTCTCTCGCTCTCTCTCGCTCCCTCTCGCTCTCTTTCTCACTCTTGCTCTCTCTCGCTCTCTCTCGCTCTCTCTTGTTCTCTCGCTCACTCTTGCTCTCTCTCGCTCTCTCTTGCTCTCTCGCTCACTCTTACTCTCTCTCGCTCTATCTCGCTCTCTCTCGCTTCCTCTCGCTCTCTCGCTCACTCTTGCTCTCTCTCGCTCTCTCTCGCTCTCTTGCTCTCTCTCGCTCTCTCTCGCTCCCTCTCGCTCTCTCGCTCACTCTTGCTCTCTCTCGCACTCTCTCGCTCTCTCTTGCTCTCTCGCTCTCTCTTGCTCTCTCTCGTTCTCTCGCTCACTCTTGCTCTCTTGTTCTCTCGCTCTCTCCCGCTCTCTCTCGCTCTCTCACTCACTCTCGCTCTCTCTCGCTCTCTCGCTCACTCTCGCTCTCTCGCTCCCTCTTGCTCTCTCTTGCTCTCTCTCGCTCTCTCTTGCTCTCTCTCGCTCTCTCACTCACTCTCGCTCTCTCTCGCTCTCTCGCCCCCTCTTGCTCACTCTCGCTCTCTTACTCCCTCTTGCTCTCTCTCGCTCTCTCTCGCTCCTGCTTGCTTTCTCTTGCTCTCTTGCTCCCCTCTTGCTTTTGCGTTCTCTTTTTCTCGTGCTCTTTTCCTCTCTCTCTCTTGTGCACTCTCTTTCTCTCTCTCATGTTCTCTTTCTCTCTCTCTTGCACTGTCTTTCTATTTATTACACTCTCTTTGTCTCTCTCCAGGAATTGAGTTCTTGAATAATTTCCTTTTTGTTCTGGATTTGTTGGTGTTAATATTTGTGATAAAGTGAGAAAAAGATCCGTAAGGCTGGACTGAAGGAAGGCGATCGGATGTTGGTAGGAAGGACGGTGGTGACAAGGACTGCGGGACTGTTGGTGTATTGAGGATAGCAGGGATGGTTCACATGAAGAGCTCCTGGATGAGCTGCTCTCTGTGAGCTCTGCAGCGTGGGGCATTCGAGGTTGATGTTGCTTCTCCTCCTCCACAGGGGACCCACGCTGGAAGAATGAATCATGACTGCTGCCAGGAAATTGGGCACAGACTTACCTGATGCGCTGTCTGTGTTCGCAAACAAGCTGGACATTCCGGGAGTGAGCAACACTTTACATTCAGAAAGGTACCAGACTGGCGATGGAGAGTATGCAGGGAAATGTGGGGTCAATCGATGCCGCCTTGCACTGTGGGGAAGCCTGCAAAGCGTACGAAGCCTAACGCTCTCTCATCTTGCTTCACTCTGTCCATTGGAAAAGTAATGTAACTTTTCCTCCTGGCATAGGGAGCCTCGGTGACCTCCCTGACACAACAGTGAACAGCAAACTGGGAGATGACACTGATGTCACCTGCCGCAGCCTGGAATCACCCTGTGGCATAAACGTTAAGGGCCACGATGACCTTGACAGCCACAGGCAGTAGTACAAAGAAAGAAAGAAAGACTTGCATTTATATAGCAGCTTTCACTACCATAGGACATCTCAAAGCACTTTACAGCCAATGAAGTACTTTTGGAGTGTAGTCACTGTTGTAATGTGGGAAACACGGCAGCCAATTTGCACACATCTGAAAATGCCTTTGTATTAATAATGCATGCTTGTATATCTCAACATAGCTATGCAAATGGGCAAATATTTGCCTGCAAAATATGGATTGGATCTCTTGAACATATTTATTGAATGTTCTATTATAAGATGTCATCCGTTTGACAATGTCAAATTATTTGCATTTCCTTAAAAACAGACACTCATTTGCTTCTGACCCTAAATTACTCTAAGCCTCAAGTTCAACCTAACCCACCTGCAGTGGCTTTGGGTCAGATGCCTATTTTATGCCCTGCCCAAATTTACATCCCGTTGACTTCAATGGAGTGTAAAATCGGACGCGATGACCAACCCAAACTTGTCCTATTGCCGGCGTGTGGGGCAAGTTTGCTGACGATACAAAGATGGGAGGAAAAGCAATGTGTGAAGGGGACACAAAAAATCTGCAAAAGGACATAGACAGGTTAAGTGAGTGGGCAAAAATTTGTCAGATGGAGTATAATGTTGGAAAGTGTGAGGTAATGCACTTTGGCAGAAAAAAATCAAAGAGCAAGTTATTATTTAAATGGAGAAAGATTGCAAAGTGCCGCAGTACAGCGGGACCTGGGAGTACTTGTGCATGAAACACAAAAGGATAGTTTGCAGGTACAGCAAGTGATCAGGAAGGCCAATGGTATCTTGGCCTTTATTGCAAGGGGGATGGGGTATAAAAGCAGGGAAGTCCTGTATAGCTACAGCTATATAAGGTATTGGTGAGGCCACACCTGGAATACTGCATGCAGTTTTGGTTTCCATATTTACGAAAAGATATATTTGCTTTGGAGGCAGTTCAGAGAAGGTTCACTAGGTTGACTCCAGGGATGAGGGGGTTGACTTATGAGGAAAGGTTGAGTGGGTTGGGCCTCTACTCATTGGAATTCTGAAGAATGAGAGGTGATCTTATCGAAGCGTATAAGGTTATGAGGGGGCTTGACAAAGTGAATGCAGAGAGGATGTTTCCATTGATGGGGGAGACTAGAACTAGAGGGTATGATCTTAGAATAAGGGGCCGCCCATTTAAAACTGAGATGAGGAGAAATTTCTTCTCTCAACGGGTTGTAAATCTGTGGAATTCGCTGCCTCAGAGAGCTGTGAAAGCTGGGACATTGAATAAATTTAGACAGAAATAGACAGTTTCTTAAATGATAAGGGGGTAAGGGATTATAGGGAGCGGGCGGGGAAGTGGAGCTGTCCATGATCAGATCAGCCATGATCTTATTGAATGGCGGAGCAGGCTCGAGGGACCGTATGGCCTACTCCTGCTCCTATTTCTTATGTTCTTATGTTAGATTCGGGAACTCCCGCCCTGGCGACTGTCTGAGGATGAGGCAGACTGTTCGGAAACTCGGTGTCTTCTTTGATGATGAGCTTCCGACCACATATCTGCGCCATCACTAAACCGCCTATTTCCACCTCTAACATTGCCTGACACCGCCTCTGCCTCAGCTTATCTGCTGCTGGAACCCTTATCTATGCCATTGTTACCTCTAGACTTGACTATTCTAATGCACCTCTGGCCAGCCTCCCAGCTTCCACCCTCCGTAAACTTGAGCTCATTCAAAACTCTGGCAGCCCGTGTCCTAACTCGCACCAAGTCCCGATCATCCATCACCCCTGTACTGACTGACCTACATTGGCTCCCGGTTAAGCAACGCCTCAGTTTTAATATTCTCATCCTTGTTTTCAAATCCCTCCATAGTCTTGCCCCTCTCTATCTCTGTAATCTCCTCCAGCTCTACAATCCTCTGAGATATCTGCACTCCTCTAATTCTGGCCTCTTGTGCGTCCCCGAATTTAATCGCTCCACTATTGATGGCCGTGCCTTCAGCTGCCGAGGCCCTAAACTCTGGAATTCCCTCCCTAAATCTCCCTGCCTTTCTTTTTTCTTTTAAGATGATCCTTAAATCCTACCTCTTTGATCAAGTTTTTGGTCATCTGCTTTCATTTCTCCCTATGTGGCCCGGTGTGCAATTTTGTTTGATAACGCTCGTGTGCAGCGCTGTTAGATCTCTTAATTTCCAATGAAATACGAACTCCGATTGTAGTTTTAATGTAACTTTATTTCTGGCAGACAGCAACAAGCTCTTGGCTTTAAGCCAGGTCTTTGTCCTTCTGAGACCACATGGTCAAAATGGCTGTACTTATACCTGGATCAATTTACAGAAAAGAACTCGCCTTCTTTGACCTTATTGGCTCAATTAATAGTCTTTTAACCTTTTAATTGGCTCGCTACCCAAAGTCCTAAAATGTCAAGTTGATTGATGACTTAATGCAACATGCTCCCACTCACGTAGCATCTCTGACTTGGTGTCTGTTAATTCTCACAGTCTGTCTAAATGCAGCCTGTTTGAATTCTCTATCAAGCGCTTTGGGATGTGTTACACATTAAGGATGCATGTTGTTGTTAGTGGCGATCAGTTCATACATTAACGACTTTGAATTAATTAGATCGTTTTGCTCAGCTGACCTTGGGCACCAGGGATGCTGTCATTGGCCTCAGCTCCCCTGGGCTAAAAATGAATTTTCCCGAGCACTGTGCATTGCCCCCAGCTGCAGCGTGACCATGTGAGCAGGTGAAAACAGACCAGACATGCTGGGCTCACACACAAAGAAAGGCCACTTGGGTAAAGTATGGAGTGCAGCTGCTATCTGTGGAACCTTTCCTCCAGCAAGAGGCAACACCTTCAGGACGAGATGGAGATTTAAAAAAAAACGCTTGATTGTTTTTTTTTGTTGAATTTGCCCATAATCAATTGAATAGGTATTTGTTTAAACTGAATTTTATAATTAATCGGTTTTGAAAGAAAGAAAGACTTGCATTTATATGGTGCTTTTCACGACCACCAGACATCTCAAAGCGCTTTACAGCCAATGAAGTACTTTTGAAGTGTAGTCACTGTTGTAATGTAGGAAACGCTGAAACCAATTTGCGCACAGCAAACTCCCACAAATAGCAATCTAATAATGACCAGAAAATCTGTTTTTGTTATGTTGATTGAGGGATAAATATTGGCCAGGATACTGGGGATAACTCCCCTGCTCTTCTTCAAAATAGTGCCATGGGATCTTTTATTTCCACCTGAGAGAGTAGAGCTCAGGGCCTTGGTTTAACGTCTCATCTGAAAGACATCGCCTCCATCAGTGCAGCGCTTCCTCAGCATTGCAATGGAGTTTCAGCGTAGATTTATGTGCTCAAGTTCCTGGAGTGGGATTTGAACCCACAACCTTCTGACTTCAAGTGGTGAGGATGTTACCCACTGAGCTACTGGCTCCATTGTGTTACCTAATTGGTGAGTAATGCAGCCAGCCATTGTTTTCTAAACGTAATCAAATTAATGATTGGGATCAAAACATTGTGCAGCAATTTTGAATTTAAAAATATTGTCACTTGATTTACTATTTTAGTTGACTAATAGGCATATAATTTTGATGGGACCAGATTATATTTTTCAATCTAATCCTGTACCAGAGTTCACTGCAGCACCATTTGAAAAAAATGTGTTAGATTCGCCCTAACTGCGACTCCAGCCTGAATGAATCCTTTCATCAGGTTAATTCACCCAAAAATGTGCTGCACTCTGCAGTGGGATTTCTTGTCGGGGGAGCAGATTTTTATCTTTACTGCCTGAGTAGAGTGCTGGGAGGAAAGCTCGGGCAGGGAGGATCACGGGCCTATTTCAAAAATTGCCAGATTTTCCATCCATTAATTTAAAGTAAAGTCTGTCAGGTTCCCTTCCCATCAACTCCCCAAGAGTTGCAATAAAGCAAGAGTCCAGGAGCCTGAGGTAGCCCACGCCTCTTTTATAATCCCAGTTATCCCTCTAACTTTACTCTCAGGAAGTTACCAAGTCCCTATTGAAAGGGCAATACTGAATCCTTACCCATCGCACGCGTGCTGATCTGTTCCAGCAACAACAACTTGTATTTATATAGCACCTGTAACGTGGTAAAGCATCCCAAGTCGTTTCGCAGGAGCGTTATCAAACAAAATTTGACACTGAGCCACATAAGGAGATAATTGGGCCGAAGATTGTGGACTTGCCGGGTGGGTAAGAAGTGCTTTTCCGATCCGTCAAAATCCAACGCATCCCCACAGGAAGGACATCGGCGGGGCATAAATTTGCCCGACTTATGCCCAGCGAATGTCCTTCAAACTCTTGCGGCTGGTAAAGCTTACTTTTACCAGCGTAAGAGTTTTAAAAAGTAGAAAAATTTAATTTAATCACTCATTTTTATATTAAAAACACTATCCATTAAGGTAAGTTTATTTTTAACCCTAATAAAACACATTAAAAAAAATGCAAAAAAAAATTGTTTTTTCTAAAACATTTAATTACATTCAATTTCAATCCATTTTAAATATGTGAGGTGTTTTTTAAAATTTATTGTGCTGTGTTTCTTGTTTTAGGAGGATATTCTCATTGACAAACAGAGCTCCCATTATTATCAATGAGAATACTACATCGTGATTGGTGGTCCAGGCCCCCGTGATTCCAGGATAGGAATGCGTATCTAGAGGACATGTTCCTGTTCGCTGCACAGTGAATGGAATCCTCCAACTGGAGTCCTACGTGCCTTAAGGAGCGTCTTAAACGAGGAGAGAGAGAGGTTTATTGAGGGTATTCCAGAGCTTAGGGACTTGGCAGCTGAAGGCATGGCCGCCAATGGTGGAGCGATTAAAATCAGCGATGTGCAAGAGGCCAGAATTGGAGGGGCGCAGAGATCTGAGGGTTGTAGGACTGGAGGAGATTACAGAGATAGGACGATAAAAAAAACTATAATGTCATTCTTTATTGTAATCTGTCTTTGCAATTTGCCTGCAGTCTGGTGCAGGCTTTGTTGACGGAGCTTTCAACATCCCATAAAATGAAAGGTGCCTGCATTATCTTTGTGTCTTTTTAAAATTGTCTTTCTCACAGTAAAAGCAAAATTGTACATCCATACAATCAAAAGAATATAATACAATAGAGGGAATACAAAGAAAAAGGGGAAGGCATTGAAGAAACATTTTAAATGGCTATTAGTTGCAAATAAGTCGGTGAATCATAGTCTGGCGATTACATCTGTCAGTGCAGTGGGATGGAAGCATCCTCTACACTTAATGGAGATGAGGAACCAAACTAGAGGGAAGCTATAGCCATATATCAAATATTCTCTGAGCCCCCCCACCCCCTCCACATATATATATTATGATACCCTCTAAATTTAATTCAAGCTTCACAATGATACACTGATGTAGTCACTTCTTATGTAAGGTCCTACCTTTGACTGACTTCAATACTTGTCATACAATACAATGATTTTGGAGTAGTTCAGAGACACATTAGACTCCGTCTAATCTATAGTTAGGCTATTTTTGGTGGACGGATCATTTGTATCTAAGGTAAGGGATATTAAACATAGAAACATAGAAAATAGGTGCAGGAGTAGGCCATTCAGCCCTTCGAGCCTGCACCGGCATTCAATGAGTTCATGGCTGAACATGCAACTTCAGTACCCCATTCCTGCTTTCTCGCCATACCCCTTGATCCCCCTAGTAGTAAGGACTGCATCTAACTCCTTTTTGAATATATTTAGTGAATTGGCCTCAACAACTTTCTGTGGTAGAGAATTCCACAGTTTCACCACTCTCTGGGTGAAGAAGTTTCTCCTCATCTCGGTCCTGAATGGTTACCCCTTATCCTTAGAGCTGATAAATAGAAATTGGTGCCACTTTTTCATCCAGTGCCACATACTTTGGGTCTGGTAGAGCATGGGTTAGCTGAAGGATCAGGCTCGCTCTACACTAACCCAATGATGTTAATTCCAGCAACAGAACACCTCCCACCATTAACTACTGTTTTCAACACCTTGTTCTTCTGAGCAAAGCATGTATAATTAGTGGCAAATTACAGCAGTTTTGTCTTATGAATTTACTATAGCTCAGTAATTATATATTAATCACACAATGAATTCACAAGGGTGTAATTCCTACCTTCACAGCTCCAACACAAAGAATCAGGCATTTGATACATTCTGCAGGAATGTTAGTCGTCTAAGCCCTAAGCTCTGGAATTCCTTCCCTAAACCTTTCCACTTCTCTCTCCACCTTTTAAGATGTCTCTAAAAATCTACCTCTTTGACCAAGCTTTTAGTCAACTGTCCTAATGTTTCCTCCTTTGGCTGTGTGTCAACTTTTGTCCGATTACACTCCTGTGAAATGCCTTGGGACGTTTAACTACATCAAAGGCGCTATATAAATGCAAGTTGTTGCTGAGTGCTTTACACGATTATCCTCCGCGGCTCAGCGCATTTATCTAGAACGTTGCTGAGCCACACAGATAGCAGGTTCTGGCTTCATTCTCAGTCCGAGTTAGCCGATCTCAGCCAGGCTGGTAGTACAGCCACTGCAGTTGGCCTCAGGCCCCTTTAGTTATGGAAGCTACAATCAGCCAGGTTCCCATGATCTAGCAATCCCTACTGCAAGACATGTATGTGGACACCAAGTCCTAGAAATGATTTTTGGCCAGTTTTCAGACACCAAATGGGCGCAGAGAACGATATTTGCACCTGAAAAAACGGCAGCCCGAGGATGGCGAGAAATTGGTCCTCCGGCCTCATCGAAATAATCGTGGCGAGGGGTGGGCATCTGTTGTGCCTCTGCAGGCAGCTCGCCTGACTGGAGAAGCAAATTGCCTGAGGAGGGTAGTTGTGTGGGAGGAGGGGTACTCGTGGCCCTCAGGAGGGCTGAGAAGACGGGAAGAGGCCAACCACATGGGAGGGTAGGAATCAGGAGCAATTTCATGATTTGGAGCTTGGAACAAGAGGGGGACATACAATGTTAAAAAAAAATTGGAACTTCTAGTGGTGGCTCAGTGGGTAGCACCTTTGCCTCTGAGTCAGAGGATTGTGGGTTCAAATCCCACTCCAGGGACTTGAGCACAAAAATCTAGGCTGACACTCCAGTGCAGTGCTGAGCGAGTGCTGCACTGTTGGAGGTGCTGCCTTTTGGATGAGACATTAAACCAAGTCCCTGTCTGCTCTGTCAGGTGGATGTAAAAGATCCCATGGCACTAATTCGAAGAAGAGCCGGGGAGTTATCCCCAGTGTCCTGGCCAATATTGATCCCTCAATCAAAATAACAAAAACAGATTATCTGGTCATTATCACATTGCTGTTTGTGGGAGCTTGCTGTGCGCAAATTGGCTGCTACGTTTCCTGCATTACAACAGTGACATTCATTGGCTGTAAAGCGCTTTGCGACGTCCGGTGGTCATGAAAGGCGCTATATAAATCCAAGTCTTTCTTTCTTTACCTCCTGCAGACACTGATTAGCAAGAGGATACAGTTCTACTGATGCAAGCAGTTTCTGGTACCCTCTGGTGAATTATTTTCATGTATGAAGCTGCACAATGATTATTGGCAAACTGGAGGTGTGAATTTGAGCAGCCATCTGCCAATTCAGCTGTGAGGAGATAAAACAAAGGAAAGGAAAGGGAAGGGAAGGGGTGGGGGGGGGGGGGGGGAGTGAAGGAGGGAAGGAACTTGCATTGATATAACACCTGTGATAACCGCAGGATGCCCCAGAGCGCTTTACGGCTAATGAACTATTTTTGAAGTGTAGTTACTGTTGTAATGGAGGAAATGCGGCAGCCAATTTGTGCACAGTAAGGTCCTATAAATAGCAATATGTTAATGACCAGATAAACTGTTTTAGTGATGGTTGAGAGATAAATATTAGGCAGGATACCATAGCGCTATTTGCACAGGAGCAAGGAATAGCCAACATTTCCCTGTCAACTCATACCACCAAAAAACAGTTAACTGGCCATTCATCGTATTGCTGTTTGTGGGATGATGCCAGGGGCCCAGGGGCAGCATAGACCAGCCCACTGCGATATGTGCGCGCTCTAGGTCCGTGCAGCAGAGCTGGTCTCCAGTCATCTTGGTTAATCCTTGCCACTGGACCAAGACCTAGCTCTGTCAAACCTGGCCACCCCACATTAAAAAAATCCACGCACAGGCATCTTCCACCCTTCAAGATGTAGTTCGGGTCCTTCATCGATACACCTGTGAACTCGTACTTTTTTGGCGTGGAAGCAAGTCATCCTCGTTTCGAGAGACTGCTTATGATGATGATGATGATGTTTGTGGGATATTGCCGTGCAGAATGGCTGCTGGATTGGCCAACATTACAACAGTTATCATACTTCAGAGGTAATTGAATGTGTCAGGTGCTTTGGGAATGTTTTGATGTGATAAGGAAATATAGAAATGGAACTATATTATTATCACAACTGATCCTGTAGTGATAATAATGCACCTTGCCTTCACGCCATGTCTGCTGAATCCTATCCTATGCTCACCTGTGCATAGTTTTTACGAAGGGTTACTAGCTAGTGATCAAGAGCCAGGACTTTGGATGATTTCTCTTTTCAGTAGCCTTAGAATGACGAGACCATTTACGGTGTCCTCACCCAACCATCCCAGCTAAGATCAGCTAATTCATTCTAGACCAGGAATCGAACCTGTGCTCACTCTTGTCTCTGGTTATGTCCCATCTTATTTGGTATGTTTACCCATAAAAGCATTGGAAGAGCCATCCAAAGCCATTCTCGAGCTTTCACAGATCAGGGGCCAGGATTGGAGAAGTTACTGAGTGCAGTATTATAATAGAAATGAGTAACCATCGTTTATATCCCAAGATCGTGGAAATGTTTGGAGTAAGACTGCATTGGATGACATTACCTCATCTTCTTCACTGTCAAACTTAGTAACTGTTTGAAGTTAGTTCTCCCACTGGTCCGAATATTTATCGTTAATAAAAGTGGTAATAAACTTTGAATAAATTACCAGAGATGTTAGAGATTATGAATGGGTTGAAGGGATAATTAGGTTTGTTTCTAGTGAAAGAGGAATATGGTGATTAGATGAGGCTGAGCCATTAAAAAGGAATGGGTTTGTTGGGCCGTGGCTTTTCTCTGTCCCTAAAAATTCTCATGTTCAAAATGTTTGCAAAATCAAATGTTTATTAGCTTTGATTTTTGAAATGAGGTATTGATAATGATACTGAGCTGCTCACCAGAGATTCATTTATTTGCCAAAGCTGTCCTGATAATGAGCATTCTGCTGTGTTGAGAAGCCTAG